>NC_081558.1:44614166-44903356 GCF_022355385.1 Mustela nigripes
TGGTTTTCAGGAATGCTGCAGAGCCCCAGCATGCTGGAACAATAAAACCCTTGCTGTTGCAGAAAGAGCCGCCTGGGTGTCGTTCCTCGCGCCTCCCTGGGTTGAGGTCTTCTCGACCCTAACAGGCTGAATTAGACCTACTTGGATAACAACAGCATTGTAAATGAACAGAGTCCTAAATCAAATAATGGTATGATCAGATCCTGCATGGAGGTTCTTAGAAACCAGGACTCTTAAGGGGGAATTGAATCCTGCTTAATTCTTTTTTTTTTTTTTAATTTAAATTTTTTTTTTTTTTTTTCCCGAGAGAGAGAGAGAGAGCACAAGGAGGGGTAGCAGCAGGCAAAGGGAGAAGCAGGCTCTCCAAAATGCAAGGAGCCTGATGTAGGACTAGATTCTAGGACTCTGGTATTCATGACCTGAGCAAAGTCAGAAGCTGACTGGGCCACTCAGGTGTCCCATGAATACTGCTTTTTCTTAAGTACTTTATAGGGAGATCTTTGGTATTACTATCAGAATATCAAAACTGTTCAAAGGATTGAAGGCTAGAGGAGTTTTGCTATTTAGCATTGTGTAAAAATATCCTGAGAGTTCTCAGTTAATCTCCTTCTGGCTCAGCCAGAGAAAGCAACCAAGTCCTCTTTCATTGTGTGGTCTCCTCTCTAGAATTTACGAGTCTAATTCTTAGGCAAGGTCTCAGAGTTAGTGCTGAGTACACTATCTTTTGCTATAGCCACCTTAGGATAAACCAGGGAGAGCTCTGAGCTGCAGGGGAGATCTATTACCACCATAACTCTTGGCTCATCCTACAACCTTCTTTCTGGCTTTAGTAGAAAAACTGAAATTATGAAACTTTGTATCCTGTACCACAGTCCCACATGAGATTCATGAATCTTCAGCTCCGTACAGAAAACCTGGTTCTCTGACACAACTGCCCACTAGACAAATTACTGTCAACGACCTTACCTTACCTGAATGTAAATAAATGCCAATAGGGTGCTTGAATTCCTTCATCCTTAAAAATCTACAGCTCTTAACTCACACTGTAAATAGCATCATATCATGAATTAAATCTTTATCATGAAATAGGATACATTTCCTAAGCTAATTTTAATTGCTTCAAGAAACTGCTTAACATTGTAGATCAATCCCTAGGTCTGAGATGACATTTCCCTCGCAAAATTAATTATTAATACCCTGATCATTTGCTTAAGACATTAATAGTTTTCATTGATCAGCACATCCTGTTTATCTAAAATGGCCTAATCACCATGCATGTCAGAAAAGTATCTGAACATATCCAATTAGAGATGCTGCCTGCTTTCAGCCACATCAGCAGATCAGAAGTTAAGAGTCCCTTTTGTCTTCACAATATATTAGTCTAGCTTTATCAGAAACTGAGCTATTTAAGGGCACAAAAGAAAGACAAGTTCTCTAATGATGGTTCTCCACTTTCTTTTTTTTTTTTTTTTAAAGATTTTTTTTTTTTTTAATTTATTTATCAGAGAGAGAGAGGGGGAGAGAGCGAGCACAGGCGGACAGAATGGCAGGCAGAGGCAGAGGGAGAAGCAGGCTCCCCGCTGAGCAAGGAGCCCGATGTGGGACTCGATCCCAGGACGCTGGGATCACGACCTGAGCCGAAGGCAGCTGCTTAACCAACTGAGCCACCCAGGCGTCCCGGTTCTCCACTTTCTATTAGCTTCCTGGTACACATAAAGGCTTCTCAGTGACCACCCAGTATAAATTAATGCTAAGAGCCCTTGATTAATGAGCTTGTGCTGTTCCATGTTTTTTTGTGAGCCTGTGTTCCATCATAGTGTTTTCCTTACAAGTGGGGGTGAGATGAAAAGCCCCAGGTTATTATTAGGATAAAAATATTGGATGTGCAGTAAAAATACTATCTAGCATTTGTATGGCACTATATAGTTTTGAAAAAGGTTTTATTTACTTAGCAAGGTGGTATCTTTGAGACAAGAAGGGATCAGGAGGGAGACAAACCATAAGAAACTCTTAATCTCATGAAACAAACTGAGAGTTCCTGGCGGGTTGGGGTGGATGGCCATAGGGTGGTTGGGTTATGTACATTGGGGAGGGTATGTGCTATGGTGAGTGCTGTGAAAGTCTGGTGGTGTGAGTGTGTAAGTCTGATGATTCATAGACGTGTGCCCCCGGGGCAAATAATATATTATATATTAATTAAAAGAAGAAGAAGAAGAAGGAGAAGGAGAGAGGATCAGGTGTATACCCAGAATCATGCAACTAGTTATAGCCAGAATTGTAAAGAGCATTTGAGTCTCCTAGTTTCCTAGCTTTCTCCTGTAAATAGGATAAATAGGTAGTATCCTGCTCATCTTTTAGACCCCAGTGGGAGCTCTTCTCCTTTATGATATTTCCCAGGCCAGAAAGTCTCTTCCTTCCTTCACAATGGCATATTGTATTGCAGTTTTATGAAATGTGGGTAAATGCCCCCAGTTAGTAGGAGTTGGAAATCCTTGAGGCTAGATCTGGTTGTCTGCATTTTGGGAGGTCCAGTGCCTCATCCAGCATCTGGAAAGCAAAAGGTGCCCCATATATGCATAAATACATGGCTTGCTGGCAGTACGGAGGGAGAAGGGATGGGTAGATGAAAGGAAGTGTTGTCAGAGTTCTTTTTTCTAAGGTCATGTTGCAGACCTTTGGGACCTGACAATAATTTGACATTATTTGGCTCACACATTGTTTAAGAAAATATTTTGAACCGATTTTCAATATTTAAAAATGGGAGATTTTCAAAATACAATAATATTTAAATTTTTTTTCTTTGAAAAGTTATAAGTGGTCTTGTAGTCCTGGGTCTGTGCCCCATATGTTAGCCGTCAGCTTGAGCTAAGGAGCACCTACCCACTTCAGAGAGGTTGTGTTCTCCAGAGTGCCCTGTTTGTCTGCCTGTTCACTCATTCACTTACTTGCTTTGTAGCCTTTGGAATACAGACCCTTTCATATACCCCCAAGTTCTCCTATTTTGAGATTTCTGGGTAATGGAAGAGTTGCTTTTTTAAATCATGTTCTCTGTTTGTCAAAAAAAAACTAGTAGTCAGCTACTCATAGATGGTAGGATTTCTCCCAGTAGGCACTGGAGCTGAGCTCTTTTATTAGATTCAGGAGATGAAACATAGAGTAAGGAAAAATACTTAAATTGATAGAGTAGTTATAATCTCCCCACATATAACTCTGTTCTAAACCTTGGAATTTTTTCCTTGTGGTCCAGCAATGTTAACTCTATCTTATACAGTAGCAGTTTTTCCATGTTGGCATTTTTGTATTATTAATTGGAAAATAAATAAGAACAGGGACTGGAGACTAAGGCTTGAGTAGGACCTTATTAAAAAAAAAAAAATAGTCCATTCCAATAGTCCATTCCTCTGCCTTTGGGTTGGTTTATATCTAAGCAAAGCTGTTCTTGCTTACACTCAGTAGCCACAGGAAGACACCAGCTCCATTCTCTGCCCAGGTGTTATTTGGAAGGAAAGGAGAGGGAGCTTATTTGCTTCATATTCATAATTTAACATACTATTCTTTAGTCGGACTTTCCACAAGTGAGTTTTATTTGTGTTCAGGTAAAAACAAATTTGTAGAGACCACAAGAAGTATCTGCGAATCTCATTGCAATGTCTCTTCTTTCCCACAGATTAAAGGTTGAACAAAACTTAAAAGAAGCAGCGATTCTTTTCACTTGTTATTGGACTCGAAACTCCTTTGACCTCGGAAACTGAAGATGAGGTTGCCATGGGAACTGCTGGTACTGCAATCATTCATGTTGTGCCTTGCAGGTAGAGTGTCATTTAAAAACTTCTTGATTTAAAAATGCCACTGTATTTCACACTAATTCAAAAGTGGGTCTTCACTTTAGATGGCATGATAAAATCGTAAGAGTGCACGTTACCATGACTAGACTAACATTTGCTGACACTGTTGAATATACTTTCCTGATGGTCTTTTAGTGGCTCTTTTCATGGTGTTGTATCCAGAGCTAGACATTGATGTTTCACCTACCTATCTGGTCCTTTTAGAGTCCTCTGAGCCATTATTTAGTTTGAAAGTTGTTATTTTTGCTCATCCCACTGGTCAATTGCATAGAGATATTGGGCAATAAAACCGATAATATAGTCTAGAGTATTGCCTACTTTGATGTCAGTGGATGGAAGTTTATTTGGGCAGTTCTTTCAATGTCTTTATTAATATTGCTCCATCTTTTGATACTAAGACTCTTTCTTTTTCATTTCAATACACCTATAGTTAGCAGAAGACAGAAAGAAAAAAGATAGGAGATTTTTACTGTGTACCAATGGTCAGCTAGTAGACAAGGGCTTTAAAAAGTTTGGACATACTGCTTATTACTTTCTCGATTTTCTGGAAGATATGAACCTGCCAGGTAGCATGCATAATTCAAATATTGATGCATCTTAAGTCCAACGCATGCTGAGAGTTGGTTTTAAGGTTGGAGTGGTGGGCATCTTTCTAGGCCTTTTTGAAATGTCTAGTTGACCTGCTTTGTTATTGAGAGTTTTGAGTCCAAGAAGGACACATGGATTATATTTGCATTTTTATAAAATACAACAAAAATAACTTTTGGGTCACCATTACTTTGATTCATGACTTCGTTCAAATAATGTTACTGAGTACCTTGCAAAGACCCAGCTTTGTGCTAGTATCTGGGAACATAATCCTGAGAACGACACACACGGTTACTGCTCCCTTAAAGCTCTATTAGCTGAGTTCTATAGGTACATAGATTGAAAGCTTGATAGAACAGATTATTTGTAATTGTTACAAAATTAAAGCTAGCAGTGGTAATACTAGCATACAGAGATGACTTTTCCATGCCAGGCACTGTGCTCACCTGTTGTAATTTAGCTCATTTAATTACATCATGACCACTAAGAAGTCAATGTTAACTATTTATTTTTATTGGCAACACCATCACTGTTAATATCATTACTGAAACATCAAGAAGAACTTAAGAAACTTACCCAAGCCAGTAAGTGGGGAAACTTAAGTTTCAGACTCAAGCAGACTGACTCCAGAATCCATAATTTTGATCATTAGAATATAGTCCTTTAGTTATATTGTTGATTTGTCCAGTTTATGCTTACAAATTTAGTCTTGAAATTTTGGCTTTCATTCTCACTCTTTTTCTAAATGTTAACCCACATTCACTCGTAAGTGTTATAGTGTCCTACCTTTAAATCCTGAACCTTTTGTCTTCACAAATATCCTCACCATTCCCTGATTATGGATATGTTGGCGTCTAGACACCTGTTTTAGCTTTATCACTTCTCCCTCATCTGATTGGAGAGTAAATCTTGTCATTCTCCACCAATGTTTATCAGGCTTTGTGCCTCACTTGCTTTTCTCCAGTCATTTTGTGTACATGGACCCTCCAGAAAAGGCCTTAACTGAGTCAGTCTGGTTCTAACTTCTCCTACTCTGGGATGAACATATTCTTTAAAGTTTAAAGCAGTGAATGGATTTCTCAGTATTTGACTACAGCAATGTGCTTATTTAAACCAGTGTGCTGAGTAGATGTCAAGAAATTAAAGAGTTGAAAATCAAGGAAGACATTAATCTTCTGAGTTGTGTTTTGAAAAACTTGGAATTCTCATTGAAGATGAGTACCTGTATCTTTCTGTTCAGTTAGCGTTTTGTTGGGAATTGGTCGGTATATCGATTGTTTCTGTGAGCCTTTTTTGTGAACTGTTTCACATGGCATTAATATTCCCTTACCATATGCCTCCTTCAGTGTAGGTAAAGTCAAGCTTTAATTAATGTTTTTGTTTTCTTGCTATTTGTCTTGATTTCATTAATTTATATAGCACTCAGCACTCTGAATTTTGAACAGATTTCTTTAACTGCTTTAGCTTCTCGGTTTTTTCCTTTCCTATACTTCCTTAGTCATAGTTTGCATGGTAAGTTTTTGTCAAGGAAAATATTTGTGTCTGTTATGTTTACCATAATTAGTGGATCTCAAATGGGTCTTTTCCTAAATAAGATAGAAGATCCAAATGTATAAGCTTATTGCTCCTGCAAGCAATAGATCTTGAGGTCTGCTAATTATTTAAAGGTATTGATTAGTAATTTATGGTACAATAGAAATGTTCTTCTCTTTTGCCAAATATTAAGCTAAGTCTCTGACAATAATTTTAAAAGAAGAAGAAGAAGAAGAAGAAGAAATAATAGTAGTAGTCTGAAAATCCAGTCTCTACAAAATTGGTTTTATTATCCTGCCTCTTAGTGAATTTAAACCAGGAATCACAGAACTCCACCACCTGAATGAGTAAGGAAGTTAACAAATGAGTGAACATTCTTCAAGGGATAGTGACTCCTACATACAATATAGGATACTGGTAATTGTGGAAAATCGGAGAAAACATATCCTGTTAAATTAGCAACCATCTAATTAGTGCCCAACTCTAGTCCTCTGTGCTAGGTCTTCTAGTTCTTCAACATTTTTATGCATAAACCTCTTATTTTTTTTTAACATTGCCAATCAATTCAAATTAATTTTAAAAATGAAAACAAAAAGCCTGCATAAAACAGACCAAAATGGTCTTCAGGCTAGAGATATAGCTCCTGGTCTACCAGTTGGCAAAGTTTATTTCCAGCACTGGGTTTTTTGTTTGTTTGTTTGTTTGTTTTTAGTTGTTGTTGTTGTTACTATACACTTTTCCAAGTACACTGGATGTTGGGGGTGTCTGTACAAAGTCTTCATTTTGCCAAGAATTTTCTTCCATTAAATGTCCCTGTCACTTGCTCTCTAACCTTATTTGAATTGTTGCTTAAATGCCACTTAGTTGGTGAGGCTCTTCTTGACAACAATAAACAAATTAATACTAGTGAAAATGGCAACATTTTCTTTTAGCAACATTCTCTACCCCTCTTATTGTTTTATTTTTCTTTAGGTTTCTTATCAATATATGAATAACTGTATTTTATTTGTTTTTATATTAAATGTCTTTCCCCGCTTGATTGAAGCTTTATTCAGGCAGGTATTTTTGGTGGTTTTTTTTGTTGTTGTTTTTTTTTTTTTTAGATCGCTGCTATCTTCATCTTCATTAGCATCTTCAAAATGCCTAGTGAACGGTGCCATTCAATAACTAAATAAACATGTTTCAAATGAATGAATGCTGCATACTGGCCAGACATGAGAGATCGAAAGCAGTCTACAATTTTAAAGTCGACTATGAACCCAAAATAGACTGTAGTCAGTTTTATGTTAAGGGAGGGACTAGTCACCTCTGAAGCTAATCCATACAAATTCTTATTTTATGTGTGTGTGTGTGTGCGTATTAGGTTTAAATATATAAAGTATGAGAATTGGTTTATTTGCCTTAAACTTTATATGAGATGTTCTTGGTATGACACCATCTTGCCCATTTCTTACTTCAGCTACTGCTGGGTACACTGTGCCCCCTGTGTGTTTTTCTGCCTCCAGTCTTTGTCTATAGTTACAAGCAAGAGAAACTATGAGAAGCTCACTCTCCTCTGCTACATTCCTCAACCAGTGAGGTAGGGATAACAGTAATAAATACCACAGCCTCCTGTCATTTAGGAGGACAGTTATTAGGCACATTCTACATGGTTCCTTAAAGAACCCTAGGAAAGATGGATTACCAGTTGCCTATAGTAGTTTCTTCTGCCTTTACCTGTTTCACCCCTGCTTCCCGGGATCATCTCCCAAATAAATTAGCTATATCCAAACCTTCCTTCACAACGATTTTGGAGGAATACAAACCAAAAATACATACACGCTGATTAATAGCAGAGCAGTGGCCCAGTATTAGTCATGTCAGTAATTAAGAAGAAATCAGACAGAAAACATAGTTTTGACAGAGATTACTGATGTGCTTGACTATGATGTATATCCTTGTAGGTATATGTATGCAGTTACTTTTACAAGTGCATGTACACATGCCTTTATACAGGTACAACTTGACTATTGTCTAGGTCTTGCAACCAGATAATATTTTACTATTAAGCAACTCTCTTATTGTTTTTACAGTTTACTGGTTGCAGTATTAACAAAATACAGAGCAAGTCATAATTGCTCCTCTGGGATTCACTTTACACCTCTGTACAATGAGGCTATTAAACAGATTGTTCCCAAAGTCCTTTATCAACTCAGAAATTTTTGGCTTTAGCTATACACATGGTCTGAGAAATTAATCAATCAATTAATTCATTCATTATGGAAATGTTAGAGCTAAGCTTAAAATTGTGTTTAACTTACTACAAAGTTTTACCGAGTTCCTATGTGCAATCATGTGTTACTGATTCTGTTCACATTGAAAGAATTTGAAAGAAAGAGTAAAATGGCTGGTCCATATGTTCATGTATGGAAAGAGACAGCAAGCTATGTGAATACCCTTTGTGAATGAGTCAAAAAAATGTGTATGTTTGATGTATTCTCAGTTGATTTTGGTTTCAGAGAGGCTAAATTTATTCCCATTTCTGTGGTGCAGTTTACCAACTTCAGCAATTATCTCTTTTTGAGAAAGTGCATCCTTTCCAAATGCAAGCCTTTGTTGACTTGTTCACAAAATCCCATGCCATTGTTACAGCTGCATATGGGGGTAAACGGTGGAGTAATGGTCCTGTATAATTCAAGAGAGACATATTCTAGCACTGGTGAGTGTGCACAAAATATGGAGCAAGGAGGAGCCCTGGGTTGAATAGTTGGTCATAGGCATATAGCTTGTATCTATGACAGTAAAAAATTATAAGCCAAAGGCCAATACCTGCAATCAGACTACTTGGAGAGAATATTCAGTGGTCTTCAGAAGGGATTTTTATGCTCAGGAAATCTCTTATCACTAAGATTAACTACGCTGTCTATGGTTTTAGCTTCTTCCAGGGTAAGAGGACACAAATACACACTAGGAACTTCCGGTATATATTCATTGTGATAATAGAACTCAATGAGCATCATCTGTCCACGTAATCAGAATATTCCAGCAAAGTTCAGGATCATGCTGAAAACAAGGGAAGGGAAGCCTTCTTCATAATGCCCATGTAGCTCCACCAGGATGGAGAGCACACTGAAGTTAGTTTCACAGCTTGTCCTCATAGGACAGCCTGTATAGTATTTCATTTCTCAACATTCTCATATTTTTTCCAGAATAAACAGAAGAATGGGCAACATTCAAATAATTAATAGTTCTAGACAGATATTAAACCTAGTACTGACTCTGCTCTTGCAAAAGTTACAAAAATAAAGTTAAGATCAAAAAAGGTTTGGATAAATGTCAGTTTTCATATAGTTACTGCAAAGCATAGTCCTTTAGTGACCTCCTATTTTATTGTTTCTCTTTCTAAGAAACTGGCTTGCTAATGCATTTATAGTCATGCTGACTGAACCCAACGAATGGATTTCCTATTTCCTCTGTGCTTTTTTCTAACTATGGCCATGAAATGAAGCCAAAGCAGTAGAAAGATTTAGCAAGAAGAGAGCTAATAACTAGATTAAAAAGCAGTGACTCCAGTGATGAAAATTCAAGAAGAGAATGGGAAGAAGTATGCCCAGAAAATAATAAACAGCAAATGGAAAACTCCTTTTGAATATCAATTTAAGTACTTAAGTACATTTCATGGTGGGAAAATAATAATCAGTAATGAAGATGTTGAGGTAAATAGAGAAACTGGCAGCAGCTTTATATCCCCATAGGCATGGACATATAATAGCAGTCATACCACCCAAAAGTTATTAGAAATATTCAATTTAAGACCTCTCCTGAAGCAACATCATTAATGGCTTCATTAGATATGCTTAGCCAAGCTGGATGTCTTAGCTATAAATAAAATTCCCTTACTGATAGAGTCTAGGGCCTGTATCTACCCCCCCCAAAAAAAAAATTCTGTTGAATGAAACATATTAGGAGGGAGGGAGAAAAACAGATTAAAATCTATATATTACTCTGCATTTCATATCAACTTGTGTAGTAGTTGTTTGTTGAAATACGGGATTAACCCCAGAGCTTGAGGATGGTAGGTGGAAGAGTAGCCTGTGGCATCTCCTACATTGCCAAAAATGGGACCTGGAGACCCAGCAGCACAGGTCATTAAGAGCAGGGACTTTGAAATGAAATAGATAGGTCAACCACTTAAAGGCTGTATGATCGAGCTATTTTATCTCCCTCTCTTAGGTGGCTTTTCCCACCACCTATAAATTGGACAGAATAAGTGTATTTACTTCATTTGGGTGTTTATTAGGCTTGAAATCATGTATGTGTTCTTCATGCTCAGTACGGTGTCTGATACTTAGCCAGCACCATTTCATGCGAGCTATTGTTCGCCGAGTCATTCGACATCCATTTGAGGATCTGCCAGTGCTAAACATTGCATTGCTCTCATTCTAAGAATGTAGTTTAGTTCTAAGTGAAACATAGACCCTGTCCTCTTGGCACTGGTGGTGGTGGTGGTAATGGTGATGATGATGTCACCAGTATCCACTTCTTAGCACCCTGGTGTCTGCCTTTCTTCAGTGGTTGAAGATTGGATAGCAGACTTTATAGTACATTTGTTCCCCTGACCTCACCTTTTTGCAGTATGACCTCATCGTTAAAATAGGGATATAATAATAATGAAGAATATCGATGAAAAATAAATACCCAAATTGATTAAACTTCTATGTGTAGAGCACTCAGGAAGGTGCCTGGCTTTGTCACATGGACTAAGTGCTAGTTGCAGTTAGTGCTGTTATTATCATCATCACCAGAAGTAACAAACAAGTGGGCGTCCATTTACTTGTATACCAGACACAACATTTAGGGTCTGCTTCCTAGAAGGAAGATACCAAAGACCGTTGCCAGCTGGAGCCATCTGTCTGGGGAACTGGCACTGGGGAAGAGTTGGGAAGGTTTCTGTGATGGGGCTTCCAGAAATTTATCAAGTTGCAAAGAGATAAAGTTTCTAAAGATAGAAGGATCTAGTGGCTCAAAATGATGAAAGATTTCCAAAATACATTTTACAAACAATAACAGCAACAACAACAACAACAACCTACCCAGATAAAGAAAGGTGCACGTAACAGCCCCTAAGGAACTGTGGTGGAATATACTAGGGCAAAGACTGTGATGAGCCACATCCTTCTATTCTTCTCTCCCCACTTAACTCCCATTGGTGATGTCAACCAGATACTTCATCTATATGATAAACAGTTTGATGAGATGTTGCCTTACACTACTGTAATAACACCCTTAATTTGTTTAGCACTTGTTAACTATGAAATATTAGCTGAACAGTCTGTTTAGCAAGGCTGTTAGGGGCTAGAGGCAACCACAATAATAATGAGTGAAAATTTATTGAGCATATCTGTGCCAGATACATCACATTCATGAGTGCAGCTATCCCATTTAACCTGACAAGAACCCATTTCCTAGATGAGGGGTTATGACCTGACTAAGGAATCAAAGCAGTATTGAATTTGAGTCTGTATATCTCCAAAGCCTGAGCTTTTTACTGTGATAATATCATGCCTAATGACACCTAGGACCTGTCCTCATAGAGCTCGCCATCTTGTAAAATACTATGAACCAGTAGTTCTCAAATGTAGTTCATGGACCAGCAGCATCAGCATCACCTGGTACAGTAATCAGAAATGCAGATTGCCAGACCTCAGCCCAAACCTACAGAATCAGAATTTGTGGAAATGAGTCCCTCAGTGTGTGTTTTAATAACACATATATAAGATTCTGATGCTTTTCTATGCTTGAGAACCATATTAAATGCTCGTTGGAGGCAGGTAAGGCAGGAATTGTCGTTATTCCAATTTTACATATGGGATTCTTAGTGGTAAGTGACCTGCTCAAGGTCATATGTCTGGCATCAATGTCAAAGCTGGAATGTAAGTTTTGTGATTCATAATCTAGTGGTTTACTTTTCCCCCTCGTACATATGCCGCGCTTTTACTGATGCGACTTTCAGAGCACCTTACTGAATACCTAATAATACAAAGTAAGGGCTTCTCATGTTGAAGAGGTGTCCTGAGTAATGAAATAATTTAATTTTTCTGCTAAGCCTTGTTTCACTGCCTGTGAGCTACTAACAGGTATGATATTCGCCTGTGCTCTTGATCTGTTTTGTGATGTGATGAATGCAGAAAAGATGTTTTTCTTTAATTTTCAAGGGAACTAGAACTACGTGGTCGAATCTTGGGAAAGTGGAAAATAGAAGAAAAATGTCCCTGGAACCTACAAATACAGTATAATGACTAATCCTTTTGGTAAACAATAATGTACATATTATCATTAGATGTGAATTCTGTGCTTAGAGAAATAAAAGGGGGGAGGGAAGCAGGAATATTTTGCACAGTGCCTAGTAAATTGTCAGGTTGTTTTGTCTTCTCAGAGTAATTAAGAATCCTTTCCCTTAAGGTAGATAACAGATTGTTTTGTTTTGGAAAGGAATAATTCTAGGTGAGATGGCTCACTCTGTCAGATCTGAACTGAGATTTTGGTCCAAGGTTCTCTTTTTCTATAGTAATGTTAGCAAAAGGCCACAGAAGACCCCTCTAAAGCTTTAATTTGTGCTGGAAGTAGCCACAGTTAGATATGAGCACTTGACATGTGGCTGGTCGAAACACCTCCCAAAATCTGTAGTAGTTTCCTAGGGCAGCTGTAACAAATTACGAATAATAAATAAGTGGCCCAAAACAACAGAAATTTACTCTCTCAGAGGTCTTGAAGCTGGAAATCTGAAATCAAGATGCTGGCAGGGCCATACTCATTCTGAAGGTTCAAGGGAAAAATCCCTCCTTGCCACTTCCTAGCTTCTGGTTATAGTAGCAATCCTGGCCATTCCTTGCCTTGTGGATGGATGACTTCAATCTCTGCCTTTACCTTCACATCCCCTTCTTTTTGTGGCTGCCCTGGGATTTGGAAACCTAGTACAAGGAAACATTGAAAATACCTTTAGTAATTTTTATACCAATTACATGTTGAAATGAATACACTGGGCTAAACAAAACATTAATTTTGCCAGTTTATTTTTTCTTTTAATGTAGGTACTAGAAAAATGTTAATTATGTATGTGCCTCACATTATGGGTCTATTGAATAGCAATGCCATAGAAGATGCAGGAACTAACCTATTATTCCTTAGTTTATAACTATATCTAAGAATAATTCCCTTCTTTTCCTTGTCTTTGTAGAAGTAGAAACTCAAGCTGGTAGCCCTGAGCCTGAAGGGAAATTGATTAAGGGACACGTATGAAGGGGAGAGGTACAAAATGTAAATTTTTTTAAACTTTTGACTCAAAGAATAAGGTAAATGTTCTTTATCACAGTCCCTCCAAGGTGCTTTTATAGAAGAAAGAATGTCGAAGTCTTCTTGTACCCAGCAAAAACAGTGAAATATTGAAGACTAGAAGATTTTTTTGAAAAGTTTTTTTTATAGAGACCCTACAAATCACATTGACCAGAATAGAAGTAATTTGTACAAAAATGTTCATAGCACTATTATTCATAGTAGTCAAGAAGTGGGGATAACCCAAATGTCAATAGTTGATGAATGGATAAACAAAATATGATACTCGTACAATGGAGTGTTATTCAGCCATAAAGAGGAATGGCATACTGATACTACAACATGGATAAACCCTTGAAATATTCTAAGTAAAAGAAGCCAGACACAAAAGGCCATATGTTAATTCATTTATATGAAATGTACAAAACACAGAAATCCATAGACAGGAAATAAATTATTCTTGCCCAGAGGGGGTGTAGGGGAAGACTAGAGTGACTGCTATTGGGTGTACAGTTTCCTTAGGATAATGAAAATACTAGGGAATTGGGTGCCTGGGTGGCCCCGTCAGTTAAGTGTCTGCCTTCAGCTCAGGTCTTGATCAGAGTCCTGGGATGGAGTCCTGCATCAGGCTTCCTGTTCAGCAGGGAGTCTGCTTCTCCCTCTTTCCCTCCCTCCTGCTCATGGTCTCTTTCAAGCTCTCTCTCTCTCTCTCTCTCTCTCTCTCTTTCTCTCTCTCAAATGAACAAATAGAATCTTAAAAAGAGAGGAAGGAAGGAAGGAGGGAAGAGAGGAATAAAGAAGGAAGAAAGGGAGAAAATACTCTGGAATTATGAAGGAATGCCTGAACAACCTTATGAATATACTGTAAACCACTTGTCTTAATCAAGGAAGGCTACGATAACCACAAACTTGGTGGCTTATAAACAGAAATTTGTTGCTCACAGTTTCCATGGGCTGGAAGTCCAAAATCAACTTGCCAGCTTGTTAGGTTCTGGTGAAAAAGGCCTTCTTCCAGATGGCAGATAGCTAAATTCTGTCTATATACCCATCATCACAGGGCTAGGATTTAGACATAGGAATTTGAGAGGAAAACAAATATACATACCATAGTACGATTTTATTGTACATTATAAAAGGGTGGATTATATTGCATGTGGATTATATTTTAGCAAATTTATTAAAACTCCTTGGGGGGAATAATGTTTTTGAAATCTTATTAAATATTACATTTTACTGATAGAGCCTATCTTGTCAGGAAATCAGCATTATTCAGTGCCAACTTCTGTTATATATAATTAACAGGATTCTAGGACTGTCAGCCTATCCCAACTCCCATATTTTAGACAAGTTAACTGGTTTGGCCAAAGACACACAGTTAATTAGTAGCATGTTCAGAATCCAAGTTTCCAAACTCTAATCTCAGTCTGTCTACCACTGCTCCCTTAAGGCACCTTCTAGTGTGTGTTTTATGGACACTGGGGGTTTCATCTCTCTCTAGCCCACACCCAAAACGCAAATCCTGTAATAAGAGGGGGAAAAAAGCATAAACATCCTTGTGGGAGTGAACTCTCTGACTTTAGTTCACCTGAGGTGTGACACTTGATTCCATCATGGAAACGAGAGGGGGTACTAATGTCAGGGAAAGGAGACCATCTGTGTATGAGGGTGATCTTGAGGAAGCAGAATGACCATTGTTACTGATTTGTCCCATATAGGTGTCTCTAGGAAGCAGAACATTTCTTTTCCTTCCTGTCTGTACCAAACCTCCTGGTGGCTAAAATTAAAAATCTGTACTGAATTTGAGATTAAACTTCCCCTACCTGAGGATTATATCCCAAGCCAATGCTTTGTAAATAGTTTTGGTACAAAAAGGGAAGGCAGAAAGAGGACAAATGGGTAAACTATTTATTTGGTTTTGTTTCCTTTTTTTATTTAAATAAATTGATTTTTTTAAGTGTTTATTTATTTGAGAGAGACAGAGAGAGAGCTCAAGCAGGGGTAGGGGCAGAGAGAACGGGAGAAACAGACTCACTGCTGAACAGGGAGCCCCATGAGGGGCTTGATCCCAAGATGCCTGGATCATGACCTGAGCTAAATGCAGATGCTTAACCGGCCGAGACACCCAAACACCCCTGGTAACCACATTTTAAAAAATTCAGTTTATTTAGGGTTGTCTGGGTGGCTCAGTCAGTTAAGTATCCTTATCTTGATTCTGGCTCAGGTTGTGATCTCAGGTCATGAGATGGAGCCCTATTTTGGGCTCTGCACTCAACATGGATTCTGCTTGGGATTTTCTTTCCTCCTGAGCTCACTAACATGCTGTCTTTCTCAAATAAATAAATAAATCTTTAAAAAATAATAATAAAATAAAAATAATAAAATGTGGCTACTAGCAAGTTTAAAATTACCTGTATAATTTGCATTCTCTTTTTACTGGGCACACTACTCTGGAAGATGTCTCAGGTTTCTTTTAGGTCAGGTGTCAGCAAACTTTTTCACCTAAAGGCCAGATAGTAAATATTTTAGGTTTGGGGGACCATATATAGTCTCTGTTGCAACTCCTCAAGTCTGTCCTTGCAGTACTCAAGTAACCGCATACAGTACAATGTATGTGTGGCTGAGTTTCAATAAAAATTTATACATACATAAAAGCAAGTATATTTATATGATCCTTCAAATGAGCATGGTTGCATTATAATAAACTTTTATACATACATCCAAATGAGTGTATTTATGGGTATGACAAAAAAAGGCAGAGGCTGTTTTACTGACAAAGTATATGATGAATGTATCATGCCAAATAGATTATTTCAAAGGTATGAATGCAGCAACGTCCATGTTATTTGAACTATTTAAGTAAAAGGAAACAAAATTTGATGTAAACTTCTTGGTGTCAACTATATTGCTTCCACTTAAGTGACATCTGTACCAGAAAGGAATTAACAAACCTAGAAATGCATCCTGCTTATTGATGTGGAAACAAATTTCAAAATAAGTCAGGATAAATTGAGATACCGAAGAAAGCATAACTCTTTTCTAAGGAGCTTTGAAGATGAGTCTGGTAGTTGACCTAACAATCCCTTGCAGCAAATTTATTACCTTAGCAATCAGAGATTCAAAAGTTGTGCCAAAATTATTTGCCAAAGTTGTGCTGTTGTCTAGTCCCTCTCTCTCAGGGCAGATGAGAAAACAAAAGAGTGAAAAGATTAATTCATCTGCCCACGTTCACATGGTGCCCTACTTTCAGAGCAAGGATCACATTTTGGGAATATTTGATTGGCTTTTATCAAACTTTTTCCTGATTGGACTTGGAATTGATTGCTGTGTTTGTGTCACATTCATAACACGTCTAAATTTAATGTAAACGGACATGGAATTTTATTATTGAGGGTGTTTTGGATAAAAGTTTGTGACTGGATTTCTCAGCTGTTTTCCCACCTGAGAATGGTTTTAGGTAACTTGGCTAACAATACCCTGTCATCTTATGTTACAATATAACATATAGTAGCAAATAAATTTGGAGAAGAGATTAGGTTCTTAACGTTAGAACTTCTGGTTCTTTTGAAAATACTTAACCTATTCACCTATGTAAAAACAATTTACGAAACATCTACTATCTTCCACATACTGACAGGTGTTGGGGATACATCTACGTGTGTATCCATCTATATTGGATTTAAAGAGTTTATAATCTTGTGTGCTGAAACAATTTGTTTTAAATAATATGTTCTGACAGATTTAAGTTAGAATTCCAAGTAAAATACAGTGTTCTCAATGAACCATATTGTTAAAATGTCATAAGACACTTCCTTGGGGGGCGTCTAGGTGGCTCAGATGGTTAAGTGTCTGCTTTCGGCTCAGGTCATGATCCCGAGGTGCTGGGATCGAGCCCCGCATCAGGCTCCCTCCTCCATGGGGAAGTCTGTACCTTCCTCTCCAACTGCCTCTCTCCCCCACTCATGCTATTGCGTGCTCTCTCTCTCTCTCTCTCTCTCTCTCTCTCTTAAATAAGTAAATATTAAAAAAGAAATAAAAGGACACTTTCTTGATATAATCTATAGTAGATAAGATGATGGTCTTGTACCTGAGATAAATCTGGTTTCAAAAATCTTTTTCTAAGTGTGGCTACCAAGTTACTTGAGGAAATTTCTTAATTCTTTGACAAAGGAGACTTAAAATATTTAACACATGTCTGGCCTATAATCAGGATATGATAAAAATGTCTGTTGCAATCATTTATTAATAATAAAGGGGCATGACCTTCTTCCTTTTTCCCACTGAGCCCTACTGCATGCAAAACACTTGAATTTTCTTTACTTTAGTGGATTCTGAATTACATAAATGAATAAAGAAGAAAGAAAATTATGGCATGAAAGGGAAAGAGAGAATGCTGAGGTCAGGCTTACCTTCTGGCCTATCATAATTAAAACTAAGTAAGGGAGGTCAAAAGTGATGGTGTTTAGTTTTGTTCTAAAGTTGAATAAAAAGGCGGCAGGTCACAGCCTCATTCATAGGTAAGGAAGGAAGAAGAAAACAGAATTGATAACTATTTCTCTTATGTGATTATGTTACTTTAAGGATAAACCTGTATCCTATTCTTTATATAGCCATATAGACATAAATGTATATAAGAACTTTTTTTTTTTTACTGTATCTTTACCCTATTGGTCTATCTGCTAATATTTGAATGAGAAAATTTTAGAAATGAAAGAGCATGCTGTATCATACAGGTAATACTTTATCATTAACTGTTAATCATCATTACTTTACATGATTTTTCAAATTTCTTACCATTGAAACATGACTTAGAGTCCTAGGATGCTTTTTCATTAATGATGATGATGATTATAGTAGTAATAATTACTAATAATTACTATCTTCTTCCCTCTCATCTAAGTGCTTTGCATATTATATAAATAATATTGAGTTCAGAGTAGTCCTAATGTGGCTAATATCACCTCTGCATTATAGAAGGAAAACTAAATCATGGGGCATTTGGGTGGCTCAGTCAGTTAAGCATTTGCTTTCAGCTCAGGTCATGATCCCAGAGACCTAGAATTGAGCCCCATAACTGGGCTCCATGCTCAGTAGAGTCTGTTTCTCCCTCTCCCTCTGTTGCTCCCCTTGCTTGTGATTGTGCTCTCTCTCTCTCTCTCTCTCTCTCTCTCAATGTCAAGGAAAGAAAGAAAGATATTTTTAAAAAAGGAAGAAGAAGAAGGACAACTAAATCAGATTAAGGAAGTAGTGGAAGGTCACAAGTTATGGCTTCACTACTGCCAGGTATTTCCTCCCACTCTGTCCTGGTCCACATCAGCTCAGTCTTTTCCAGGTTCCATCTGGAGCAGCACTCTTGGTTTTATAGTGCTTAAACACCTGTCTGTCCCCCAGCACCTGTGAGACTTAGCCCTTCATCAGCCTCCTCCTTAGTTACCGACACACGACATTATGATGGAGAACACCGAATTAAACTTGCAGATGTTACTTCCTGAAGTTGCTTCATTTCTGGTATGTAGCCACAGTATCATGATCTCTGTTTTCTTTCCAAGGTGGTATATTTCCTCCATTTTCTTTCCTTTTGAGTTGTCACCTTGTTTTTCCTCCAGTCCTTAAGGTGCTATTCATTATCTCTCTCCCACTGATGTACTCTGGGTTAGTGCTTTCTTCCTCCCATCTTCCTTTGCTTTCTCATTCTAATTATATCTTAGCTTAGCATACAGATGTAAAAGGAATGAGATTGTCCTTAAGCACTCTTTCCCAAACTCCCAACTGTTCACCTCCCTCTGATTTGAAATGAGTAAAGTTCTAATTTATTTGTTTAAAACTAAGCTAATATATTCATATATTCAAATACAGTGCATACTTTGTATGTGGTATCTTCTGTGCTGCTTCTTTTTTTTAAAGATTTTATTTATTTGTGATTGAGAGGGAGGGAGAGAGAGAGAGAGAGCATGAGAGTGTAAGAGCATGGGGGTGGGACAGGGAAAGGTGAAAGCAGGCTCCTCTTCCAGCAGGGAGGCTCATACTGGGGCTTGATCCCAAGATCAAGGATCATGACCTGAGCCTACGCCAGAGCTCAGCCCACCTAGTCACTCAGGTGCCACTGTGTTTCTTTCAAAAGAGAGAGTGATATTCACTCATAATCTTGTTTTTAGAATAAAATACCAATTTCCTCCTGGGAATTATAATAATTCAAAGAACCAAACCAAACCAAAATAAAGCCACTTCAGAGCAAAAGAGTAAATAATGAAAATGCAGCAGTGTTTGTCTGGGTCAACAGTTTTTGCCAGCACTTGATGGGATATCCTTTGTAGAATCTGACTGAGAAGTTATGAACTACTGAGAAGACTGCCACATATGAGTTGTACACAAGTGATCTATGCAATATAAAAATTGTCAAGTGAAAATGAATTCTCTCCTCTCCTCTTTTTACTCTTCAGAAGAATTTTTGGACATCCTGTTTAGGAATGCTTTTTTCCCCAATGGTGTGATATCTGTACAAATTCTTGGTTTTAATGTAATGTTTATCTAATTAGAAACATAGCCAAATTTGAAGTGGATACTCTAGATTTCTTGCATTTCCTTAATGATTTCATCTACTTGCTCTATTCCATTCCATTAACGATAAGGAAAGAGGAAAGGCAATTGTGAGTCAATTGCACTTCATAATTGTTTATGATTTCATATTATCTAAATTGATCCTCAGTTCAGTAAAAAAAATTTTTTTAAAAAGTAACTGTATGTTTTGTTCAGTAATTTGAAATCACTTTTGAGAAGAAAAGTCACTTTATGGTAATGAATGGTAGGTAATTACCATTTACTGGGGTAACCATTTTGTAGTATACACATGTACCAAATCTCTGTTGAACACCTTAAATGAGTACAGTGTTATATGTCAATTATATCTCATTATTACAAAAAAAAAAGAAAGAACAAAACACTCTTACAAATATCACAAAAAAAAACCCTCACACAAAAAAAGAAATTGCCCTCAAATTTTGGTCTTTACTTTTTTTATGTTAATGTAATAGAGACTCAGGATTTTAGAATCCTATTTGCCCCTTTATGGTTTTATAACTTTAGGTAAGTCTGTCTCACCTTGGTTCCAAGATTCTACATGAGTAAAATATATGAGTGAAGCACAAATGTGCTTTCTAAGCCAGTGCTATCCAAAATTTGATCATCAATTTTTGTCCAATCTGTGTACTTACTGTGTTATTATTTACTTCAGTTTTTATTAACTCAATTTATTAAATCTAAAATAACTATCACAGCAATATTACTTGTTACAAATGAAAAAAAAAACATAGAAATATTGTGGAAACAAATGTATTAAAGCCTGAATTGTCTTCAGAATACTCTTGAGTCCTGATATTTTCCCACAGAAATATGGCTGTCAAGTATTAGATAGGTTTTTAAGGTATGCCAACATCAACTGAGACTTTCTTTTCTAATCAGAATAATTAAAAGAGAATTAATTGAAAGAGGAGTGAATTTATTCTTAAGTGAGTCAATATTATTTAATGCTTTGTCTCTGTATGATCTAAAAATTACCTCTCATACCAGTGTTATGCATCCCACATTTTAGGAAATGCTAATGTAAAGGGATGAAATCTTCCAGCTCCCCCAAAATGGATGTTGGAATGCCCCAGCATGGTGTATCTGTTATATCCTGGCCATATTGATTCAGATAAATCATATTTATTGTATGATCATGTTTTCTTCATGCATTATTTTTCATCTGTGGAAGTGTTTATTGGAATTTTTCACCTCACGTACTATATAGAAGTTTATATGAATCAAGTGTGCGCTAAGGCATGTAATATTACTACTACCTTTATGATTCAATTTAATGATGTTCAAAGGTTTTGTAAGATCACCTGTCTTCTTACTTATCTGTCTGTCCCTATGCAGACCATCACACAGTAAGTGACATGAAGGAGCCAGACTAACCTTTCATTGGAGGCCTGGAACAGGGACAGCCTGGTATAGAATGTTGTCAGGACTTTTTGAGGTCCTTTAAGCACATCGTATTTCGACAGAGTGCTGAGTAGTTGTAGCATTAGTTGTGAGTTTTAACATAGAAACCATTCTCAAAGTCTTAGCTCAGTTGGGTCTTACAAACATGATTCATGAGTTTCCCTGGTTTTGTTGCCTTATCTTTAACATTTTTTGCAGTGCCTTTTGGTTCACATATCTGTTAAAATGTAATCTTGTTTCTATTTTTAGCCTATTATCATAATAAGCCCAGTGTTTTAAATGTGTGTGTGTGTGTGAGTGTGTTTGAGTATAGTTTCTCCTTAGGCAGAACTATATAAGCCATCTCTTTCCTCCACATAGATAATATCTGGATTATGGATCTTTAGAAGAATACTTAGGGTCATGCTTAACATTTTCCCCCTCCATAAAGCAGTAGTAAGCATTTATTGTCTCATAGATGTTTGGGGTTTTGTTTGGCGGTATTGTTTTTGTTGTCAGGAATTTGTTGTTAGCTTACCTGGGTGCTTCTGACTCAGCATCCCTCAGGAAGTTGCAGTCACATGTTACCTGGGGCTAAAGTATATGGGGGTTTGACTGGGGCTGGAGGATGTACTTTCAAGTTGGCTCAATCACATATATGGCTGGCAGGTTCATGCTAGCAGATGGTGGGAGGCCTCTGATTCCTCATGACATGGAGCTCCCATAGGGCTGCTTGTGTATCCTCTTGGCCCTCGCTTCCTTCAAGAGCAACTGGCTCAGAGAGGAAGCAAAAGGAAGCCACAGTGCATTGTTGCAGGCCAGCGTGGTATAATGTCATTTCTACCATATTCTGTTTGTTAGAGCGAGCCACTATAACCTGACCACACTTGAGGGAAGTGACTTAAGCTTCACATTTTGGAAGGAAAAACATCAAAGAATTTGTGGACATAATCTAAAACCACCACAATCTACTTTTCTTCATTTCTTATTCTTCCATTATAGGAGGAACAGTCATCATTTCTTACTGTGATGATGGGGAACAGTTCTATCAGGACTTTTCCTTGTCTTCACTCTTCTTTCCTTCATCTCCTTATGCATTTCATTCTTGATATACCAGCAAAAGTAAGCATTTAAAAACACAAATCTGTTGTATCATACTTCCTAACTTTGAGTGGCTTACTACTGCATATGGAATAAAATCAAACCCATAATGTCCTACATAAATGTCCCTGTCTTCGTCTCCAATCCTATCTCCTGCAACTCCCTCCCTAACTCATTGGAAGTTCTAATCTTCTCTTCATTGCTAATACATTTCAATCTCTTACTGCCTCAGGGCCTTCACCACCCTCAATGCTCACTCTATGGCCACTCTGTTCTGACTGGTCTTTTTCTTTATTTTTCTATGACTGGCATATCTTTCCGATTTCCATTTAAATACCTCTCCAGCAGAGAAACTTTCCCAATGAAACTACAGTAGTACCTTCCTACAATCTTCTCTTTTAATTTAAAAAAAAAGTTCATCTAAGTATAATTGACATGTAACAAATATCACCTTCCTCGGGCGCCTGGGTGGCTCAGTGGGTTAAGCTGCTGCCGTTGGCTCAGGTCATGATCTCAGGGTCCTGGGATCGAGTCCCGCATCCGGCTCTCTGCTCAGCAGAGAGCCTGCTTCCTCCTCTCTCTCTCTCTGCCTGCCTCTCTGCCTACTTGTGATCTGTCTCTGTCAAATAAATAAATAAAATCTTAAAAAAAAAATACCACCTTCCAAAAAATCAAATTCCGCATTTTAAAAATATATAATATGGTACATTTGACATATGTATATAATTGTGAAGCCATCACTGCAAGAAAATAATGCATATATCACATCAAAAGTTGCCTCATGCCTCTTTGTAAAGAGCATGTTCTATTGTTTTCTAATGCTCTTTAATCATTACACTGCTTAACACAATTGACAATTACAGTTACAATGCTCTTATTTTACTTTATAATAATTCACTTGTGTGTCTCCCCAATTAAACTGTTAGTGCCACATAAAAAGAAAATATACCTATAGAGTTCATGGCTGTTTTCCATGATTATATTGCCTGGAACTTTGAAGATGTTTGAAAAGAAAAAAAATTTTTTTTTTAAGATTTTATTTATTTACTTGACAGACGGAGATCACAAGCAGGCAGAGAGGCAGGCAGATAGAGAGGTGGAAGCAGGCTTCCTGATGAGCAGAGAGCCCAAAGCGGGGCATGATCCCATGAGATCATGACCTGAGCCAAAGGCAGTGGCTTAACCCACTGAGCCACCCAGGTGCCCCGAAAAAAAATTTTTGATTGAGTGAACAATTAAGTACATTATTAGCTGACATGGGCCCATTATTAGCTTGACAAGGGTCAAGTGCTACAGTGTAGAGAGGCATTCAAAGTTTTAGGGAGATGAGGATTTACTTGGGAGTTTGTAGAGCTGATTGCTTTGTAGCTGTCCTTTGAATATGAATAGTTTTCTGCATTTTAACAAAACAAGTAAAAGCCTCCTGAGACTGAGCCAAGAGAATGAGGCACCTATTTCTAAAGAGTAAACAAAGGAAAAAAAAAAAGATCTTATTTGGACTGTCATGTAGGGTAGGTGAAGAAAGGTAAGCATTGAATGCCTGGTGTAGTAGTCCAGTTTTTTATTTCAGTGATTGAATGTTTTTAGCTTGGCCTTGATTTTTAGTCATCCTGGCTTTACCTCAGAACAATTAATACAGTACTAGCAGATCAAAAAACATAGGTGATTATCTTCCCAATCTTTGTTTTACCTGTTTTATGATTTTTGTCATTCCTAATAAAGAAGAAAAGTTGAGAGCATACAAGTATCATTCCAAATATGAGTTTGAACTCTGAAAGGGACTAAGGAAAGAATTGGTTTAATCATTCTCTGGGGTAGTCCATTCAGGAATTGTAACAAATCTGTTATTTGTTTTTAAGATTTTCATAGCCTTAGAAATGTTCGCACAGATGTTAGGAAATATATTTGGAGCACACCAAAATAGATGCTTTGTCCATATTTATTTTAGTATTTATTAAATTGATTTGCATAGTTGCAGTTAGGGGAACTGTGTATTGAGGAGAGCATTGGTGTCAGAATGGGAAGTCTGAATTTGAATTTGGATATCTGTAAGCAGATTTCTTTTCTTCACAGGTTTAAATTTGAGCAGATGTGGTACCCATTCAGTACTCTCTGAGGTCACATGTTGGACATACCTGTATAATTATACTATATACAATATGAAAAAGAGTAAATGTTTGGTCTATACACTTTCTAAATGTATGGAAACATCCATTTGATGTACCAAGCACAATACAATTCACAACTTTGTTTGATTTAACTTTATGTTTTGGTGGTTATTGACTGATTAATAGCGTAAGAATGGTGGCTAATGGGGCACCTGGGTGGCTCAGTGGGTTAAGCCTCTGCCTTGGCTCAGGTCATGATCCCAGGGTCCTGGGATAGAGCCCCTCACGTGCTCTCTGCTCAGCAGGGAGCCTGCTCCCCGCCCCCCCCCATCTCTCTCTCTGCCTGCCTCTCTGCCTACTTGTGGTCTCTGTCAAAAAAAAAAAAAAAAAAAAAAAGAATGGTGGCTAATAAATAAATGGCATGATAGTGAAATGTCATATGCATTCAAGTGTTTCTTGACAATGAAACTCTCAATAATCTTTATCATTTGTTCATTCAGTACCTACTATATGTCACAACCTCAACCTAATGAATCTGCTTCTATTTTCTATTAATCTGTACAATTATTCTGATGGGTAGGTATATTGAGATCATCCCTGTTTAACAGATGAGAATACTGAGGCTTAGGTAGAATTCACCCAAAGTTATAAGTTGTAGAATTGAATTGGAATTTGAGTTTGTGGGCCATGAAATGATCAGGCAATGGTTATTGACTTCTAAGTTCACATGATGACAAATTTTTATTTGATTTTAGTCTGGATTAGGTATTTTTGATAGAAAGGAAGATGTACTATCTTAGATGAAGAGGTGAAGATCTCATAAGAATGTTCTACTTCACTGCAGACCTTCTTATGCTGAAAATATTTTAGGGAGAAGAATATGTGAGCTTTTGTATTTTTTTCAACTGCTTCTGGATTGAGTAATAAGAGCCAGTTTTGATTCATAGCTTAAAGTATCTGATAAAGCTTAACCATTTGGTATAAGGAAGAGAAGTAAAAAATGTCATTATTATCATCATCATCTGAAGTAATCCCATATTTTGATTTCCTCTGATGCTCTAGTCAGTTCAAATAGTTATAGTTGTCTTTAAATAAAAGACAACTTAAAATCTCATATTTTAATAAATATTGCAACCTGGCAAGAAGTACATTATTTTTACATAAATAGATGTTTTCAGATAGTCTTGTTATTTGTGTATTTCAAGACTATAATACCTTAAAGACCTTGATTTACTTGGGAAGAGCATGCAAATTGGGCTGCCTGAAAATCTAGTGGCAAATATTCAAGAAAAATTTTCATAATTGGGAGATTATTTGGGGAGCATACATCATGTTGCTTACATACTTAATAGTTGTTAATCTGGCATATTATTAGAGAGCTATACTTCATTGGAGTAATTTTATTTCATTTTATTTTTTTTTAAAGATTTTATTTATTTATTTGACAGAGATCACAGGTAGGCAGAGAGGCAGGCAGAGAGAGACAGAGGAGGAAGCAGGCTCTCCGCTGAGCAGAGAGCTCATCTGGGGCTCGATCCCAGGACCCTGAGATCATGACCTGAACTGAAGGCAGAGGCCACCCACTGAGCCACCCAGCTGTGCCCTGGCACCTGAAATAATTTTAAATAGAGTTTCTCAGAAAGTGTTTTGTTTTGTTTTGTTCTGTTTTGTTTTTTTAAATTGGAAGCAATTAAAAAAACTGACCAAGATCCCTTAGCCCAGTACTGTACACAGGGTACATGCATACTCACTGATGCCATGAAAACATGTAAATTTTTTGCCCTCATAAATAATCTGGTTGAGGATTATTTGCCTTGAAGTCTCTGCTGGATCAGAATATAATGGGATGCAGCTTTCAGAATTCTTTATTATGAAATTGGACAAAGAATGTCTCTATGTCTTTGTGTTTCTATGTAATCATATAAATGTATACTTGTGTATTTAGAATAGTTTTTCTTCCCCATTTTTAAAGATGAATGTGATGAACCATGAGAGACTATGGACCACAAAAAACAGTCAGGGGGAATCAGAGGGGAAGGGGTGAGGGGAAGGGGTAACAGGGTGATGGGTATTGAGGAGGATACGTGCTGTGATGGGCACTGGGGGTATATACTTAACTAATGAATCATTGAACACAACATCAAGAACTAATTATGTACTATACAGAGGCTAACTGAACATAATTAAAAAAATAAAGAAATACATACTAAGGTATTTAGTGGTAAAAAAAAATAAAGATAAGTGTGGTAAATTTTGCCTATTTTTGCCTCTTGTCTCAGTCGATTCGTGTAAACAATTGAAATGTGGTTAAATTTGAGAAATTATAGGGGTTTTTTTTATGGTTTATTTATTTGAGGGAGAGAGAGCAAGAAGGAGAGAGCGAAGGAGAGAGCAGACTCCCAGTGAGCACACAGCCTTCTGTGGGGCTTGATGCCATGAACCAGGAGAGCAGGACCTGAGCAGAAACCAAGAGTTGGACACTAAACTGACTGAGCCACTGAAGCACCCCAAAATTACAGAATTCTTTTAAAGAAATAATATTTATTACATTATAATAATTTGATTTGGACATTTTAAAGATCGTATTATTCATAGTTCCTATGGTAGGCTCCATCTCAACTACATCTATTCTATAGACTTCAGGATAAATTATACAATGTCCCATATTCTGGACTGCAGAACAGGATTTATTGGAAAACTTATATAGATCGAGAGCAACAAAGTAAAGAGAAGACAAAGTCCCTTAATCTTCTACGTTCCTCTAAAAGATATGTCATAGCCTGACTGTACTGAGCCTACAATATGGTTCTGTGATCCTGTCAAGGGTTCCTTCTCTCTAATGATCTCCTTTGTCAGGAAAGGATAAGCTAACTGCTTGCCCTTAAACAGGCTATTTGTGGGAGTTCTAGAATACTGGCTCCAGCATGTAGAGACCTTCAGGCCCCATGATATGTAACACTATCCTTTGCATGAAATATGAAGCCCATAGTTGTATAATAAGATGACCTTAGCTACAGCCTCTCCTACTGGGAAAAAGTAGGGTAGCTCCTATCCTAATTAGCATGTGGTCCATGGAAACAAAGTGAGCTTCCATGACTATTTTCAGGTAGTTCCACTCTTTCAAATTACCACAATACATTTACATGTTTTTTAAACAGTTAGATACAGCATTTTCTCAAAGCTGATACCCTTTTACACAGAGTCTCATCTTTTAGTGGAAGGCTAACTATAAAAACCATAAGAATTATTTATCATTATCTGTTCTTGGTGGGTGCCATTGCAGTAACACTGGATTAAAAAAAAAAATGAAGCTGTCATGGTTTTCTAGTTTATGAGATGGCATCATTCTCAGAGTCTACATTTTTTTTTTTTATAAAAAATAGCACTATGGGGGTGCCTGGATGGCTCAATGGGTTAAGCCTCTGGCTTTGTTTGGCTCAGGTCATGATCTCAGTGTCCTGAGATCGAGCCCTGCATCAGGCTCTCTGCTCAGGGGGGAGCCTGCTTCCCCTCTCCCTCTGCCTGCCTCTCTGCCTACTTGGAATCTCTCTTTCTCTGTCAAATAAATAAATAAAATCTTTTAAAAAAAAAAAAAAACAGCACTTTGGTATATACCTTCATGTGAAGGTACAATTAAAGGCATTAAATAAACACATATGCAGACACCTTAAACTTGGTGCTAATATTTTAAGGATTCTGTAGTTTGGCTATAGATCGAATTAAATGTTTAAAATAGACCTTATATGGGGCTCCTGGGTGGCTCAGTGGGTTAAGCCTCTACCCTTGCCTCACGTCATGGTCTCAGGGTCCTGGGATCAAGCCCTGTATTGGGCTCTCTGCTCGGTTGGGAGCCTGCTTCCCCCTCTTCCTCTTGCTGTCTGTCTGCCTACTTGTGATCTCTCTCTCTGTCAAATAAATAAATAAAATTTTTTAAAAAATAAAAATAAAATAGACCTTATCACCATCCTGATTTATATATTTCCTTGGAGAGAAGCAGGTGAGAGAAGCATATTAAATTATATATAATTCTACATTGATGTACATATAAATTAATTTACTAAAAAATTACAGTTTATATGTTGAGCTTATATGTTTAATTTTACTAGACTCATAAAATGGACATTTGTTGTCCTTCAAATTCTTTATGTTTTCATGAAGATAAAGATGATAATGTTGGTAATAAAAATACTAATTATTATAATTATATATTATAGCAACAGCAATCATTTCTGCTGTTTTCTTTGGTGATGATAAAGAAACAAGCCAGATACACACACACACACATACATTCAAAGATATATGCATATACATGTATATACATATATATGTATGTATACATACATATATGCACACACGCATATATAATATATGTATATATGTATATATTCATACACCTATGAATACATACACCTATGTGTATATATATTCGTTCAATCTGCACGCCGACCTAGGGAGGTAGATTATTTTATTATGTCCAGGCATAGAAACTTAAGAATGTTCAGTAGTTTACCCTACATCATTCTGCTAGTGGAAGCAGGATTTGAATGGAGCCATTTTAACTCTAAAACCCATGCCTTTCATCACTATTTCAATATTTCCTCCTCCAAAAGTTGAAAGACCATCTTGTACATCTTGTAGATATAATTTAAATTCATAAATGTTATGTGCTGAGGTTTTTTAAAAGATTGGGTGGTGAATCTACAGTGGCTTGCCTCTGTATCTGAATTCCAGTCATCCCTTTCTTGGTTCTCTGTACAGGACATCGTTTAATGTTAAGTGAAAACATTTCTGATAATATCTTCTTATTGGAGGTTATCTGACTTACACACATAGCAAAGAGGAACTCAAAAATTGTTTACTTAGGGAACTCACGGAACAAAATATCTTGAACTCTGTAGTGTTAAAGAGATAAAAGACCAGGTTACCCCTAAGCTTAGTTTGTAAATGCTTTGGCAACTGTTTTTGGCAGCTACTGTCATTTCCAAGGCATTTACAAGGCAATCTGCATTTTTTTTGCAGCTAATAGTACACTATTCATCTGCTTTCTTACCAGTTCCATAGCCAACATTTCAGAGATGGTCATAAAAATTACAGTGAATCAGTGCTTTGTTATAAATTTAGAACAGAACACAGTACTGTGTTGCAAAAGAAGGGACAGGGCCTCTTCTAAATCTGTGATGTGCCTTCTAGGTTCAGCATTAACACTTTGAATGAAGTCTCAGGAGCTTTAAAGAGTCTTTGGCAGGGAGCACCTTCTGTTTGAGTGAGAGAGCCATAGCAAAAGGTCATAAAAATACCAAGGCATTTCTGTCCTGACACAGGACTCATGAGTCATAATTTTGCATAACTTTAGCATAGAGCTATAACAGCGTGTGCATCTGGTGACTGCACCCCAGCTGTTTCCCTGGAAAGGTGTAAAGAAAGAATCAGCAGCCTGAAGACATGAAAGACAACATCTGAGAAGTGGCACTGAGTACCTAGGAAGGTGTCAACAGAGTACGGACTTACTCTGAACCATGCCCCAGTGTAAAGATGCGTATATATCAAAGGATCACAAATGAGAAAATCGGACTTTATAAAGCCTGAGGGGTCAGAGAATGAGTTGGCAGTGTTCACCAGTCCCTTAAAACAGCCAATATTTGTCCTTATCTAATCCTATGACTTGAAAAGTACTGTGGGAAGTAAACACACTTGAACTACCTACATACAGGAGGGAGGAAAGCATTATAGTCTGTCACTTTTTTGTCCCCTTCCCCTACCTAATGAACTTTTTTTCATCCATCTGTTCTAATCAGACAGCTGCTGAAAATTTTATTCATGCTTTGGTTGCCTCAAGAATTGATTTTTGTAACTCTGTTTTATGGCCTTCCCTTACCAGGCTATTTTGAGGTTGCAACATACTCTGAATTCAGCAGGTGCTTCAAGCCTGGCAGATTCTTATTGCTTCTCTTCCGGCTCCCTTTAGTGACTCCCAGTATCAAACATGATTGCTCCTCAGATTTTAATTTTTACTTGCTGTGTCACCGAACAACCTTTTTAGTCCTATCACTGAGCCCAGTCGGCAATGTTAGGAGCTCTGAGTAGTTACCCACTCTTCAAACTGCAGTGATATTAGCAAGTACAATTGCACGCTCTGAATCATCTTACCCTTATTATACAGGAAGTGTTCTGGCTTATTTTAAGGGAGGAAATGCTTTGGAGAGAAAAGGAAAAAAATATATCAAAGCAAACTCTGTTTCCCTCTCAACATTCTAATCACCAAAGATGGGGATTTTTAGTAACCAATTGCAATTCAGTACTTCCAGTTTAAATTGAAATGTGTGTGTGTGTGCGCGCACACGCGCGTGCATGTACACGTACATGTGTGTATGCATTCACATATAGTTTAAAATATGGTATTTGAACTGCAGCAAGGCCAGCACTCCTTCCTTGATTTTATGTGTGTATCACTTTTATTGCATAATTCAAAAATATCAGGAATCCTATGTAGCTTTAATAAAAGTTCAGGGAAGTTAGGTAATAATGGATTATAAATAAAATAAATATAAAAACTTCCAGCAACTAAGGCCCTACAACCCCTTTCAGTTAGTTGATGTGTTTATTGTGTGTGTAGAGCCACAATATATGTATAAGTATGTCCCAAAATACATACATGGTTGGGGAAACCCAGGTCTACTTTCTTGGTTTTGTAGCTGATCAAATTTCCTTAAGCTGTTAACTTTTCATGTGCAAAGAGCATTTTCAAATGGGACATCAAAGTTGTTTTTTTCTTTCCTCACTTTAAAAGTAATTTCTAGTCTACAGAAAACGCACTTAAATCTATAATATAGAATACATTATTAATAATAACAATTAGTATCTACTGAGTATTTACTATGTACCCAGTCAAGTGTTTTGTGCAAAGTGTTTTGCATGCAGTGTCCTATTTTAATTTTCCAAATGCGCTAGTCAGCAGCAGTTCCAGATACTCTGCACACTCTAAATCTGGTTTTAAAGTAGATTAAGGAGCTTGTCTTGAAGCTGAATATTCATTTTAAGCACACTATTGTTACTTGGTATATATGTTGTAGATAAATATAAATAGGAACGTTTCCTAAACATACCTCCTGTGAACTTGGAATGTATTTGTTTCAGGGATTAGGGAGGGTATCTATATGTGGCTGTCAATGAACTTGTGGTTGGGGGTTTGACTATAGCTTTTCTATGCCACTGCGTTGGCACTGTCACTAATTGTAGGTTCCATTTTATCCCTTTTTTACAAATGATGAAATTAAGGCTTTTTAGAGTTTAAATGATGTTTCAAGGTCATACAGCTGGCATATGGTGGAGAAAGAATTCAAGGCTAGTCTGTCCGAACACACAGTCTGTGAGCTGTTAACTACAGGCAGCGCTGCCATCTTCAATCCTTTGGCAATCTATTTTCCTCTGGGGCCAACTTTATTCTGATGCCATTTTCTTCATCATATTGGTTAGTGTAAACTAAATCCCTTCTTGAACTACAAAGATGGTGGTCAATTACTAGTTCAATGTATCCTTTCACTGCAAGAGTCAGAAGACACCTAGAAAGCCTGCTAACTATTCAGAGCCTTGCTTACAGCAGTTTCTGTGTTATGAGTCATTTTTATAGAATGGCTTGTAGGATTTATCAAACTTCTCTTGGTTAAAAGTTTGTAATACTAGAGAATCCTCGGCTGGTAAGTCAAAGAAAATCATTCCTTAGAGGAAATTACATCAGCATTATTCATTATTGCATTATAGAGTGTATTTTTGTCAATTCTCTGGCAGAGATCTAAGTCCTGAGGGAATTAAATGGAGAAAGAAGCACTGGGTAGGAACTGGATGAGGTTCTGCATTGCCTGAGGCCTGAGTTAGTTATTAGCAAGAGTCTAAGATACCTTTTTTATTGAGATTTGGGCTATCTGTTCCTCAAGTGACAAAAGTTCAGAACCTTGATTTTGGAATTCTACCCCATCTTTATTTTAGTTTATGGGATTCTTATTAATAGATAACATAGAAAACCCATGGAGTACGAGTATTGTATTGGTGATAATATAACAGAAGCAACAGAGAAAAATAATGCACCACTTACTTTCTTCCTAAAGCACCACATTTGCCCACTGAACATGCTAGCCTGCATTTTGGGTGAGGGAAAAAGGAAGGTTTTAGTAAATGGAGTTTCATTGAGCACATAAATGCATACTATAATGTTAAGGCAACTTAGTGAACTGTTTGACAGTTAACATTGCAGGATGATTTAGGCAGCTTAATGAATATAAATATGGGGGGAAATGAATTTTCTCTTCACTTAATTAACTATAATTTGCTGATAGGATGTATTCTTGAATTTTTGAGTCCCTTCCCATTTTTCTGTGCTTCTTATTTCTCTGCCAAATTATAATTGTCAGGAGGGTTTTTTTTTTTTTTTTTTTTTGTTGTTGTGGTTTTGTTTTTTGTTTTTTTTTTTCATTTAGGATAGAACAAACTTGTTGGTATTCAATTTGATTAGGGAATGATATTGTAGGTAATTAAACAGTACCTTATATTTCTCCAAATGCCAAACATAGAAGACTAATAAAATTTGAAAACCAGTGTATTTCCTAATATTGAAAATTCACAACATGAAATTCTGTGTTTGATTCAGAAGGTACTTTAGGATCTTCTAGTGTGGAAAACTCATTAGAAATTGTCAGTCTCTTATAATATTATGTAAGTACTGCTTTATAGAGATTTTTCTGTGGTAAGAGGAGAAGATAATCAAATCTTTACAGAAACAAAATCTTAGAGAAAATAATTTTGGTGCTCTGCTGATTTAAGTGTCTAAATAAAATGGATTAGGTACATAGAAAGAACGAACATATAAGTAGTAGAGATAGTAGTTTCTAAATATCGAATTCAGAAACTTTTGATTAATGACATATATTTCATGCCATGTGGCTTAAAGATTTCTTTATTTCCTATTCTTAAAAATGAAATGAGGTGCATATGAGACTTCCAATTAAATAAAAACAGCCCATTATGGGCTTGTATTTTCCTTCTGTAACAAAGCTCTGTCTACTGCCACAGAGTAGCTTAGAATGACAGAAAGGAGATGTACATTTGTGTCCCAGGACTTCCACTTAATAGCTACCAGTAAATTACTTGGGGTACACGACATAGTCTAGCTATGCTACAATTAAAAAAAAAAGAAAGAAAGAAAGAAAAAAAGAAAGACAAAAACCTCAAGATTTCACTATTATAACACTGCAAAAGTGTCCATCCCACTCACATGACATCTTCCAAGGTAGTTTGACATAGGGTCTCTGCTAGGGGATCTTTCAGGGGATCTGGGCTGGTGGAGGCTTCCTTTAAATGCATCAAGACCAGGAAGGGAAAGGTGGCAAATCATGAAGGCTCTTTACATTTCTGCCCAGAAGTGATGTAATTTCTGCCAGAGCATATCATGTGATTAAAAGGAATGAAAGTAGGATCCTACCATGTACCCGCAGGATGTTACTAATGACTATCACACTGTCACTCTTTTACTGTGTCTGAGCTTTATTTTTCTAATTTATTAAAGAAATTTAGAGGATTTCCCTGACTTGACCCCTTTTTCCATGGCCCTTCTCTGACCACCAGCCCAGATCCCCTTGTGTATCCTATATGCCAGAGTAAAGTCATTTTTTCCATTCATTCAACAAATATTTTTTGAGCTTCTATGTGCCAGATACCGGATGAGCTTTGGAAACCCTGCAGAAAGCAAAACCAGGCAAAATCCCTGACTGTCTGGGTCTTACATGCTAACAGCACTGACAATAAACAAATAGACAAAACTTATGTAATATTTGAGGTGATAAAATGTTCTAAGGAGAATAAAGCAGTGTGGATTTTTTCAAGGAAAACTTCTCTAAGAAGAATTAATTGTTTAGACACCTGAAAGAAAAGGGAGAGTGAAATATGTGATTATCTATAGAAGAAGCCCTCTGAAAAATGGAAGAGCAAATTCAGCTAAGGCAGGATGCTTCTAGGCATATTTGAGGAACAGAGGGAACCCAGGATATCTGGAGTGCAATGAGTAAGAAGAACTGTGATAGGATGTAGAAGACATGATCAGAGACAGCAAAGTGTCAGATCATGAAGGGACTTGTAGGCACAGTAAGAAATTTGTGCTTTGTTCTGAATGAGGTGGAAGGATTACAGGGCTTTGAGCAAAAAGGTGCCATGATATGATTTGAATTTTCTCTGGCTTCCCTGCAGGGAATAATCTATAGGGCAGTGATAATGGAAGCAAGGACCACAGCTGGGCAGCTATTACATTAATTCATGCATAGAAGATAATGTTGGCTTGAATCAGAGCTGTAGTGGCAAAAGTTGGGAAAGAGTTGGATTCTGGTGGGGCGCCTGGGTGGCTCAGTGGGTTAAGCCGCTACCTTCGGCTCGGGTCATGGTCTCGGAGTCCTGGGATCGAGTCCCACATCGGGCTCTCTGCTCAGCAGGGAGCCTGCTTCCTCCTCTCTCTCTCTGCCTGCCTCTCTGCCTGCTTGTGATCTCTCTCTGTCAAATAAATAAATAAAAAATATTAAAAAAAAAAAAGAGTTGGATTCTGGGTGCATTTTGAACAAGCAGCCTTTGGATTTGCTCATCGACTGGATGGGAGATAAGAGCTTATCATTGTAATTATGAGTATATAGATGCCCCTCATCTATTCCACACAAAAACCCAGTAATCTATCAAGTGCTAGTGCTGTTCCAGAACTGGGGTTACAGCAGTTAAACTTTCATGGGGTTTCATTCTAATCAAGGGAGGCAAATAGTAAATAATTTGAAAAAAAAAAAGATTAAAAAGATAATAGACATTAACTAATGCTAGAAAGAAAATTTAAATGTGGGGGTATGAGGGACTTACGTGACAGTGTTGGGCAAGGTAATGAGGGAAGACCTGGGGAGCTGAGGCCAAAGCAAAGAGGACCTGAAGAGACTGGTGGGCCAAAGCAAAGAGGACCTGAAGAGACTGGTGGGCTGGAAGGGTTGTACTCAAGCAGACATAGGGTAGTGCAAGTATCTGTAGGCTTAGTCAGCAATGGCCTTATGGCCACTGTACTTTAAGCATAGCTGGAGAGGGAAAGTGGCTCAGCATCAGTGGGGAAGTAGGCATGGGCCAGGTCACACTGGGGTTTGTAGGCCAGCATAAGAATTTTAGATGATCAGGAAATGACAGGTGTTGGTGAGGATGCGGAGAAAGGGGAGCCTTCTACACCATTGGTGGGAATGTAAGCTGGTGCAGCCACTCTGGAAAACAGCGTGGAGGTTCCTCAACAAGTTGAAAATAGAGCTACCCTACAACCCAGCAATCGCACTACTGGATATTTACTCCAAAGATACAAATGTAGTGATCCGAAGGGACATGTGCACCCAGATGTTTATAGCAGCAATGTCCACAACAGCCAAACTACGGAAAGAACCTAGATGTCCGTTAACAGATGAATGGATAAAGAAGAGGTGGTATATATATATACAACGGAATGTTATGCAGCCATCAAAAGAAATGAAATCTTGCTATTTGCAATGACGTGGATGGAACTAGAGGGATATAATGCTGAGCAAAATAAGTCAATCAGAGAAAGGCAATTATATGATCTCCCTGATATGAGGAATTCGAGAGGCAGAGTGGGGGGTTTGGGGAGTAGGGAGGGAGAAAATGAAACAAGATGGGTTAGGGAGGGAGACAAACTATAAGAGATTCTTAATCTCACAAAACATACTGAGGGTTGCTGTGGAGAGGGGAGTATGGAGAGAAGGATTGGGTTATGGACATTGGGGAGGGTATGTGATAATGGTGAGTATTGTGAACTGTATAAGCTTGAGGATTCACAGACCTGTACCCCTGGGGCAAATAATACATTATATTTTAATAAAAATAATTTTAAAAAACACTAAATCTTGCCATTTGCAACTATGTGGATAGAACTAGAGGATTATGCTAAGTGAAATGAGTCAGAAAAAGACAATTATCATATGATCCCACTGATGTGACAAATTTGAGAAATAAGACAGAGGATCATAGGGTAAGGGAGGGAAAAATAAAACAAGATGAACCCAGAGATGTAAACAAATCATAAGTGACTCTTAATCTCTCAGGAAACAAACTAAGGGTTGCTGGAGTGAAGGGGTGTGGGAGGGATAGGGTGGTTAGATGATGGACATTGGGGAGAGTATGTGCTATGGTGAGTGCTGTGAATTGTGTAAGACTGATGATTCACAGACCTGTGCCCCTGGGGCAAATAATACATTATATGTTAATTTAAAAGAGAATTCTAGATGGCATGATTCCATAGCAAAAAGAAGTCATAGTAAGGTTTCAAACAGAGAAGAGCATGGAATGATTTACTTTTTTTAGAAAGGTGATCCTTGCTGCTGGAGAATGGACTTTAAAGGGACTTTGTCAGTGAAACCCTTTTGGAGGCTATTGTTTACTGGCTCATTCCACATTCTTTTCTTATCTTTATGCAGCCAGTTGCTTAGTTTTTGGAAGTAAAATATTTGCCCCTTTATGCCCCTGCCACTCAACTTTCTTAGTGAATGCAGTGATTCACAGAAACCCTAAAAACTATTGGTTACCCTTTTAAACTCTGTATCTTAAAAAAAAAAAAAGTGTTGCATTTAAGTGGAAGTTTTTCTGAGTATTAAACAATTCAAATGAAGGATAGTGAATGTGCTGAATCCTTTCCTCTGCCTCATTCCTGTTGCTAGTGTTGATTAAAAGTCATGATCTCAGAGACTTTTCACAGCTCCAGACCTGTGAGTCTTAAAGATGCTGTCTTTCTGCTTTTTCCTTTGGCTCCTGGCTATGATGTCTGTGCTGGACTCCCATCAGTCCTCCAACAAGCTCCCATCACAAGCTTTTCTAAATAATTTTAAAAGCTCCTTTCCTATTGCATTGCCGCCTCTCTTTCTGAGTAAATTATATGGACTTTGAGACTGTCCTGTTCTTCCAAGGCCTTTTTCCTTTGGCATGTGGTTCAAACTTAACTCTTTTTTCCAAAAAACTATTATATGAGGGAGGAATAGAGTATAAATTGTTAGTCATTTTGTAGAGCAATTTGAATATTCCATGCAGTGGAATATGTGCATATCTACAACCCAGCAATGATCATTCTAGATATATACCCTAGAGAAACATGTGAATATATGCAAGAAAACCCATGCATAGATGTTCTCCAAAGCACTATTGGTAATAGCAAAGAGACAGAAGCAACCTAACTGTCCATTAGAAGGGAAATTAATAGACAAATTTTATGCATATCATGGAATACTGCATAATAAAGTAAGTTAGAGCTACATGTATCACTGAAAATACCTGCAGAAATATAATATTGAGTAAAAATAGAGAACTTGAAAGTAACATGGAAATATAGTGCTGATAATATCGTTTTAGCAATACAAAAACTGTATAAATACATAGGTATATACAAAACTGTAAAAATACAAAACGGTGCTCACACATAAATGAATACATGGTTAATAAAATTTTAACATGCGTGATAATGATACATACAAATTTCAGAAAACTTCTGAGAATAAAAGCAGGTAAGAAAGTTAGAGACGGCCTTAGATCAACTGTCATTTTTAAAATGGTATGTTAAAAAAGAAATATATCTTAACCAATCTGTAAAATATGATCATCTGTTAAATACAGCTTTTGAGTACATGGGTGTAAAAATAATTTATGAACGTTTCTGTGATAGACGTATTTAATAATTAAAGATGTTAAATAATAAAAGTATCTTAAGTCATTTTTTAGTTATTTTTCCCACAAGTCATATCTTGATCATTCCTGTGTTTTTTTTTTCTGTGCTTCATACCATCTAAGAACATAATAGAATCTTCTTCTGAATGACTGAATCATTTTTAGACATGATGCTTTACTTTTAATGTTTAAGTAAAGTCTTCAATTAGGTCAGTTTTATTGTAAGATCTAAAGGGATTAAAATAACCTGACATTAGTGAAATATGATGTGCTGTTTCAGCCACTGTAATGATCATGTGAGATAATGATGCATTTTTGAAGTCAGCATCAGATGAATATTTGTGTTCTGAGTGAGCTGGAGGAATTCAAGGTAGAGAAAAAGTTAAACAGGTTGACCTAGCCTACTAATGTAAATCATTTGATTTGAGCATGGTTAGTGTTAGACTCTTAAATATACCAATTAGTTTGAGTACAATGGATAGAAAAGGAAGTTGTGCCATGAACTGTCCAATTTCCCTATTGTTCCTCCTTTGAGAGAATTTCACAGGCAGATAATCTCTCTAGAGATGGGGATGCCTGGTGATGCCATCTGCTCTTGCTCACCTTTCAACATATCCTAGGTAAAATAATCAGTGATGGAACTTTAAGAAGACTTATAGTGTGTTGGCCATGTTACTGAAGCCAGGGCATGGAAACAATGCTTTTTCTAATAGGCTTTCTTTAAAAAAAAATTGTGTGCTTCATGTACTGATGGACACAATACTGGATTCCAAACAGTGAAACAGCTACTTGCATTTATAAAAATATAGGTAGTTTTCAAAAGTAGTATTTTCACTAGGATAGCTCTCCAGTTTATCTCTAAATAATTTAAAAATAAGGATTACAAATGAGTTTTTGTTTGTACTCTTTGATCTTTGGGACTTGAAAAATTAAGTGTTAAAAGTATTTCAGATATATATATATATATCTTATATATATATATTTCTAAACTATATAAATACATATACATAATCATGTATTTTCCCTTTTAAAAATCTGTTTTTCAGTTTTCAATAAATTTCCCCCCATGCTATCAATGAAATTACATTTTTAGATTTGTATAGCCTTACATATGGCATTATTCTATTTCACTAGATAAATGCCATCACTGATTTTATACTCACAGAACTCAATGAATTCAAGAATTCACCTTAATTTTAAATATGTTCACCCAAACAAAAAATCTGCTTATCTTTGTGCTTTTGTGCTTAGAAACAATGTCTTACTGATTTCTCAATCCCTCAACCTAGTACAGTGCCTGACACATAATAGGTACGTAAGTGTCTATTGACTGAAGAAGCATCTGTATTACAAATAAATATTGAATATTCAGCTTTGCACAGTATTGTCTGCCATGCCCATCCTACTTTGTTTTTCTCCATTGGTACTGGTGTATTTATACTCTACCCTCACCCATCTTTCTCCTTCCATAAAATACTCTACTGCTTTATCCACTTAGAACATTGTCTATTATGTAATATGCACATTACAATTCTTGAATCATTGAAAATATATTGATTTCCATTGGTCCAAAGCAGATTGTCAAATGCAAGGAATGGGGATCATTTAATTTTCTTCTCCCAAAATTTAGTATGGAATTGAGTATTTTGAGTATTTGCTATAAAAGTATTTTGTATTCACTGCCTCTGTTCCAGTCAAGGGTGTTGTTTCCAAATGGAGAGGTGATAAGTTAGATTCCTTAGACCTTGAAGAAATTGCATAGTGGTCTGTGGTCTATGGAAGTTTTCTTACTTCCACTCCTATGCTTATAATCTTCTCTTACTAAAGAGAAAAAAAAAAAAACAAAATGTTAAAGGTTATTTCTTATTTGCATAATGAGAATTTTATTTCTTGGGTTGCCATCCTGCAAGCACTTTTTCTAAGTCTTTAGAAGCCTATGGCTATTTTTAAATTGCTCTTGCTGTACTTGATAAAGACCAAGTCTCTAGCCTTTTGAGATGACTTGATTAATCAGTCCTAACATCTGTCTGTGGTGGTACTGCTTTTCATGTGTATGTTTGCTATTCTCACCTTCTTTGCAACTATTTTCACTGAGTTATGTTTCAGCACTTGTGAAAACTCATGACAACTTGTCGTCTAGTAAAACCTTACGTTTTGTGCATTTTGCCATTATGGGGGTACATTGAAGGACTGTAAGTGTATAACTAACTGATGTAACAGCAAATCTTAGGTGGAGAGGAAAACATGAAAGCTTTTTTGTTGTGTTTTGTTTTGCTTTTTTATTAGTTTGCTTTCCTGAGAAACTTAGTATCTTGGAAGACTAATACCAGGATGTTTAAAAATTCTAAATATGCAGCCAAGTGGGAGAACAGCCACTATGAACACTTTAGTGTGTTTTATTTGAGAATATAGCCGTTATTTCCCATTGCCAAAAAGTAATTGACACAGTCCTCCATGAACTTGAGGAAATTACATTTTCAAGTATATGATATAAGAAGTTACTTGACCTGAATTGGGTGCTTAAATTTGCATTGTTAGTGTAAGGATAATGAAATCGATAATTCTTTTGTTTTTCTCTAGTAGTTGTTTTCATCTAAATTTATAATAATTATAATATGCTCTATATGTGTTATCTCACTTATTCCATATCATAAACTTTTCAGGTAGATATTGTTATTATCTCCTATTTTACAGATATTGCAAGTAAAACTTAGCAGTGTGTAGACAGGTAATGATAGAAGGGGGTATAGCTTACATGCTTCACATCTGTCAGGTGCAATATTTATTAAATAATCATATGCATTTCAACTCATAAGAGAAAGGTTTGAAACAAAAGTCTGTGTGGCACTTGGGACAAAGAGTGGGACCTGTTAAAAATTCCTCTACTCTTTCAAGAATGCTGATAGCCATGGGACAGAGGTGAAAAATGGTAAAGGAAATCAGCCAATGAGACTGACAGAACTGCCACAGTTTGAGTACTAGGAGTGTGGGGAAGAGCCAGGTGGCCTCTGTACCTTGGCTGTTAGCTTTGCAAGAAACTGTGGTGGTAGTCTTAGAGGCAAGGATGGACCTGACCCTGTCCGTCTCTGATAGTGAGAAGACCCACAACCACAATAAGGAGATCCAGATTACATTCAGTTATTCTCTGTGTCCTGTAGGCTATCAGAGTCCTTGGTTCGTGATTTTCAGTATCTGTTGATTTGAATGTAATGAAATGAATGCAAACATAACTATGTATGTCACTAGTGGTATGTGATCTTGGAAAAATCGATGTATTTCTCTGAGTCTGTATTTCCTCGTCTCCAGAATGGGTAATAGTTCTACTTGGGACAACTGTTGCATGAATCTACTTTGTGAACTCTAAAGAGAAATGTGAATTGGATACTTTCATGCCTTTTCTGTTTCTTCTTTCTTGGGCTACCTAGTGCCCACCTAGTGTAGACTTTGTTGTTGATACCCAACTATTGGCTACAATACAGCATGAGAAGGATCCTGGAAAAGTCAAATGGATTTATATTTTTAAAGGGCAGAAAGGTACTCATGAAAGAAAGAGTCTAGAGGGAGATGGGAAAGCAGAATTGGGGTGAAAGCAGAGAACAGAACAGGAAAAGAACAACAAATTTTTAACAAGCTATCTTTAACATTTAGGAAATACAGGTTGGTACAGAGACTAAGATACTTTGACTCTCTTTTGTGTAGTAGACAATTTCATTTTTACAGATGGCTATGAAACTTTAGTGTCAGGAAAGTTTTCCTTTTGAGTAAACCTATGATGAACTAAGAGGTGGCCTGATCTTACTAAGGCTACATAGCAGATAGAATATTATAAAGTTACATCCATGAAGATTCTTATTAAATATACTCTGATGATAATATTTTAATGGATAAAAATACTATAATATTTTTAATTGGAATTTACTGTTCAACATAATGTAACCAGAATTTTGTTATCTCCCCCTTTTTTAAAGAATTAGACCACTCATAGTTGCTTTTGCAACAGTGTTGAAGTATAGATATGATACATACTAATATTAGTTTTACAAAGTAGGGAACATTATTAGTGGTAAGGGAATTCAGTCAGGAAGATAGTGCATTTAAGCCAGATAGAGTGATGTATTCTAGATTATTTGAATTAGAGATTTCATGTGATAAACTATATTTCTTTATTCTTTAATCAGCATGTACTTTATGATGTCTTTATTAAAGATGAAAATAGAGTACTATGCCAACATACAAGCATTTAATTTGGTCACATTCACCTAGGCAAACTTAAAAGGAGAAGATGAGAGAAATATCAACTTAAATACCATGAGCAATTTCTCACACCATTTCACCCAAAGAGTGCTAACCTGAGTGACCTTGAGATATAAGTGAATCACCTGGTCACTCAGTAAATCTCATTTCATTTCATGCCTGACTAGAGGAAAAATCTTAGGGTGCTGCACATGAGCATTGTTGTTTAAAGATAAAATATTATAAAAGGGTATTTTGCATATTGTAACTGAACACTGTGGCTCAGATCAGAAGTGCAATGGTGTCATCAGTGACCTAAGTGTTTTCATTTCCTCCATTAATTTGCTTTATCATTCTGAGAGTGTCAACTTATTTTCCCTTAAGATAGCTGCCATAGAATTAGATATATAAATACAAAGAACAAATTGATGGTTTCCAGAGGGGAGAAGTGAGGGGAATGGGTAAAATGGGTGAAGGGGAATGGGAGGTACAGTTGCCAGTTAGTGAACATGTAAGTCATGGGAACAAAAGGCTCAGCATCAGAAGTGTAGCCAATGATATTATAATAGTGTTGTATAGTAACAGATGGTCCCTACACTTGTGGTGAGCACAGAAAAACATAGAGAGATGTTGAATCACTATGTTATATACCTAAAATTAATTGAAGTACTGTGTGTCACCTATACTCAAAAAAATAATAATGATGATGAAAAGAAAGAAAAAGGACTATCAAAGTTTTAAGCTCACGTGGAGATTTCAGGTCCAGTGGAAAAAGTTCTAATTTCTGTATATTTTAATTAGCGATGATGTATTTCCCTAGCCTATCTCTATTCACTTCTTTTTGGCCATAATTGTATTACATACCAAACTAGTCCCTGGCAAGGAAAATGATTTGGTTGGATCAGCCACAATAACCATTGACTTGGCAATGGGCCCATATTCTCTGATGCACAGGAAAATACTGGTTTCTGTTAGAAAAAAGGAAATGGAGTGAATAATGATCAGGTAGGCAAATAGCATCTGCAGTATATTCATTAATACAGTGGAAAATACTATTTCTATTTCACATTTATATTACTTTATATACAAAAGACCATGTACATTATACTTCATGGGCAATAGAAAGACTTTTTGTAGAGGTGATTTTAAACTCATACTTTGGCAGTAGGATTTGTGCTAGAATACAATCCTAGCACGTAAGGTGAGACTCAACCAAAACACCAATATTCCCCTTAGTTTTCTTAAAGGCAAATGGAGAATCTGCTTTGCTGTTATATAAGTTTAATCAACAACTTAACATGTTTTGGAGTTTTGTTTATTTATGGGGTGGTTTTTTTTTTTGGTTTTTTTGTGTCTTTTTTTTTGTTGTTGTTGTTTATTTGTTTGCTTGTGTCTTGTTTTGTTTTGTTTTTGAGAGGAAAGCCAATATAGGGTAACTCCACATTGAAGAAACCTCTCCAAATCTATGCAGACATTTAGACATTCAACAAAAAAAGTACTGAGTCCTCCTGTACTTGCCACTGTTTTAACCATTTTGGATAGATCAAAGAATGGGATAGGTAAGGTACATGTTTTTGTTTTTTTTTTTTCTTCTAAACATTTTATTTATTTATTTGAAAGAGTGAGACAGAGAGTACAAGTGGGCAGGAGCAGAGGGAAGAGGAGAAAGAATCTGAAGTAGACTCTGCACTGAAAGCAAAGTGCATGCGAGGCTCTATCCCACTACCTTGAGATCATGACCTGAAACCAAGAGTTGGATGCTTAACTGAATTAACCACCTAGGCACCCCAATAAGATACCTGTTCTTTTTTTTTTTTAAGATTTTATTTATTTATTTGACAGAGAGATCACAAGTGGGCAGAGAGGCAGGTAGAGAGGGAGAGGGAGAAGCAGGCTCCCCACTGAGCAGAGAGCTGGATGCAGGGCTTGATCCCAGGACCCTGAGATCATGGCCTGAGCTGAAGGCAGAGGCTTTAACCCACTGAGCCAGCCGGGTACCCTAAGGTACCTGTTCTTAAAGAGTTTACATTCTACTATGGAAAGAAAAAACAACCAGGTATGTTAACAAAAAACAAAACAAAACAAACAAACAAACAAAAACAATATAAAGTGATATATTAGAAAGCACTGTGATAGCAGGCAAGCAGGTGCCTATCTTCAGGGTCAAGGAAGTCCTCTCTGAAGAAGCAGCATTTAAGCTGGAATCTAAATGAGAAGAAAATGAAAACAAGGAGCCAGCATTTGGAACTCCAGGGAAGTCTAGGCTAAGCTTTGGAAATAACTGGTACAAAGACCTTCAGGTGAGAATGTGCTTAGGACACAAGCAAGCAAAGGGGAGAGAGGGGGTGAGATCAGAGGTCTACAGGAACCAGTTCATGTGGCATTGTGTCGTCAAATGCAGAAAGATTGGTATTCATTTCAAACAGAACTGGAAGCCAATAGAAACCTCCATAGGAGTAGTGACAACATAACATACTGGATGGGGTATGGGGACCGCATTGTAGGAAAGCAATCGAAGTACAATTAGGAGACTGTTGCTGAGGTGACAAATGGTGGGAAAAACAAGGTAGTAGTGGTGAAATGTACAAAATATGTACAGATTCAACATGTTTGGAGAGATGTGAGAAATGGAAAAATGAGAGCAAATAGATTACTTCTAGATGTTTGGCCTAGGCTACAGAAGAGGTAGAAGAATTATTCTAAGATGGGAAGGAAGCAGGACTGTTGGGGAAAGGAGGCAGGCAGAAGCATGAGGTCTGATTTAGCCCTGTTAAGTTAGAGATGGGTGTTGGGCATCCTAATAGAAATGTCAGGTAAGCAGTTGAATATATCAGCCTCAAGTTCCAAGAAGAGAGACAGGGTCTAGAGATAATAGATTTAGGAGTCTTCTGCAAGTAAGAAAGCAGAGAAGTGTCCACACAATTATTTTAATTAATTCCACAGAGTGTTCTAAAGTATAATTTGGATAACTGAAAACTGATGGGTGCTTACATATTGAAACATTTGTCTTGAAAATTTGTTGACAACGTGATTTCTGAGAAATTAATTGATTGCTGATGACAAGCAGTGATGGCTCATTTCATCAAAGTTTCCCTGAAAGACAAAGAAAGTTTTATATGATCAGCTTTAGCTTGCTTTGAAAATGTGTTTTCGTACATCCCTGTTTGGGGTTAGCAATAAAACTATCTGCTTTTGCTTCATAAATCAAACAAGGACACAGTTGTTAAATAGTCTATATCATATTAATTAAGCTCTGAAACAAGGCAAGCATTACAGCCATTTATAACAGAGTATTGTATAACTTGCTAATCAATGAAAAAAGCAACTAATTAACAAGCCGCTAGTCAGCGTTTTGAGCAGAAGTTGGTGACTTTCAGCTTAATTAAACCTTGCAGGTGTCAGTGATCGTATGAAAGAATCTTTAATCTGTTTGTGCCTAAATTCCCCCAGATCATTTTTAGGTCTGCACATGTTTAAACCCCTATCTATTTTAAGGTAGGTAGAGGGATTTCAGTATATATTTTTTAAAGATTTTATTTCTTTGAAAGAGTGAGTGAGAGCATGAGCAGGGGGAAGGCAAAGGTAGAGAAAGAAGCTGACTCCCTGCTGAGCAGGACCCTGGGATCTTAACCTGAATTGCAGGCAGGGGATTAACGGACTGAGCCACCCAGGCTCCCAAGGGATTTCAGTGTCTTAAAAACACTTGGCATTTTAAAAACTCTCTTATATAAATTGTTGAGATTTCTCTTAAATAAAGATAGTAGAATGAAGTTCATGAACCATTTTACCCCCAAAATAATAAACTTGGAGGGCTGACTAAATTCCATCTACAAAATTTTTTAAACTTGTTGAAATTAAATGGCTGAATTTTAAAGCACTTTAATTGAAGCATAATTTACACACTGTAAAATTCACTTATTTTTGAGTGTGAAATTTAATAATTTTTAGTAAACATATTGAGTTGTATAATCATCACCAAAATATAACTAGAACAAATGAAATTTTAAAGTTTGGCAGATTTATCTACAATGGTGTCAAACTTAGCTTGCAGGAAAGCTGAGATAAATCTAACCTTTAGGAATGGCCTATAAAATAATAGGTATGCCTTTGCTTCTGGTTCTGAAATATTTCCATGAGTCAGCTAAAGCCAACATCAAAAACAGGAATGTAGGCAGGATGACTCAAACATTAGGATTAATTATTTTTTTATATTTAAATACAAGTTTTTCTGTATTACACTGTTTGGCAAAAACTAGGAATCCTAGTTCTTTAGGGTGCTTTTTTTTTTCTTTCTGCAGATCATACTTGCATGGTTATTACAAGAAATTAAAGTATTTTTTCAAAATGATAATGTTCTCATTTCTTCTCAGTTGTAATCTCTTTGTTGAGATAAAATCATTTTCAAAGAGTTGCTTAGGAAGTGGGCAAATATTTATATTTGAAATTCAGGTAAGTGTGCCTATCAAAAATATGTGTCATATTGAACACATAGCATGAAATTATTTTTTATTCTAAAAAGATAGGTAGTAGTTTTCTACCTCAAAATATCAAGTGATAATCATAATGCCCTCACTCATCACTTTCTCTGTTCCAGAAACTTTTCAAAGCTATATGTTTTTTTCTTTAATTTTTACAACAACTTATGGAACAGGCATTTATATTGCTCCCATTCCACAAACTTGGAAACTAAGGCACAGTGAAATTAAGTAGTTTTCTCAAGGTGCTCCAGACAGTAATCACCAGAGCTGGAATGATGAACATAGGCAGTGAGATTGGAATTCTTGCTCTTATTTAGTATCTTCTACTAGAAATTTTGATTCTTAACATTGCTTATATCATATAGCTTCAACTGTTTGACACCCGTAAGACCCAACAAAGTTTCATGCGGGAGTCCCAACCTAATAAAAAAAAAGGATCAGAATATGTTCTGAAATACGTCTTTTAAAAGTAGGAGATAGGTCAGGGCTCAGTGGGTTAAGCCTCTGCCTTGGGCTCTGGTCACAATCTCAGGGTCCTGGGATCAAGCCCCCGCATAGGGCTCTCTGCTCAGCAGGGAGCCTGCTTCCCCCTCTCTCTCTGCCTGCCTCTCTGTCTTCTTGTGATCTCACTCTCTCTCTCTCTCTGTCAAATAAATAAATAAAATCTTTAAAAAAATTAAAAAATAGTGGGAGATGGGGTACCTCAGTGGCTTAGTCGGTTAAGTGTCTGCCTTCGACTCACGTCATGATCCCAAGCTCCTGGGATGGATCCCCATGTCTGGCTCCCTGCTTGGCTGGAAGTCTGCTTCTCCCTTTCCCTTTGACCCCCTCTCTGCTCCTGCTCTCTCTCTGTCTCTTGAATAAATAAATAAAATCTTTAAAAAAATAGATGTTTTCAGACACATTGACAATGTAGTGTTGTGTGAAGAATAATGTATCTGGAATCTGAAGATTTGGGATAGAAATAACTCTTCTAATATAATTATAGTCGCTTGGCAAATTATTTAATCTTAGTGAACCTGTTACCTATACAACAGGGAAGGACTTTCTTGGCTGACCCGGCAGCTCTTTCATGTCTTCACAGTAACAAGATGGTAGCCCTTATCACAGTGCCTGGGGGGTTCTGTCATCTGACTCTCCCTCATAAACTGTAAGCTCCTTAATGACAGGGACCACATCTTTTTGTTTAGTATCTTCAGTATCATTTAATATACTTTTTGTCAACTCAAAAGGTTACACTAAATATGTGAGAAAGTAAAGAGTACAGAGTTGTCATCAAGATCAAATATGATGCGTAACCTTCCGTTGGACTCTTGCTATCAGCCGTAGGTGAATAAAAACACCAGTGTGGGCTTTCCCCTGCTAGCAATATATATATTGATTCATATGCACAGATGAAACATAGAAACGACATTGGAAATAAATATTTTCAAATGAATAGCTTGAGGAATTGATAGAGAACATTTCATCATTCACTTATGGGAAAACATTTGCATCATCCCCTGTATACCTTTATTTCTATTTCTATTATCTCTTAAAATCTTTCAAAATTGTGTATGAGAGACAAATGATGGTCATCGGGTCACAGCTGTAAAATGATTGATGTCAGTTGGACTACTTGATTAAGGAATAAAACAAGTGGCAGGACCTGTTGAATCTATTTTTAGGGTCTCACACAGCACATTTCAGTTTTCTTTCATTTTTTTTTTTTTACATCCTTACAGAGAAGTCTTTTATTTTCCTCATGAAGAATATGAGACAACACATGCTTTTTCCTTGAAATGTTTTTTGTATTGATCAGACATAGACAGTTTACCAGGGATGCAACTGCTTACATCTTCTCTGTCCAAAATACATTCATTTTCTTGGTGGCCCTCAGAGCTTATGACTTTAACCTTTTCAGTTTTGAAATCTGTTTTTCCTGTGATAGAGACTATGCCCCTGTTTCTGTACCCAGTGCATTTTTATCCCTAGCATGAGGATTCTTCCAAATGTGTACTCAAATAGTGGTATGTTGTCTGTCCCAGTCCCTGGAGAGCTTTGGAAATTAGAGATAAGCCAGTCACTCATTTGGTTTTATTAACATTGAAAAATTGAAAGCAGGGCACACTATACTATATGATATCAAATTTTACTTTTCACTTAATACAACTTTAGCTGAACTCCTCTGGTGATGCAGAAAGTAGTTCTGAACTTAAGATAGCTATTGATTTATTGAGGATCCCTAGAAATCTAAGCTACAAACATGTGGGCTAAAATAATAAGCTTATCCTTTTATGCCACTGATAAAAAATTTACCTATATAAAATAAATATTTCTACAGATTAAATATAATCATTTATAATTGCTTGGATCTAAATGAAAAATCTATTTACTTGAGGATGCCCTTGTGCATAGGATAAATAGGATTTAGGAAATCTAATACCCTCACTGACAGAGAAACATGCATATCACTAGCTTCCGTAATGGCTCCACATCATCATCCCTCCTTTGAAAGAAGGCACTTCAACTCCAAAACACCTCTCTTAAAAATTAAGAGTGGTTAGATGTGTTTTTATCTTTTGGGGCCCTTTTCCTCGTTCATGTCTGTCCTTTCCTGGATGTTCAACAAAAAGAGACTCTGTATTTTAAGAACACAAACCTAAACATGAAGTAAAAATTACTTGGAATCCTGAAAGTATGTATTTTGAACTTGGGTCCCTCCTGGAACCTACTGAATCATAAGTTTAACATTTATGAAATGAAATAATAAAGATGGTATCTGGTATATAAGGTTGTTTGGAAAATTAAATAAGAAAAGTGCAGAATTTTGACATGTTGTTGGACACACAGAATGTTCTGAGTAAATGTCAGCAATCCCCTATTCTCTTCTGCTCCTCCTCCTCATTATCATCACCAGTGCATATTAAAGTATAACATGAGGAATGGGAACTGGATTGAGTCTGGCTAAGAACATTCTGGAAGAAAGCATTCTGACCTGCCTATCCTCCTCACCAGAATTCTTATTGCAGTTCTCAGATGTGTTTCACTCTATTCCAGTAACTGTAAAAACACCTGGGGAGTTCTTAACTTACATTTTATTAAAAACACAAATTTTAAGTGGAGACCAACTTAAGGAACCTCATGGAGCAGAAACAACTACAGTTTATATCCACTTAACTTGAATCGTTATAGGCAACATTTTTCACTAACTTGTGACAAACTCTCCCTTCATAGAAGAGTTTTTGAGAACCTGAAGCTGGTATGACTAAGGGAACAATTCTTGTTCAGACATGACTTCTCAGAAGTCACCCTTTATGTGCCCTGCATGAGATTTGATCCAGACCATCGTGGGCTGCCTTATTGCTTCTAGATATCCATATTGTGCTCTGCAAAATCGCAAACTTGCTCTTTGTTTAAATGCACAAAGTCCCCATTCAGGGATCCTTTGTGAGAGACAGTAATGAGACACTTTGGGTTTCATCTGTGCCCTAATTAGAAAATATCCCTTCCCTAAATCTGCTCTTGCTATGCCTGTTTGCCTTTTACTTTGCTGTTTCAAGGTTCTGCTTTTTACTTTCTGTTGTCTACTCACTGTGGCTGTAGGAGATTTTATGCTTATTACCTTTCGGTAGAAAAGAGTAACTTCCAGATGGGAGTCTGGAAAAAGTAGACCTCATTGGACAGAAGATAAGGACTTCATTCAGCCAGGGTGGCACAGTGAGACACTTAGCTAGAATAAACATAATATTCCTATTGTAGCAATACTACAGCAGTTAGAGGACTGACGGTGAATAAAGTTGCTGGTCAATAAAGATCTGTGATATTAGTTTCATGTAACTAAGGGTCTTTATGCAGATATTCAGTGATCTGTCATGGGTGTCACAGAAAGGTGAGAATCTCAAAAACGTATTTTTCTTTTGAAAGACATTCTGTTAGTATGACTTACTATATTAGGAAAGTCATTTATTCTAATTTTTTAAAGATTTTATTTATTTATTTTAGAGAGAGAGTGCACAAATGAGGGGAGAGGGAGAGAGAGAATCTCAAGCAAACTCTAAACTGAACCTGGTGCCCCATGGGGGTTTTGATGTGGGGGTCGGTCCCACAAAGCTGAGATCACAACCTGAGCCAGAACCAAGAGTCAGACACTTAACCAACTGAGCCACCCAGGCGCCCCTGTTAGGTCTGATTTTGAGACTATAGACATAGTTATAGATGTAGGACAAATAAATTTTGAAGTAAAGGAGATGGCTGTAAAACCCAGAACATGTAAGCAATTATGGACAAATAATATTAATATAATTATTACTGTTTATTGAATGTTTTCATATATGCCAGACCCTATGTGAAATCCCTTTTGTACATTATCTTAAGATAGTCCATTCCAAAGCAAACATGAAGGAGGAAATTTGATATATCTATTTATGGATGAACTTTTAGAAGCTCAGTATCTCAGCCAAGATCACAGAGGTACAATGGAAAAGCTAAAATTTTGAACCCAGTGCACTCTGACTCCAAAACCAGGGCTCTTAAGGATTGGATTTCCTTAAAAAAAAAAAAAAAAAAGGATTGGATTTCCTAGTGGGAAAAGTAGATCATCTGAGGATAAGGGGGATGTATATTTGGGTGTTTTGTTGTTGTTGTTTTATTTTTATTTGAATATTGTTGACATACAATATTAAATTAATATCAGCAACATAGTAACTCACCTTCTCTTTATTTCACTATGCTCACCACAAGTGTAGCTACCATCTGTCACCATACAATGCAGTCACAGTTATCATTACTATATTCCCTATGCTGCATCTTTTATTCCGGTGACTTACTCATTCCCTGACTGGAAGCCTATACCTCCCATTTCCCTTCACCTATTTTGCCCATCTCCTAAACCCCTCACCTCCGGCAACCAACTGTTTGTTCTCTATATTTTTAGGTCCGATTCTGCTTCTTGTTTGTTAGTTGATTTTTTTTGGGGGGGGGGGGGTTTTTGGGTTTTTTTTTTTTTTTTTTTTAGATTCCATGTGTAAATGAAGTCATGTGATATTTGTCTTCCTCAGTCTAACTTATTTCGCCTAGCATAATACCCATGACTCCATCAATGTTGTTGCAACTGTTTTTCCTTTAATTCTCCAGTATCATTTCTACACTTATACTTAGTAAAGTAATTGTTCTGTAGCCATCAGAGAGTTACCTGCAAAGGAATGAGTGAAATTAAAGATCTGTGCTGTGTTTTGGAGGGCAGATTTTCTTTCACCTTGAAAAAATGGTGCAGAGCATTTTGGAAAGCTTACTTCTCTGCTTACCCAAATATGACAACATCCCTTCATCTTCACCTTAGTCAAGGATGATATTCTGGTGGGTTTGTAAATACTGAATATTAGCTTCATGAAGGATTATTTTTGGTGATGAATTCTCTTTTATTTTCATTTTTATTCTCATGTTTTCTTTTCTGATTTTCTACCCCCTTGTTTTGCCCGTTCATGGTCCATGTATGTTTGTCATTTTAACTCTTCGTCCTGAAGCTCTGTAGTCATTTCTGAGTTTTATGGATCACTGCACAGATATTCTTGTGGTGTGCTATTAATCCTTCTCTGACCATACGGCCATTTTACCAAGGCTTTGGGATGATATTTAGCTGTTACTGTGGAGCTTCCTACTGGAATCTAGACAGAAGGGGGGTGGGAGAGGTCAGGGGATAGGTAAACATAAATCAGGTTTGTGCAAACAAGCATGATGAATGCTAGTTCCCAAAGTGCTCTACCTTTTGTCAAACTTATATATTAGGAGAGAGAGCTGTGTGGCGTGAATGATGAATCATAAAACTGCTCCCTGGTGAAAGAGCAAGCCTAGGAACTACTGCAGTAACACGGTAGCTTGGATACATCATAGGGCTTGGGAATACAGAGTGAAAAACAGTGGTGTCTATTTCAGCCTGAATGAAATGGCAAAGAGAGGAGAGGAGTGTCCCTCCCTGGGAAAACCAGATCAGTCAAAGGGACATGAGCGTGGAGAAGCACATTCACATATAGGATATCCAGGATTCTAACCCAGTACTCATAAGTTTAAAAATTAAAAAAAAAAAAAGATAAACATTCAAGTCCATGTTCATTAACCTTTAACTGAAATTTAGCAGTTCCTTTCATTATGCAAGGTAAATGATGATAATAGAATTATGATCTCTTACTGTGGTTTTACAACTAGTAGAAATCAGTGTTTTATTTATATTGTATTGAGAGTAATTACAAATATCTCAAAACATTGATTATGCATTCATTACTTTGAAATTTCACTAGTTATTATACTCGCTACCAGAAATATATATATTATTTTACCATGAAAGTTTAAAAATTTTTAAGAAGATTTATTCATTTACTTTATTATAGAAAGAGAAAGAGAGAGTGCATGTGTGTGCAGTGGGGGAGGGGCAGAGGGAGAGGAAGAGAATCTCAAGCAGATACAGTGCTGAGCACGGAACCTAGCACGTAGGGCTGTATCTCATGACCCTGAGATCATTACCTGAGCCAAAGCCTAAAGTCAGACATTGAACCAACTGAGCCACACAGGTGTCCCTAAAATGTTTTTGTAAACATATTTTAATATTTATAGTTCTGTGCATGTTATTTTATTCCTAAAATGTATTATACCGAAAAAGCATCTATAGGTTTCACCAGGGTATCAAAAAGGTCCCTGGCACAAAAAAGCTATGAACTCTTTAAGGAGATGTTGTTAATAGTACACAAGGTCTGGATTCTTGAGGATTTAACTCTTAAAAATTATTTGAGGAAACAAACTTTGTACTTTGATATATTCATTATGTATATGTTGCCAAAAGTCAGCATCTACCGTGAATAAAGATTAATTTGTGGAGTAGTGCCTTCCATTGATATGTTAAACTTTGTACTCCCGTGCCAACCCAGGAACATGGCATGATTTTCAGACTAACCATGCTAACCCATTCCCCTACCGGCCTTTACCTTTATTGTATAGATATACAATAGATATAGCTTACACTGTGATTAAGAGTCCTGTCTCTCGAACTGGAATTCTTGGATCAATTTTAGCCACATGATTCATTAGATATGTGATGCCAGGTATACCGTTTTACCTTTATGATCCTCAGTGTTCTCATCTATAAAAATGGGAATAGCAATACCTACCTTACAGAGATCCAGAGAGGGCTAAATTAAAGAATGCACATAGAGCATTAAAACACTGGGTGGTATATTCAACTAATGAATCACTGAACATTATATCAAAAACTAATAATGTAGTATACTTTGGATAATTGAATTTAAATTAAGTAAATAAATAGTTATAAATACAGTTTAAGTATTTAAAACACAATCATCAGTATTATTTTCAGTAGTGTAATTCTGTGTTTAGTAAGAATTATGGTTCACCACCATCTTCAGTCTCCAAGGATATAGCAAGCCCCTAAAAACCCATGCACTTCAACTGGATAGATGGATTCCATAAGAACAAAACTTCTAGCATTCAGAGTACTAGGGTATGGCATAGTCATATGTCATGGCTTACCATATAATGAGACTACATTCTATTTTAGAAATTAGTTTCAGGGGCGCCTGGGTGGCTCAGTGGGTTAAGCCACTGCCTTCAGCTCAGGTCATGATCTCAGGGTCCTGGGATCAAGGCCCGGATCTCAGGGTCCTGGGATCAAGGCCCGCATCGGGCTCTCTGCTCAGCAGGGAGCCTGCTTCCTCCTCCCCTCTCTCTCTCTCTCTCTCTCTCTACCTGCCTCTCTGCCCACTTGTGATCTCTCTCTATCAAATAAATAAATAAAATCTTAAAAAAAAAATTAGTTTCAGTAAAATTGGGTCAACATACAGGAATACTTATAAGGTATGTGTAAGGTATAGAGAATAACAATATAACATATGCTAATGACATCATTACCGTTTACTTTTAATTTCTCAGAATGCTCTGTGACCCCAGGGTCTCCTCCACTCAGATGTAACCATTATCCTGAATTTTGTTCACTATTCATTGCTTATTTTTCTAGTTTTATCCCATATATATCCTAATAAATATAAACTTTATATGAAGTCCTATTGAAACTTACACCTTGCTTTTTCACCCAATTTAAGTTCCTGAGATTCATCCATGTCATTACAACTGGCTATCATTCATTTTATTTTCTTTCCCTTTCTTTCATTTTTCACTAAATGTATATACCACAATTTATTATTCATTTACTACTGATTGCCCTTTTTTCTACCATCAGTAATACTGTCATGACCGTTGTTATACATGTTCCTGACTCTAAAAAAAGAATCATTATGTTGTGAGTATCCTCAGCTTCACCAGATAATTCAAAGTTGTTTTTCAAAGAACTGTTCCAATTTACGTTCCTACCAGCAGTGTCTAATTGTATCAGTTCCTTCACATCCATGCCAGCATTCGATATTGTCAGACTTTCGCATGTTGACAATCTGTCGAATTGAAATGCTATCTCAATGTGATTTTATTTTGCAGTTTTTATTTTCAAGGCTTTATTGACCATCCATTTCTCTTCTGTGAATTGCTTGTTCACATCATTTGACAGTTTTCATCAGGATTGCTTGTACTTTTCTTAGTTTGAAGAAATTCAGTATATTCTGTACATTATCCTTCATATATATATTTTTTTCTTTTCTTTTTTCTCCCAGTTGGTTTCTTGTCTTTTTATTTATTTGGAATCTTTTGAGTAGCAGACATACTTAATTTTAGTATGTTGGCGCCTCTTAAGCTTTTCCCTTATGATTATGCTTTCTGTCTTATATAAAAAATTGTAGTCTACTCTCCCTAACAATAAAATGGATGAAACAAAAACCATTGCATCACTGAAGAGGGCAAATAATAACCCAAAACTAAGAGGGAAGAGTTGGCTTGGCTGGGAAATGGTTCTTTTTACATTTTCCATGTATGGCTACATTGGGAAATTGTGTGTGATTACCAGATTATTAAGACAATCTTTAGTAAATAAAATTTTCATATTCCTTCGGTGTTCACCTCCAATCTAACCTTTTTATTCAAGTGTCCTAGATAATAGAGATATAAATATTGTTACAAGAAGTAAGCAAGGTGTCTGGCATTCTACTTTACACATTTACTATGCACTTCTCACATTTATCTCATCGCTAGGAAGTGATTCAAAGATAATACTTAAACTGTATCTGTGTTTCAGTTTATCGTCTTAGTATTTGATACGTTCCTAATCAGTCTATACTTGGTCCCTGCTCCTCACTCTGCTTATCTACTTATATAATGGGATTTGTGCCTCACTTTCCCACCAGTCTGAACATACTGTTGAGGTGGGATCCACGATCCTAGTTTGCCTGAGGTTGGGGAGCTTCTGAGTTTGCAGGATTTGCCATACTAAACACATGGCAGCTAGAACACCCTACTTTAAGGGCAAGAACTATATATGTGAAATCTTTGTATGTTGTTGCAACTCTTCTTACAGAGTTTGTTCATTGTCAGGAGCTTAAAAATATGTTTTGCATGAAATTAGGAGGTATTCGGTTCTGACTTGGATTCTACTAAGTCTAACAACTTATGTGTCTTTCCTAGCTTATGATTTCATTAAGCTGTCATTTTGCTTAAATATGTTCAATCATTTTTCTTTAATCTGTTGACATTAGGGTAGCCATAGCTTTTGTTTGCCAATAGGGTCTGTCATCCATATAAGTGATGTTGCCTGTAGCCATCATGTATTTTTTTTTCATGTTCAGAAATAATCACAGTTTACTAATTTAAATGAATTTATTATGAATCATAAGATTAAGAGCTTAATTAACATCTTACAGACTTTAACTGAAGATATTTAGTTTTTATTATATCACCAAGTATCTCTCCTTCGAATCATAAAAGTTGTAGTTGTCAAGTTTTCTGTCATCCTTGAATTATCCTGGAGGTGACACTTTTACATTTACATTTATTAGGGATTTGCTTTGTAGTGTAATTTGAGAGTTGGCTGAAATGGCTTTTATAGGTAGAAGTATCTCTTCCTCTGACCTAGTGCATACTTTTTTGTTAACCCTTGTTCTACCCAGCACCTCTGTTAAAATGTTGGGGGGGGCTGCTGTGTGCACACATGCCTTGAGGAAACTCAGCATATTAAGAAGGTTTAGATCAGTAGTACTCTTTTTAGCAAGAATTAGCTTATCAGCTGCTTTCTAAAGTAACAGCTTAGATGAAGGGGAATTTGGAAAAGAAGAATGAGATTGTGGGCAGCAAATAGGAAGCAGTCATCCACACAAAGAAGCAGAGAGGACAGGCCGCCACTGCACATTTGGGAGTGGGAGTAGGACACCTTAAGAGAAATGGCTCCACAGACTAACTTTGCTGTTCTGCAATGCTGTGATCTTAGGCCAAAAAAAAAAAAAAGAAGAAGAAGAAGAAGAAGAAAGTCTTTAAAAGGTTTGATTTATGAGAATATATTCCACTCCAGATAGAATGCAGTGGTTATCTGATGTGGTTTTGTGCCAATCTAAGTGACTATTGAGAGATTTCCAAATTTCTCTGATTGCCATCAGTAGGCAACGATGAGTGGGAATTTTTTTCCCCCTAGTTCCCTTTATCAGTGTCAGTGAAATGAGAACAAGGCTCTCTATTCTTCCAAATTGGAAAGAAATCAGTTCTAAATCTTGAAAAATCAGTTGAACATCCTTTAACCTGTAGTTCCATGTCTGATTTGTAGAGAGTGGTAACTGTCTTATTAAAGGGAAGCTAATCTTGTGGTAACTCACAATTGGACATACCAAAAAGTTTTATTAAAAAAAAAAATCACAAAATATTTTATCTAGGTTGTGATCATTTGGAACTAGACGAAGTAAAAAATGTTCTTTTTTAACTTAAAATATAATTTTTCTGAGAAAATCTTCCCCAATTGTGTATCCATTAGTCTAAGAATCCAACTACTGATATGGTAGGTCTTCAGCACAATTTAATTCAATCATCATTGGCAATAATGAAATTATATGTTAATAAAATGTAACTGGGGGCACCTGGCTGGCTCAGTCCATGGAGCATGCAACTGTTTATTTTAGGATTGTGAATTCGAGCCCCACATTGGGTGTTGAGATTACTTAAGAAGGTTTAAAAAAAGAAAGAAAGAAAGAAATGTAACTGAAATAGGTGTCTTTTATAGACTGAATTGTGCACCCTCCCACCCTTCACGTTGAAATCTCAACTCTTAATGTGACTGTGATTGGAGATAGGGTCTTTAGAAAGGTGGTTGAAGTTCATGAATTTCCAGCCTCCCGAACTATGAGAAAATCCATTTCTGTTGTTTAAGTCACACAGTCTGTGATATTTTTATAATGACGATTCTAGCAGACTAGAATATCTAATTTGAAAACAAAGAGTTTTTAAGTACTCCATTTTCTCAGGACAGGGTATCACTGCTTAACCTCTGGATTAGACTTTCTTTCTTCTAATAACCTTTAAGCCTAGTTCTTTCCATTCTAAGTTCATAAATTGTCTTCTGGGCCTTACTGTAGGTACTCCAGCCTGGAAGGCTGGACATAAGACTTTGTAAGTTTCAAAAGAAAGCAGAAGGTCCAGATTATTATGTCAGCCTCCTTGGTCTGATACAGTTCATACTTCCTTTAGGCCTGAAACATGCCTCTTGGTTTTTGTCATTCTGCAAACCAATGAACTCTATAGTATGTGATACCTGCTTGAGCTGATGCTATGTTTTTTTCTTTGCTTCTTTGTTCTGTTTTCCTAAAGGATGAACTTATGGATTTTTACACAGACCTATGTTACATTGGGATTATCTTATGCTAGAAACTTAAGGTTATTTATGGGCAACCTCCATTCCCCTAAAATATTCAATATGAGATTTCCCCCTGCATTTCTCTTTAAGATAACTTTTGCCTTTTGGTAATTTATCTTTTATGTTTTCCTGGGATGGACAAACTAGAGCCTTGGACCAAATCTGGCCCACCACCAGATTTTTATCAATAAAGTTTTATTGGAACAACACTATACGCGTCAGTTTATGTTTTCTATGGCTGCTATTATACTATACAGTGACAGAATTGAGACATTACAGAAGAAAAATGACCATATGAACCTAAAATATGTGTTCTTAATATATTTGTATGTTACTAAAACATTTATTATCTATAAAATACTTACTATAAGGAAAGGGTTTGCTGACTTATGCTATATACTGAGCTCTTTGCCTGATAGCCCCAACACATCCCTATACCTTATTACTATATAAATCATAAGTAATGCTGAGAAAGTATACTTTATATTGTGAAATCTTTTCTTTGTTAAATGAGTATATCTGTATTTATTGAAGAGTGTGTGCACACGTGTGTGTGTGTGTTTATTATGGATTAACCAAGTTATAAAAAGTGTTTTGTTGTTGTTGTTGCTTTTTTTTTTTTCTCATTCCCATCAGATTTCATTCGTATTGGCTGATGTGGGAGTAGTAGTATTATCAGGTAATGGTTTTAATTTCTTCTCCAGAAATTAATTAAGAATTGACATATTTTCTGAGAGTAATGGCTCACGTGCAGAGTTTGAGGCTTTATTTCTACATCTGTTACTACTGACTGTTAGGAAGGCAATGTTACTAGGTCAGGAAATTAGCTTAGGGGAAAGGAGAAAAAAGGCAAACAGTTACTCGAAGTTTAAAATCCATACAGCATGATGGGTTATTGTGATGAATACTTAGTTTTGAAAGACTTCATTTATTATGTAATAGCAAAATGCAGTTAGCAGAAGGCTTCTTTCAGTGAACCTTACAAATGTAGTAGCCTCCAGAGGTTACTTAGATGTTTGTATGCACTGTAAGAAGGAAGCAAATTTGACACTAAAAACAGTATATAATCCAGTATAAACAAAATACCATAACAGTTACCTTGGACAAAGAAGACCTGTCAGTCTTCCAGAGCCTGAGGTTGGTCACTCATCTTTACCATCTGATTCTTATACTGGTTTTGGTGACTTAACCATAGTTTTCATAATATTGTAGGCACTATATTAAGGAATTCACAAATAAACTCTCCAATTTTTATACTTTTTTTAATCTGAGGAAACTTAACTAAGATGCACTAGAGAAAATACAATTCAAACCAAATGTTCAAGAATCGAAACTTCATGCTGTATTGAAAAAACATTTCATTCTTGTTCACCTGCATTATGTTTATCTTCTCTCCTAATCTGTAATCTCATGAAAGAGACTATGTTTCATTACTTTTTAATTCCCCTAGTAGTTATCAGGTGCATTTCTTACACAGTGCAGTTATGATCTCATTCAGTTTCATTTGTGAAAACAGGGGGTGCCTGGGTGGCCCAGTCCTTAAGCATCTATCTTTGATTCAGGTCATGATCCCAGGGTCCTGAGCTCGAGCTCCACATCAGACTCAGTAGGGACCCTGCTTCTCCCTCTGCCTCTCTCTCCCTAATAAATAAATAAAATCTTAAAACAGTACAGAGACAAAATTACTTTTCACAACCTTAGGAAAGGGCCATGTTGGAGGCTGATGTATTACCTCTAACTAAATCCAGCACTTCTGGATTTCCCCATAACACTGGAAAAAAAATGCTATTGAACATTAAATGAAGTATTTTTCTTATACTCAGGGGCCATGTTATATGTAAAATATATCCCTTTAGAGGGTGCCTGGGTGTCTCAGTTGGTTAAGCATCAGCCTTCAGCTCAGGTCATGATCCTGGGGTACTGGGATGGAGCTGGGCTCCCTGCTCAGAGGGGAGTCTGCTTCTCCCTCTGCTGTTCCCCCCTGCTCATGCGCTCTCTCTCTCCCTCTCTCATAAATAAATCTTTTTTTTTTTTTAATGCCCTTTCACACACCAGACTTAGCATGGCATCGAATGGCCTGGAGAACTCAAGGCTTACTCAAAGAACTTCAGTTTTATGCCACTCTTAAACTCACCACAGTGTATAAAGTCATTGAGAACCTTCTGAGCAAGATCACCCTGTGCGCTGTTGGGGTGGAATTTAATTCCAGTAAATTAAATTCACCTGTGATCTCAAACCTTTATACCTGGTGGTGATAAGAGTAACTTCTCAAGGTGTTTTTTTTGTTGTTTTTAGCACTTACTCTGGACCATATAGGCAGCATGCACTTACGAGTAACAATTCTCATGGCATTGAGCAAGGTATATTATCATCATCTTTATTTTAAGGATGAGAAAGCTGAGGAGCAGAATAGTTAAGGAAATTACCAGAGGTCACTTTGCCAAGGAGTGTCAAAAATCAGGATTTAAACATCACAAATGCTGTTAGCCACCAACCCATGCTAACTTACAGTCAATATGTGTTGATGACCCAAAGCTTACAAGTAATAAAACTATGTTGACTTTAAAACTGTACAGTATCTGGCTTTTGTTTCAGGTTGCTTTTTTCTTTTTAAGATTTTATTTATTTATTTGACAGACAGAGATCACAAGTAGGCGGAGAGGCAGGCAGAGAGAGAAAGAGGAAGAAAGAGAAAGAAGAAGCAGGCTTCCTATTGAGCAGAGAGCCCTATGCGGGGGGGGTGGGGGGGTGGGGGGCTGGTCTTGATCCCAGAACTCTGAGATCATGATCAGCTTGCTTTTTAAAAATTATTCATTTCTACATTTTTTTCTTTGCATAGTCAGAGGACAAGTCAAGAAAGTGAAACCGTCAGCCATTTGTACATAGGAGTCTGGTCATACAAACCTTAGCTGTACCAACTGTTGTATTACACTAATCCAGGAATGCTAGTCACACAGAACAACATGAGACTGGTGCTCCCATTCCAGAACTCTACAGAGTGGTCAGTGCCCTGGCCTTCTTGCTAGTCATTGGATTTATCAGAAATGTTGCCTTTATCAAATAAAAACATGGTATCTTTAACACACTGGTTACATTCAGTGCTCGACCTCCAGACATTCAGTGCTCGACCTCCAGATTCTGCTCCTTGTACAAATTTAATACACAGAGATGCCAATAAATGTGTTGACACATTTGTTACAGCCAACGTAAGCATGAGGATTTCAGCTTGGTGAACTTTGTGCCCATAAATGTGTTTGTTTCTCATGCTTATACAGAAAGCCAAACTTGAGTTCAGCATCAAACCTGTTGTGAAAATTTAGTGTATCTTTTTTAATTAGGTGGGGATTTTTCCAAAGATTCTATTGTGTAGTGTTAATAATACAATCATAAAAATGGCTAACACCAAATGTCCAAGTAATCACAGTAGTCCGCTGCCTATAAAAGTCTTCGTGAAAACAGAAGCACTGTGTTTCTCAACTTTCTGGCGTGAGGTTAATTCAGAGAGTCATTCGATCTTTAGCTCTTGACCTCAAAATTTATCTCCCTGTAAGGAAGGAGAAGAAGGAAAAAAACATCTGCTCTGTCACTTGTCCGGAAATGAAAGAAAGAAATGGGATATACTCAGAGTAAGGTAATAAAGTGAAAACACAAACTTTTTTCCCTAAAGGGCCATTACCTGTAGACATTGTTGATATTATCAATAAAGAAATGCTTACCTACTCTCTACAAATGATATCCTGTCCCTTACAATGATTGCCCATCATGAAGAGGTAGACATAGTTGTTGGAAAATGACTTAAATTGTTTTCAAGTTCTTTGGAAGATCTCATGTAAATTCATTGGTGACTCTGGAACCATCTACTATGCATTTAGGTAATGAAAAATGTATTAGTTTCACTACACAAATGTATTAGCTTCCACTGTGTAGTTAAATGAAAAATGTATTAGCTCTACATATAAAAATATTAACATTCATTCTGTGGCATTTTTCTCTCAGACATTACTGCACTTGAACTAGTCTGTAACAGAAACATTGCTTAAAGTCTCAATGCTGGAGAATTGCACTTTAAAAAAAAAAATCTCTTAAGTAGCCAAAAATATTTGTGTCTACAGTGGTATTTGTTTATTATGGAAAATAAGCATTCCTTCCTAGAAAAATGCTGTTTCAGAACATTCACTTCTTGTTTTGTGTTAGATGCAAAAGAAGGATATTATTTTTAAAAAGCTATAAATGATTACATACTTTAATCATTTGGATTTTTTTTTTTAATCTGGATTTGAGAGATCAAGATATTCTCTTTAGTGGAAAGACATGGCATGAACCACTCAGTTATTGGAGGGATTCACTTTTGGTAGTAACTAGATATATACATCAGTGAGATAGATCACTCTGCATTATCTGGACAATTTTTTAAAATTTTCATGAGTTTTATCTTCTTTCTTAAACCATGTTGCTGTGCTTAGTTTAAATGGAACATTTCCTACCTAACTATTCAGTGCCAACACTATGGATAACTTCTTTTTTTTTTTTTTTTTTTTTTGATTTGATTCTTTTTCAATGTTCCAAAATTCATTGTTTATGCACCACACCCGGTGCTCCATGCAATAAGTGTCCTCCACAATAAAAATACCTTTCCCTTAACATCTCCTTGAAAAATAACCTGTTATATTTGATGGGTTGATCTGATAATCTCCAGTGAAACATATAAGTAAAGTTACAAAGAGAGTGTGAGGTAACAAAGTGTAATTTGAAATCAACATATGTTCTTTCAGTTTTTCTTATTCCCACAGTTTTATTTTTCTCTATTAACATTATAGTCATGACTTACCTCCCGCTAAACTATAGCTTGGAAATGAAGATTTTAAGAACAAAAAAGGGGTGCTATGTATATTCACATACCCATTTATTTTGCATCCACACATAACTTTCATCCCATGTGTCTAATAGCACCTTCCACCAAGAAATAACTGGATCCCAATTCTCTGTCCTTTTGTTCTCCTTTTTGTGGCTGGAACGTGCCCACAAAGGATTGCTAGCTGGAGGGCCACCCAGCATCTGCCCCAGTCTTTTCCTTCTCTGGTTTCTGGCCATATTTAGAGCTTGCAAATCCCCTCTCCTCTGTCCCTTTTGTTCTGGCTGAAGAACATTGAATATATCTATCTATATTAGACATAGAGGGGCACCTGGGTGGCCCAGTGGGTTAAAACCTCTGCCTTTGGCTCCGGTCATGATCCCAGGGTCCTGAGATGGAGCCCCACATCAGGCTTTCTGCTCAGCAGGGAGCCTGCTTCCTCCTCTCTCTCTGCCTGTCACTCCACCTTCTTGTGATCTCTGTCTGTCAAACAAATTAAAAAAAAAAAATTTTTTTTAAATAACAATAAATAAATAAATTAGATATAGAAAATAAGATATTGGTAGCCTGTTAGGGATTGCACAATCATTTTCCAGAAGTCTGAGACACACAACCTGATAAAAATCTACTAGCCTCAAAAGAGAAGAAAAACCAGGAATTGCTTAAATTATCTGAGTTAACCTGAAATGAAACATTTCACAAAACGAAGAAAAGTCTTTTGTAAAGCATTTTGTTATTGGACAATTTCCAAACTCCCAAACCTAAACTCATTATTATTTTATAACAGCCCCATAGTCTTCATATCAACAATGAAATCCAAATAAGCTTATAAAATCCTAACAGAATGGCAAGTACTAGGTTTTTAAGCATCAGATTTTATGAAGACCATTTTTTGTTTCATTCAGATGCATTTGCTGCTGAAGGACAAAATAGTATTTACTCTCTCAAGGGCATTTGCTTTAGAATTAATAATGCTTGCCCATATGTATCTCTACATTTGTTTTTAATTATTTAAATGTAGGACAGTTTCCATTTTCTTTACATACATAGGATTAAAAAAAAAACAGTTCACATACTAGTATCCTCATTCACCCTACTTCTAAGATAAGTAGAATATATACATTTTGGTTATTGTTTATTATTCAGACTGTACAACACAAGAGCCCTGAGGCCTTAGGGTATCATTTCAGGTTTGGTCCCTACTTCAGTGGGAGACATCAAGAACCTTTGAAGATGCCTCATATACCAAGCTCTCTTGGGATTTGCATTCTGCCTCCTGACTGTTGCCATCCTGCTCTTTCAGCTCCTATAAATCCCTGGTTGTTGGCCATTCTCTTGGAATCTTAACTACAGTTGTCCCTAGGCATGTGATAAAAGGGCCCTCTGCCTGACCTCTAATGTCCTTCTAGACCATGCCATGCCTAGATATATTTCCTAAACTTTTAGTCTCCAGTTACAGAAGTTGTCCTTAATGATTCTTTATCTAACACAAGATCTGAATTTGATCACCAACCTACATGTTGGAATAGAAAAAGCCAGAATTTGGAAGGCATACTTGGAATCAAAACCCATTGTACTTTTCAGCTGTATGAGCTTAGATTGCTAATCCCTCCAACTATGAATTCTTCTTCAATAGAGGTAGATAAATGATGGGCCTTTAATGAGTTATATGTGTGAACTGTCAAGCACAGTTCAACACATATTGTAGGAATTTAACAAATGGAACTGTTGTTTTCTTCTTGTTTGACTTTAAACTTCAGTTCACTGGATACGTTTCTCCATTTATGGGGCACCCGGGTGGCTCAGCAGGTTAAGCATCTTCCTTCGGTTCAGGTCATGGTCTCAGGGGCCTACGATTGAGCCCAGCATCGGGCTCTCTGCTCAGCAGGGAGCCTGCTTCCCAGCTCTCTGTGGCTGCCTCTCTGGCTACTTGTGATCTCTCTTTCTCTGTCAAATAAATAAACAAAATCTTTAAAATGAAAATTTTCTCCATTTGCTTCTGCTATATGGTGTCCATCTCATTTGGCTTCCAGTTCATGACTCTATGTAGATTCTTGAAATCATTTAGCTGTCTTTGGTCCCTTGACCATAGTATGATGCAGCAATCTATAAAAGGAGCTAGATGGTCTTACAGAAGATCTTCATCCTTGTTTGTGGCACAAAGCTCCAAAACCCTAGGAATTGCCTAAGTGGTAAGAGTGATAATGGTGTTTTAATATTCATAACAAACCCCTTTCAACCACACCTAAGTTTACATTAATGAGGCAACTTTTGAAAAGTACCTAATGATGGGATTGATTGCCAGGGGATCTGACCATGTGATTGGAGGAGTGGAAGTTTGAGTCTCACCTCCTGACCTCTCGGGAGCTGAGAGGAGCTGGAGATTGAATTGGTTGCCTATGGATGATTAACAGGTGAAGAGCGGTGAACTCGTGCCCTGTCCCATCCCTATGCATCTCTTTCATCTACCTGTTCTTGGGTTATATCCTTTTATACTGAAGTGGAAAATCTAGTAAGTAAAATGTTTTTCTGAGTTCTGTGGGCCATTCTAACAAATCTGAAAGGAGGGGGTCACTGGAACCTATGATCTATAACTGGGCCGTCAGAAACACAAATGACAACCTGAACTGACAACCTGACAACCAGCCATAGTGGGACACCCCTCTGGAACTGAACCCTTATCCTGTAGAATCTGAAACTCTCCAAATAGATAATATCAGAATTGAATTGAATTGAAGGACCCCTGGTCAGTGTCCATGGAGAACGAGTTAATTGCTAGGTAGTGTAAGAGATGCCCCCACACATTGGAACTGGGTACACAATCAGTAAAGGCCTTTCTTTTTCTTTGTTCCTAAGCTTACCTTCTACTTTTGGTTTCACGTGGTTCAGTGTTGTGCCTCTGTCCCCCAACAAAGCTATAGCAAGAAAAAGTTTTCATTACTGTAAAATCTAGATATGTCTTAAACATTTTTAAGCCCTTCAAATTTATAATGGAATTTTATGTGTACCAAATACAAGGAAGGTGTACAAATTGAAGATTTCTGGAGGGAATAAATATTTGTTTCTTTTTCCACTTTAGGACATGCATTCACACATGTCATTATATTAAAAAAAAAAACTGTGAAATCAATAAACTTTGACACTTATTCATTATTTTTAACTGTATATACAACTTCAAAACCAAAGCAAAGCAAATTTATTTGTATGGAAACAAATGTAATTAATGAAGCCATTTAGCTAGACGAACAGTTTGATGTCTTAATAGGCATTTCACACCCAGCATGTTGACCTGATCACCTCATTTTCTCCCCTAAGCTATTTTGCTTATAGCCTTCCCCTTCTCAAATGATGGTAACTTTATCATTTCTACTGGGCCGACCAAAAAACTGAGATCCCTTTTTGGTTCCTTGCTTTCTGTTACATTTTTGGTCAGTCTGTCGCTTTATCTTTAAAATATATTTGAATCCAGCTGCTTCTTCCCACCTTCCATGCTACCAACCTGATCTGAGATACCAGCAAGTAAGTATGTCTCTCCTCCAGTACTAAAATACTGTCCTAACTGGTCTCCCTTTTGCTTTCTATATTCTCTTCTACAGTCTGGTTTTCATGCTTCTACTGTATACTCTATACAGTTCATTCTCAACACAGTTATCTCAGTAATTATTTTAAAATGCAAACCAGGGGCACCTGAGTGACTCAGTCAGTTAAGCATCTGCCTTTCACTTGGGTCTTGATCTTAGAGTCCTGGGATCAAGCCCTGCATCAGGCTCCTTGCTCAGCAGGGAGTCTGTTTCTCCTTCAGCCCCTCACCTGGCTGATGGTCTCTCATTCTCCCTCTCTCTTAAATAAATAGATAAATTTTTTAAAAAAGCACACACACCAGAATATATCATTCCTTTATTCGAAAACTTGCATTAACTCCCTGTTTTACTCCAAGCAACATTATAGTCTGTACAATGTAATAACAATAGCCTGCACTGTGTAATCTGCACCTGTACCTGTACCACCTTCCCTCCCGTAACTAGCTCCTGATTCTATTCTGTCCCAGCTAGGAAACAAACCCTAGGCTTGTATCTGCCTTCAGACCTTGGCTCTTCCTATCTTCTGCATGATCTATTCTTCCCTTAGATAAATTATTGGCTGATTACGTTCATCTCTTGCTTCAAGCTTTGTTCGGGTCCCACCTTCTCTATGCAACCTATCCTAAACACTGTGTATCATACTGTTTCCTACCCAGTTCCCTCTACACTGTTCCATGTTCTCTTTTTTCTATAACACTCATAAAGCTATCACATGCTATCCATTTTACATATCATATTTGTTTCTTGTATCTCCTTTTCCCCCTGAAATATAAACTCTTCAAAAGCAAGCCTTTTTGTTTTATTCACTGATGTATCCCAAGCGACGAAAATAATGCCCAACACAGAGCAGGCACTCAATAAATACTTACTGAATGAAAACATGAATGAATAAATGAGATTTTATGTCAAATAAATTCATTTTTAAAAGTTTAATACATTAGGGTTTTGTTGGGTGGGAGGTTTGTTACTATTGCCATTTCTGTGTAAAGTTGAAATACAGAAGAGAAAATAAAATCTCACCAGTTATCTGCTTTCATACAGATAAAGCCAAATGACTGAATGCTTGACTGGGTTGACTGGTTGTTTAGACTTTTTTTTTTTTTTAATATAATAGCCTAAGGAAAAACTAAACTATTTGACTTCCACCCCCTCTCCCCTTACTAGAGCTAGAATCCTCAAAATGGCACATAATACACCCTTGGTTTTTAAAGAACTTAGTTAATTGAATTCATTGAACCAAAAATACAGTGAAAATCATCAACATTTATATGTAAAACAAAATCTGTTTTTGTCTGACTTAAAAGAGGATGTAGCTGGGGGCTAAAGGATTACAAACAAGAGAATGATCTGACGTAGGTTTATGGTGTTTTTTTTGTTTTTTGTTTTTTGTTTTTTTCATGCACGCTTTCTAAACTCTGAAATGACAGTATTTGGAAATACATTACCTGATGGCAAAGTGTGCAAAGTTGAAGAGTTTAAGTTGAGTAACAGAAGCAAATACTAACATGTCATACATGAGAACTACTATAGAAACAACAGAGCAAAAGCTGAACTCTGTAAAAATGCTGTAGCTTTTAGGAAACCACATTCTCTACTTTCAAAGATTTTGTAAGGTCATGTACAGGTTAGCCTGGAAAGAATAAGATCTTCCACCTAAAGGAGATAAGCAGTTGTTCTACAGAACTATGTCTAGCATGGATTATATAATCAGGAAATGGTGGGTTTGTGGAAAGAATAGGATGTGAAAGAGGGAAAAAAATGTAAAGAATCAGAGGTTACCTTATACAGTTCTTAGGGGAAGACACATCAGGTGATGGCAAATATTACTTGAAAACACTTGTAAAGCTAAACAGGGACTGCCATATAAAAATTAGATTCAAGAACAGCTCTTGAATGCCCAAGGGCAGCTTATATGTAAGTATAAATGTGTATACACACACGCACACACATCTATATTCCTATATATTCCTATATAGATGTGTGTGTGTGTGTATAGGCATACAGATGTATGTGTGTGTGTGTGTGTGTGTGTGTGTATAAAATACACATACACACATAAGCTTATAATATACACAGTGTGTGTGTATATGAGAAACACTAGGAATGTCCTTTATCAAAATTATTAGCATCACTATTCAGCTCTTGATCTCGGATTTTCCATTACTAACAGGTAATTTCTTTATTGCCAAATTTTGGAAGCAGAGAGGCCCTTCTAATGAGAGAACTATTCCTAGGATTCTATGTCCTATCAAGACCTGCTTTTAAATGTGTCACATTTGTTAGGTCACTTTTCTCACTAACTGCAGGCTGCATTAGGATGCTGGGTAGGGGGTAAGACAGGACAAGAATGAGAGTGTTTAACAGGAAGAAAGAAAAATTAGAAGGTGGTCATGCAGACTTTTCTTTCCTCAGTTCTGCATTGTCATAGCACTAAGATGAGTTCTGCCAGATTGTTCATTACAACTTAGTATACTCACTTTTACCCCAAATAAATGTGATACACTACTCCAAGTATATGTTTAAAAGAAAATGCAACAAATGCAGCCAATTTTAAATGCTATGTGCTTGGCCACTGCCAAATCATTCCATTAATCTTGATAGGCAGTTCCTCTGTAGCATGTGAGTATTAAAATCCCTATTGCATTTATCTATAGATTGGAAATGATTTGTATGTTCTGTTGGTATTTCCCAAGGGGTACATATTATTCACATATTTCACAGAGATAGGAAAGGAGGAAACATGTAGATTATCCAGATTTTAAGCTTTCACTTAAAAAAAAAAATCTGGGTTATTGGGGAGCCTTGGTGGCTCAGTTAAGCATCTGCCTGTGGCTCAGGTCATGATTCCGGGGTCCTGGGATCGAGCCCCAGGCTGGGCTCTCTGCTCAGCGAGAGCCTACTCCCTCTGCCTGCTGCTCCCCCTGCTAGTGCACGCACTCTCTCTCTCTCTCTTTCTCTCTTTGTCAAATAAAAAAATAAAATTTTAAAAAAATAAAACATAAATAAAAATCTAGGTTATTTTATTCCCCATGACTGCAGGAAATACCTGATTAAAATAATCTTGACATAGGTCACATTAATAAATTCTCCTATGGAGAGCGTTAACTTCATCAACTTGAGTCCCACCCACCTCATGCATCTCCATCATTTCAGTCTTAATGTTAACATTGGTCCTTCCAATTATTTTTACACTTCCTCTTCAGGATGCCCCTAGTTCACAATCCTGGCGATATACTGTTACTCTGCAGAGTCCCTCAGAATGTGGCAAAGTTCATAGCACCATGAGTTACAATGCAATTTGATGCCCTGGAGGTGAATTTTGAAATATTTTTTCTTTGTTGGTTTGCCAGAGTTTATTTGATGCCAACAAGGAAAATTGTTTAGAAGCTAAGATTATATCATAGCCTGTATCAACAGATGGGACTTTAAAAGCCAGTCAGATTGCAAGCCATATTTGTATGATGTTAAATAATATATTTAATTATATCAGTACTTCTTTCACACCTTAACTTCAGTGGATCCCAAAATATTTCATGAAAACTTAGGGAGAAGACACTCTCATTCCTCAAATAAACTACATAAATTATATAAAGTATACTGCCTCTCTTCAGTGTCAATAGTGTCTATCTTGACCATATTTTATATAGATATGTATACTTAGAAACAGGTATGCATCTGCATCTTCTGTGCATATTTATATTATGACCAAATCTAAAATATTTAATTTCCTGCCTCTCACTTGCTTTCTCCCCAGTTTCTCTGCTCTTTTTCCTCACCTGTTTATTAAAACTCTGCCCAAGAGGCACTCTATGTTCTGATTGCTTGGATCCCTATTCAAAATCCACTAACAGACTGCTTTGTGATTTGGGGCAAGTGACCTAGCCAGTCTAAACTTGTGTCCTCTCCTGGAAAAGAGTGAGGGCAATAGTACATACCTCCTAGAGTAGATGTGATTTTATTGAAATAATCCCTTTAGAGCATGACACACAATAACCTGTCACATAGGAAGTGCTTAAACAATGGGAGCTGAGCTGTATCCTCTCCATGGAGCACTTTGTATCTTCACATGTTAATCTCTTCCCCTCAAGTGACCTCATAGTGCCTTGCTATTAGAAAGGTCGTATTGAATTGTGTTCTCTAGTGCAGTGACTTGCACACACACACCTAGCTTCTGTGTCACTGAGCAATTGCAGAGCTCCTACAACGCAGACACTGTGTTAGATGCTCAGGATGAGGTAGTAAAAATATAGGCATGGTATTCCTGCTTATCTTCCACCTGGAGAATACAGATAATGAAAGAGTTAATAGATGTGGCATAATTTGAGATGGTGGTAAGGGCTAGGATAGAAATAAAAGAGGTGATATGAGAGTTACTGTTTCTGTTTGTATGTGTAGAGCTATATTACTAAGAGTAGAGTGAGACCACACTATTGTTTGAGTGTCTCTTGATGCTCCCTAACTGTCCCTGTCTGAAGTCACAGGCTGCCTATAAAAAGCTGCTATGGCTCTACTTTCTAGCTTAGGGACCTTCTAGGGGAGCTGTTTCCTCCCTCTCATTCAAATTAATTTGCTCTTATCAGATTTAGATCCATCTTCTCCTTATATCTGCTCACTCATTGTCTCTTCCATTCTACTCAGATTGCAGCTATTGTCTGCCTGGCATTGATTTCGGGATCGTCCCAAGACGGTATCACTAGCTTAGATCCCTCTTTATGATGCCATGTACTACATAGCTGGACAGCAGGAGCCCAGAGCCAGGACATCTGTTCTATGCCCTGTCTCTACACTTGGTGCTCCTCCTTGCCAGGGACAGAAAAGCAGATAAGGAATCCCCTAAGGGTAAGTTCTAATTATCTCCCTGAAGAAAAGAACTTGGGCAGAGAGACTCAACAACAGTACCAGCTGTCATTGCTGATTTTTACTTTAGAGATTGAAAAGGGTTTCACAACACTTGTTCCTTAAAATGAAGTAGAAGAGATCTTCCTTTGGATAAATCATTCCAGAGCCTTCTTTCTCACAAGCTGCATGGAGTTTGGTTTCTAGTACTCTTTTATCAAGAGCTCTTTTCAGAATCACTCCTGAGACTCAGAACCGAGGGTGAATGCTGATGACAGAGGGAGATTATAGGTGTTATTAACATGCTTATTCTATCTGTTTACCTGTCACTTGTCTGTTCATCTGTCCATCTGTCTGTCTGTCTGTCTCTGTCTCTCAAGATGTGTTTTTTATGTGCCCACTTTTCTGGAAAATACCCATGTCTAAACCTAAGAAGATGAAGAAGGCTAAGATGGAATTGGATTCCTTGGATGAATCCATGCCTCTGTGGTCTGTCTACGGGAAAGTCACAGAAACATTTGGGCTGCCTAAACAAAAGTCATTGAAAGTAGATCCACTCTTAGTGTGGCTACCTCTGAGAACACTGGCTTGATATTTCTGTGTGGGCCATATGTCAGTGCTGTCTAATGAGGTGAACACAGTCACTCTTCCATATTGAAAAAACCAACTAATCCCTCATCTTGTAGTTCGCAAACATCTAGTATTACTCTGCTTGTTCTCTATGCATGAGTTTCAGGAATTAATGCTGCCTTTGACAGTTAAATATTCAAAACTTATTTGTTTAAGTGGCAAAGAAAATAATTTTAAAGTTGGGTGGTGGAAGGGGTTGCTGAGTTATATTGAAAGCATTTGATTAAACAGATTTAAGAGCCACAGCTAAATTAATAAAAAACTGGCACACTTCACCTACCTTTCTTTCTTATTTTTCAGACATGAAAATTGCTCAGACTTCAAGTCTAGTCTGTGTGAAAGCATTAAGTGTTTCAGAAATCAACATGTTCTTATCAATCTATTGTGCTCAGGGGGGAAAAAACCAACTTGCAACATTATTTCCTTATGTTCTAGAAACCTGATAATACCTTATTGTACATCAGGAGTATAAGCAGATTTCATTGTAAAGAGGTTCTTGTGACAAGATCTGTGAAGAACATTATGTTATTAACTTAGACGTCTGCACTTACCAACATAGCTTTTTCAAGACAATTTTTGTTGGGCTACAGGTGGTTATTTAAGACAATCAATTTACATAGAACAATTTATTCTTTTTTCATGCTGTTAAAGCAAATTGGTATGTAATTAGATTTATATACTGAATAATCTCATTTGCATATCCAATTAATTCTTCCTATTTTAATTTGCTAGGGTTGAATTCACATTAGTAGTAAAAATAACACTTAAATTATCAAGGACTCGAATTTTCCTTTGCTGTAATTTGTTCAAGATGTTCCATTTAAACATTGGTCCCAAGCATTCTTTTCAGAATCTATGGGGAATATGTGAAAGACTTTACTTAAAAATGCCCTTCACCAAAAATCGCAAACTTGAGGCATGATGTACAGGGAAATGGATGGTATAAAGCCACTTCCGGCCTCAGTACACAATATTTTTCAAGACAGGGGAAAGTCAGATTCCAGGTTTTCATCCTCTGACCTATTTTCACATTTCAGAGTATGTTTAAACACAAAACCACACACATACAAAAATGATGTCTCTTCCTAAATGCTTTATACTTCTTTTTCAGTTGTATCACTTCAACGATTGTGGCTTATTACTAAAATAGAAAATGTATGGCATTGGGATTCAGACACACCTGGGCTTAATATGTTTTTCTGCTTTTGCTGACTGATGTTGGGCAACTGGCTTTATCTGAGAGTTAGTGTCCTCATCTATACAAAAGGGAGTCATATATAATTTGCCTTTTAGAATATGGTGTAACATATAAAAGCATTTGCTAACGTTGCAGTAGAAGATCCTCAGTATGTAATTGTATCTGGTCTGTACTAAAGATGCGTTTACTTTCTAAGGCTCAATAATATTTTTCTTAAGCTCAGTGGACATCTATTTATTTATTTATTTATTATTTTAAAAGATTTTATTTATTTATTTGACAGACAGAAATCACAAGTAGGCAGAGAAAGAGGAGGAAGCATCCTCCCTGCCTAGCAGAGAGCCCGATGTGCTTGATCCCAGGACCTTGGGATTATGACCTGAGCCGAAGGCAGAGGCTTTTTAACCCACTGAGACATCCAGGCGGCCCTCAGTGAACATTTATTAATGATCATTCTCATGGTCAGATACATAGAGTCAAACGTTGGCTGAGCATTTGGTAGGAGTTACTTAGTCTGCATGACTCATTTTCTTCATTTGTAAATTAGGAATAATAGAAGTATCTACATCATAGAATTATGATCATAACTCTTAGAATATTTCCCAGCACAGACTAAGCAGTCAATAAATATTAACCATTGCTGTCATTGTTATCATCTTAAAAGAATAAGCACCTATATCTGAGGTGTTTTGAACAAGGCACTACATATTGGGTAGCTTACACAACAGAAGTTTATTGTCTCTGTTACAGAGAATAAAAGTCCAGGATCAGGGTGGATGTTGGCAGGTTTCTGTTTCCGCTGAGGCCCCTCTCCTTGGCTTGCAAAGAGCTGCCTTCAGACATTTCTTCTGTGTGTGTCCAAATTTCTTCTCCTTAAAAGGACATAGGTTAAATTGGATTAGGACCTACATTTTCATTTAATCACCACTTTGAAGGCCCTGTCTTCAAATCACTCAGTCTGAGATGATGAAGTTGATCGCTCCAATCCTTTGATTTTGAGGGAACCTAGCTCAGTGCATCATACCAAGTTAGAGCTTTCTTTATGTGTGGGAGCTATCCTGACGCTCTGCCTTCAGAATGCATATCATAATGAAAGCATACCTATTTTTGTAAGGTATTTAAAAAGCATATATAATCTATGCCTTATCTAAAAAAAAAAAAAAAAAAACTCTGCTCTGTTTCTGTGGTTACAGTCATTCTTTCAAAATTGCATGTTTATTTTCTCTGCTCTGATCCTTAGCTTGTGTGTCAAACTCATGTAGTAGAAAGATCATAATATTGATGGTCCGGACACCTAGGTTCACATTCAGATTTGCTATTTAGTATACACATAAATGTATTATACAAATATATATGCAGGGATTATGTAAACTCAGGCGTGTCATTTCACCTCTGTGAGACTTTCTTTTACTTATCTGCAGAAGGGAACACACAACCTCACAAAAAGATGTTAACTAAGACAGGGCTAAGAAAAGAACTTTGCAGCCTCTTAATTGCCACACAGACACCAACTGTCTGCTTATTTAGACGGCAGTATGATTTCTATCGTCTCTTTTACAATGGTTGTTAGTTTACAGCTACTAATATGAAATGGCTTTAACGGTCATTTTGGAAAAGACATTTACTTCATTGCTAAAGCACTAAGTCTACAATTAAATGCAGGTTTCTTTCTGGATTTTAAGTAAACTGTAATTTGCAGATGACACTGAAGCAACTTGCCATGTTCTGTTGTATACCCATTTTATTTTTTTTTATTGTTTTTTAAAGATTTTATTTATTTATTTGACAAGTAGGCAGAGAGGCGTGAAGAGACAGAGGGGGGAAACAGGCTCCCTGATGAGCAGAGAGCCCGATTTGGGGCTCAATTTCAGTATCCTGAGATCATGACCCAAGATGAAGGCAGAGGCTTAACCCACTGAGCCACCTAGGCACCCCTGTATACGCATTTTAGAAGACAAATCTTTCCAAGTCATCACAGGGTATATATAAGAACTACAAAGCAAATTCTCTAAAGACTTTTTTTTGGCGGGGGGCGGGGTCAAATACCACCTTCCCTTTGAACCACCATCTACATATTATTTTAATGTCATTTATACTATTTAGAATGCCTGTATCCTGTGATCTTGTGTGTAACTTTCAAATAACCTACAGATATTTGAAAACCTGTACCAGTTTGGAAGATTCATTTCAGTTTCGAAGATTAGCAACTTTTTTTTATAAGACTAGAAAGGCTTAGCATTCTATAAGTTTGAGTGACCTTAACATCTAATTCATTTGTGATCCTGTTACTAGACCCTTTACATCAGAAAAGGATATCAAAATCTTTATTAACAGAGATTGACTAGCCAAGGATAGAAATCAGCAAAACTGTTTTAGTCTTTTTCTTTGTTATAGTTTCCCATCTGCCAGAAAAAGGATTCAAGAGTCGCCACCATAGCCAGATAACTGGTCCACATCTTAGAGCTTCCTCTCTTACAGTGAGGGTATAGGTGGAGGAAAAATAATTTCTTAGGATTCTGTCTGATTCATTTCTTTTCTCTGTGATCCCTTTGTATCTTAAATCCATGGGTTTCTTTAATACTTTTTAAAAAACTTTTTTTAACTTAAATTCAAGTAATTAACATACAATGTTACCACTAGTTTCAGGGGTAAAGGTCAGTGATTCGTAAGTCTTCTATAATACCCAGTGCTCGGTACATCACTTGCTCTCCTTACCGTGCCATCTTTAATGCCATTACTCCTCCCTTCTCTCTAAAATACTGCTTTGTCTCGTAGGCCACCTGTGTATCTGTCAGTCATCCCATTCTTCCAGCTCCATGTAGACCCACCCTTTTTACTTCATCAGGAAAGAGCTCCTACTCTCCCATGCCGTGGATGTTATGCGGAAAGAAAAACTGTCTTCCTCTGGTTGGGTAACATTGTCAGGACCACCAAGAAAAATGAGAGCAGAAACGAGAAAAACTTCACCCAATCATACATTTATTCACAAAACAAATAATTTGTATGTGCCTATAGTAATTGCCAAGAATTCTGTTTAAAAATTGCAGTCCTTTCCCCGGGGACTTGCTAATCTAAATAGATGCCACCACCCTGCCCCCCACAGTGAAATATGGTAGTACTGGCCAGAGAATGGGCCCTGACAGCAGTGTAGCTACAGTGAGGCACAGCATCTAACCCAAATTCAACCCTTTGGGGGCCATGGTAGGATGTGGAATGGAATGAAAAGGTGGACTTCCCAGAGGACATGCTGCCATTTCTAGACACAGGAGCCTTAACAAAGAAACCTGGGCAGGGGCCCAAAGGGTAGAGGGACATGCCTGATGACTGTGAAGCAAGGAAATAGTTGTATTTGGTTCCAAGGGAACCCACACTTAAGTATGGTAGGTAGAAGTTTATAGTGTAGATGGATTTTTTATGTTATTTCTTATCTGTTGTTTATCAAAGTACGCTTCCCAAACTATACCCTTATTATCATGCTCTGGTTATTGTTAAAAACATGTATGATGGATCTTCTCTTAGGGAATTTTCTGTATGGTTTGTGTTTTATTCCTCTAAATATTTAAACTATTGGTAAATCCTTGTCCTTTAGTGTTGTATTTATTTTTGGCAATAGATAGCTTTCTATTTTTAGAAGAAACTTATTCAGAACTAAGTCACAGTAAACGTCAGTGATCAAGCTGGGTAACACCATTTTTGGTCAGAAAATGAATTGTGACTGTAAATTAGTAAGGCTAACTTTCTTACATAGCTTATAAATCAGTTCTCTGTCCAGTAAAAGAGGAGTGTGAAAACTCACATGAGATGATATATGTGAAAGGCTTTTTTTTCCATTGTAGATCACTCTGTAAAAATAAGGCCTTACTTAATTTGTGTTAATTATTAAATTATATTTCAACATACTGCTTTAAAATTGAATAAATGTTTTAGATTAACATCGTAATCACTAAATTAGTTTCTTTAAAAATTGTTCATTTGGTGGTTTCTACCATTTAATCTGTAGATTGAGCTCATTTCAATTGCATATTTTGAATTTATAAGACATATGTTAAGAGCATGGGGAGCCTGGGTGGCTCAGTTGGTTGTGTGTCTGCTCTTGATTTCAGCTCAGGTCATGATCTCAGGGTCCTGGGATCAAGCCCCACATCAGGCTCTCTGCTCAGCAGGGAGCCTGCTCCCCCCACCCCCCGACCTGCCTGCCTCTCTGCCTATTTGTGATCTCTCTGTCAAATAAATCAAATCTTTAAAAATAAATAAGTAAATAAATAAAAATAAAAAGAAATTTTTAAAAAGAATATTGTTAAATGAGGAAACTGAGGCTTAGGAAAGAGAAATAAGTAACTTATGTAAGGTCACCAGGGTAGTAACTGGTGGGCTAGAGAATATAATTCAGATTTTTTGACCCTGAGTCCTCTAATTTTTGCTCCTTCCACTCATGTAGGTCAAATGATTTATCCTAAAATATTCCTTATTCTCATATTTTCTCTCCCAAACCTCTGCCTTCAACCTCCATTAGCCTACACAAGACTGATGCCCCTTTTTGCTTGTATTCCTTCCATCAGTTTTAGGGTTGGGCACTAGATAGATGAACTTCTAAATGTTAGCAATTTTCTCTTCTTTAAGAATCAGTTGATCAGTTTTCTTTGCCAAACCCAGGGTGTGTTTTTGATTGAGTTAAGATTGGCTATGTAGAGTCAGTAGCAGTTGCAAAACAAGTTTGACAGGATAGGTGCTATAGAAAAGCAGAGTTTGGTTGTTGTCATTATATTGTTGTTTATTTTGTTTTTGCTTTGTTTCTTTTTCTCTTGTTATCCTTGGTAGATAAAACTAACCTGATCATCAGACTTATGTTTGCTAATTTCCCAAAGGCCTTGCTTTCCTTCCTCAAAGCAATTAATTGCTGAATTTCTACTCCAGGGTTGAGTTTTACCTACTCCCTCTGCCCCAAAGCTGAGCTACAGGATTCAAGAGGGACCTGGAAAGCCATTGAAAAAGAGTTCTTTACTGCGTTTGCAATTGGTGTGTTGCCATTGCCAACCTCTTTGTAATTTATAGAGCACAATGTCTAAGAAAACACTCTCAAGGTTGGGAGCCTCTTAAAAGTATATAGATCGCAAAGCTCAGGAAAGATATTAATTTTTGTTATTTAAATTTAATTTAAATTTTGTTAATTTCAACATTATATTGTTTGTAATCATGATGTGGAAAGAGCATAAAATTTTTGGTTTAAGTATATGCTTTATACATCATACATTTTCCATTAAACATGCCATTAGCCACTGTAGTAATACCACTGTGTTAGGGAGACACATCTTTGTAGGAGATGGCCACCTTAACAATTATTTTCATTTTCTCATGTCACACAGATATCTTTTTCCTTCACTTATTTTAAATTCTGAAGTTGAATTTGTTGATAGAATCCATGACACAAAGCAAAAGATTCTGTTTGTGGAAATAGAAAGGAGTATGTACATGAGGGGCAGGGTGTTTTTTGCTTGTTTAGTTCTTTCACTACAATTTTGTTTTTGTTTTTTACTGCCGAAGGATAGCAAATTGGCAGGTGTAAATAAGGTTCTAGCTAGTGTCATATTGTATTTACAATCAGTTATCATGGGTTAAAACAGCTGCAGTGCATAGGAAATTAGGTGCACTTCTGTTAAGACTAATGGAAGCTTAGGGGTCCCTGGGTGGTTCAGTGGGTTAAAGCCTCTGTCTTCAGCTTGGGTCATGGTCCCAGGGTCCTGGGATCAAGCCGGCATTGGCATCAGGCTCTTTGCTCAGCAGGGAGCCTGCTTCTCCCTCTCTGTCTGCCTGCTTGTGATCTCTGTCTGTCAAATAAACAATAAAAATCTTTAAAAAAAAAGAATAATGGAAGCTTATTTTCTGATTTCAAACATACCTTGAATATACTTCTTCAGCCTATTGTCGCAATAATTCCCACTAACTTTTATTAAGTATATACAAATGGGTTCTTAGGGATCTTGTTGTTTGTGTCTTAATTTGTACTTGTATAAAGTTTAAAATTTTGAATATTAAAAAATTACGTGGTTTCGAATCACAGGATGTATTCCTTTCTCCCCCATGTGTTTTTCTACCTTGCATCTCCCTTTTCCAGAAGACATAATAAGGTTAGCCCAATGGTATTAATTCTAAGAATGAGCAAAAATGGTGTCATTCTTTCTGTTCTTTCTCAGAGCATAGTCAGTTGAAGCATTCAGCCCTTCCTTGTAGTATGTATTTGGTGAATAGTATTTTGTTTAGAAAAGAGAAGAATTGTTTGGAAAGAGTGTTGAGGTTTTACTATATGCTGCTTTATTTGCCAGCCCCACAAAAAATCCTTTCTAATTCTCGTTAATTTAGGTAAGAGATCTGGATTTAACTTTGTAAGAATAAATAAAAATCTACAGTCCTTTCTGGAGGGTCTGGGTCATAACTCTTTGCTTCTCCTATTATCTACTTCATGGAGCCAGATACTATGCCCTAGTTTTAACACTGGGAAAAAATCTGACCTGTTCACATATTACTTGCAAACTACATTCATTCTGGAACAAATAGAATTTTGTGAATCAGAGGAACATCTCACCCTAATATTCAGATGGCTTTAAAAAATTTTTTACCTACATAATTTTTTTTGGGTGAAATGTGTACTGTTCTAGAGGTTTAATGTCTCACATGGTCACTTTCTCTCTAAAATGTCACAACCTCGGGGTGCCTGGGTGGCTCAGTGGGTTAAGCTGCTGCCTTCAGCTCAGGTCATGATCTCAGGGTCCTGGGATCGAGTCCCCACATCGGGCTCTCTGCTCAGCGGGGAGCCTGCTTCCTCCTCTCTCTCTCTGCCTGCCTCTCTGCCTGCTTGTGATCTCTCTCTGTCAAATAAATAAATAAAATCTTTAAAAAAAAAGAAAAAGAAAAAAAAAGAAAATGTCACAACTTCTAATTGACAGAGATCCTGAAATTTCAAAGAATTTAGAAAATTTTTGTTTTATGCCTCCTCCCTCCAATGTGATACAGAATCTTAATCAGAAGCTCACCATGCCTTTTGAATCATTAACTCTGAAGGAAGTTCAGGTATGTAAGGCTTGGGAGATTCATAGCTGTACCTGCAAAAAGCAATCTTGTCTGCTAAAGAATGTGTGTGCACTATGGCGTCACCCAGGGTGCGTGTGCCTGGTTTTCTATTTTTAACATTTTTTAATGACAGTCTGTCTCTTTGGTTCTATCTGCCCTTCACCTTTCTCAGAATGAGATTGATAGTGAAAGTTTCTCTCCTGTTCTATTCTCATAAAAGTTGAATTAAGGGTCTTGATTTCGCTTGAAAGCACTGTAGCACATTACCTCATATTCCTGTGGTGGTCTCCCTCTGTTTCTATTTCCTGTTCCTTCTATATTCTGACATTTAGGTCAGTTCAGTAAAAGCACACCACCATATTGAGATGCCTGACTTCTCTATACTACAGACAGGAAGAGAAGTTTTAGGAACTGCAACAGAGGATTGCACACTGCCAGAGAAATTAGAAGTGATGGGATATGAATATTTTGACATGTAATAGCCTAGTACCTCTTTGCCAGAGGACAGTGGTGAAATGAATATGCAAATCATCACAGTGTTACCAAGTTTCTTTTGACTCTTGCTTTCAGGGCAATTCCATTTGGGTTGTTAGCTTTCAGATATTTGAAGCACTGTCACATGGAGGAGGAAACTGACTTGTTTGCAATAGCCCAAGACCTTGGACACGTGGTGAAAACTGAAGACACATTCTGCCTCAGATTGAGGATTTGCTTTCTCATAATTTGAGATATCTAAAAAATATCTTTAAAAAAATAGAATGAAGAGGAGGAGAGTGTTTTGCTGTGGTGAAGATGTTAGGATTGTGGCAGGAATTGTCTGTATTATCTGGCAAGAATGTTGAAGAGTGTGAGTAAGCATCCTGTGGAACTTTAAAAGCAGAATAATTGTGATATAAGTTATAAGAAAAGGGCAGATAGCCTCTCATTTCACTTGGTGATAGTAGGTGAAGATATGCAAATACATCAAGACGGAAAAATGTCCAAGAATTTGAAGATAATTAGGAATGGATGTAAAAGGTAACTAAGGGTAATACTATTTTTCCCATGCAAAAAGCAGTGTGACCTAATCTCAGATTGAATTGCCCAGAAGCATCATCAGATTCCTTATGTGCTCCTGTCTTAAGTGCATGTTTCACCAATTGTAATCAAGCAAGGGTTTGTAGTTACGACTGATTAAAATACACTTTCTTTCAAGCCCCCTAATTCCACAAAGACATTAGCTATGTCTGTTCCCCTTTTGAATCCCAAACTCTAGTACAGTACCTGGAACACAATAAGAACTAAGTAAATATTTGTTGGATGAATATATGAATGGATATATTTTGACAGTTTTAATGTGACAAAAATTTATTGGAAAAGCAGCTCTCAAAAGGGAAGTCTAACTAATTAGTATTTTTGATTTATATGCTTCCCAGTCGTCACTGAGTATCTATAACAACTGTATATTGCGAATGCTCTATAGATTTTTTTTTTTCTCTCAAAATACTACTTTGCCTTTGGAACCATCATCCGCAAGTTATTTTAATATCATTTACACTATTTTGGAATGCCTCTATCCTGTGATCCTTTCAGACAGCCTACAGATATTTGAAAAATTCTATCAGTTTCTTCATTTCAATTTGGAAGATGTAGCTAGAGGAGCAGTAACTGGAACTCAATGGGAATATAGAGACACAAATGTGGATAGGAATTCAAGTACTCGTGCCTTACCAGCCATCTTCCTTTTTCTGGGGTAGAAAGACTGCCAGTTTTAAGTAAGTGGTTTTCCTCACAGTTCAGGAGAATGGCTCATTGGGAGTTCTGGTCAGTACTTTCAGATTCAAATAAGCAAGCTCTCTGAAAAATCTATACATAATGCAAAATAATTTAAGATTACAGTGGTCGTCTGATGAGATCTAGAACAGTTCACCTACTCCTACTTGGCAATAAAAATAAATTATATGATGGGACAGCCAACTATTACAGCTTGGAAAACTGTTAAAGACTAAAAATAACTATATAGGTTAATGCCATGAGGTACTTGACCAGACAGGCATATTTTTCCAATTCTAGGGGTAGAAAGTGTCTGTATACAATACAGCATGTCAAAAAAACAAGTGAAAATGACCTCTAGCTTTGAGGCACTTACTGAAGAACCTATTTTAAGTTGAATACACAAGCCAAGATAATACAGGCAGTTTGATAAGAAACATTAGAGAAATCTATAACATGAGGCTTTTTATTATAGGTTTATTACATCAATCTCTCCAGTGGGTAATGGAACTTGTAAATATACTCTTATGTAGGAGTCTCCTTGCGGGCGTTTTATTCATGCTGAAGTAAGCACAGCAAACTTATTTGCTGTCAGGGTACATTGAATTTAAGATTAGTATTTATTTTGGTTCTAAGGAGGTTTTGCTTTTGTGAATTGAACGTTGGATCAGCTGCACGGAAACAAGATAGGACTGCAGGGAGCACAGGAAGTAAATTAGTTTTTTGTAAATACGCTTTCTGTAAACCTAAGTATTTAGTTAGCATGGGATGCATATGTGTGGTTTCTCGGATGGGTGAGTCATACATCGGATGTGTGTGTTTATGGCTCTGTGGTTTGGATAGAGACTTTCAAAATAATATGCTATAGCCAATGTTTCTGATACAAAGAGTTCTAGGGTGAAGAAAGATAGAAAATAATAATAATAAAATATTTTTACAAGGGAAATTATTTTTTTAGGATTATTTATTAATTTATTTGGCAGAGCGAAAGAGAGAGGGCACAAGCAGGTGGAGTAGCAGGCAGAGGGAGAGGGAGAAGCAGGCTCCCCCTGAGCAAGGAGTCTGATGCAGGCGCCATCCCAGGACACTGAGATCATGACCTGAGCTGAAGGAAGTTGCTTAACTGACTGAACCACGAAGGTACCCCTAAAAGAGAAAAATTTAACCTCTTTTGACAGACTTTATTAATTTGGGGGGGGCATGTGAATAAATAAAACCCTCAAGGGTCATCCAGCTATACTCTGCTTTCCATAAAATGGGTATTATTCCAACCTGTCCTGATACTCAAGAAGAGTCTATCAGGAATAACTCAACCCATAAGAATGACTTGCCAGAGAACGTTTTTCCATTTCTTTGTGCCTTCCTCAATTTTCTTTTTTTTTTTTTAAAGATTTTATTTATTTATTTGACAGAGAGAGATCACAAGTAGGCAGAGAGGCAGGCAGAGAGTGAGAGAGGGAAGCAGGCTCCCCGCTGAGCAGAGAGCCCGATGTGGGGACTCGATCCCAGGACCCTGAGATCATGACCTGAGCCGAAGGCAGCGGCCCAACCCACTGAGCCACCCAGGTGCCCTTTCCTCAATTTTCTTTATGAGTACTTTATAATTTCCTGAGTATAGATTCTTTGCCTCTTTGTGTAGGTTTATTCCTAGGTATCTGATGGTTTTGGGTGCAATTGTAAATGGGATTGACTCCTTAATTTCTCTTTCTTCTGTCTTCTTGTTGGTGTATAGAAATACAACTGATTTCTGTGCATTGATTTTATATCCTGACACTTTACTGAATTCCTATATGAGTTCTAGCAGTTTTGGAGTGCAGTCTTTTGGGTTTTCCATATAAAGTATCATATCATCTGCAAAGAGTGAGAATTTGACTTTTTCTTTACCAATTCGGATGCCTTTTATTTCTTTTTGTTTTCTGATTGCTAAGGCTAGGACTTCTGATTGTTGAATAGTAGTGGTGATAGCAGACATCCCTGCCATGTTCCTGACCTTAGGGGGAAAGCTCTCAGTTTTTCCCCATTGAGAATGATATGTACTGTGGCTTTTTCATAGATGTCTTTGATGATATTGAGGTATGTTCCTTCTATCCCTACACTGTGAAGATTTTTGATCAAGAAAGTGTACTGTACTTTGTCAAATGCTTTTTCAGCATCTATTGAGAGTGTCCTATGGTTGTTGTTCATTCTTTTATTAATGTATTGTATCACAGTGATTGATTTGGGGATGTTGAACCAACCTTTCAGCCCAGGAATAAATCCCACTTGGTCATGGTGAATAATCCTTTTAATGGACTGTTGCATCCTATTGGCTAGCATTTTGGTGAGAATTTTCACATCTCTGTTCATCAAGGATATTGGTCCGTAATTCTCTTTTTTGATGGGGCCTTTGTCTGGTTTGGGGATCGAGGTAATGCTGGCCTCATAAAATGAGTTTGAGAGTCTTCTTTCCATTTTTCCTTTTTGGAACAGTTTCAGGAGAATAAAAATTAATTCTTTGTTAAATGTTTGGTAGAATTCCCCTGGGAAGCCATCTGGCCCTGGGCTCCTGTTTTTTGGGAGATTTTGGATGACTGCTTCAATCTCTTTACTGCTTATGGCTCTGTTCAGGTTTTCTATTTCTTCCTGGTTTAATTTTGGTAGTTTATACATCTCTAGGAATGCATCCATTTCTTCCAGATTGTCAAATTTGTTGGCATATAGTTGCTTATAATATGTTCTTATAATTGTTTGTATTTCTTTGGTGTTGGTTGTGATCTCTCTTCTTTCATTCATGATTTTATTAATGTAGGTCCTTTCTCTTTTCTTTTTGATAAGTCTGGCCAGGGGTTTATCAATCTTATTAATTCTTTCAAAGAACTGGCCTACCAGGTCTCTGGTGGGCCACCAGGTCTGGCCTACCAGGTTTCTGTGGAGAAGATTTGTTAATTTGTTCTACTGGTTTTTTAATTTCCATTTCATTGATTTCTGATCTGATATCTATTATTTGTCTTCCCTTTCTGGGTTTAGGCTTTTTTTGATGTTCTTTCTCTAGCTCCTTTAGGTGCCAGCTTAGGTTGTGTATTTGAGACCTTTCTTGTTTCTTGAGAAAGGCTAGTATCGCTATATATTTTCTTCTCAGGACTGCCTTTGCTGTGTCCCATAGATTTTGAACAGTTGTGGGTGCCTGGGTGGCTCAGTGGGTTAAGCCGCTGCCTTCGGCTCAGGTCATGATCTCAGGGTCCTGGGATCGAGTCCCGCATCGGGCTCTCTGCTCGGCAGGGAGCCTGCTTCCCTCTCTCTCTCTCTCTCTCTGCCTGCCTCTCCATCTACTTGTGATTTCTCTCTGTCAAATAAATAAATAAATCTTTAAAAAAAAAAAAAGATTTTGAACAGTTGTGTTTCTATTTTCATTTGTTTTCATGGATTTTTTTCAATTCTTCTTTAATTTTCTGGTTGGCCCATTCATTCTTTAGTAGGATGCTCTTTAACCTCCATGTGTTTGGGTTTTTTTTTTAACTTTCCTCTTGTGTTTGAGTTCTGGCTTCAAAGCATTGTAATCTGACACTATGCAGGTAATGATCCCATTCTTTTGGTACCAGTTGAGACCTGATTTGTGACCCTGGATGTGATCTATTCTAGAGAATGTTCCATGTGCACTAGAGAACAATGTGTATTGTGTTCCTTTGGGATGAAATTTTCTGAATAGATCTGTGATGTCCATCTGGTCCAGTATGTCATTTAAGGTCTTTATGTACTTGTTGATCTTTTGCTTGGATGATCTGTCCATTTCAGTGTGGGGAATGTTAAAGTCCCCTACTATAAAAAAAAAAAAAAAAAAAAAAAGTCCCCTACTATTATTGTATTGTTGTCGATGTGTTTCTTTGATTTTGTTATTAATTGGTCTATATAGTTGGTTGCTCCCAGGTTAAGGACATAGATATTTAAAATGTTTAGATCTTCCTGTTGTACAGAAACTTTGAGTGTGATATAGTATCCTTCATCATCTCTTATTATAATCTTTGGCTTAAAATTTAATTTATCTGATAGAAGGATTGCCACCCCAGCTTTTGATGTCCATTAGCATGGTAAATGGTTTTCTTCCCCCTCACTTTAAATCTGGAGGTGTCTTTGGGTCTCAAATGAGTTTCCTGTAGACAGCACATTAATGCATTTTGTTTTTTAATCCATTCTGATACCCTCTGTCTTTTGATTCGGGCATTTATCCCATTTACATTCCAGGTAACTATTGAAAGATGTGAATTTAGTGCCATTTTATTGCCTAAAAGGTGACTGTTACTGTATATTGTCTCATTTCCTTTCTGGTCTACTACTTTTAGGCTCTCTCTTTGTTTAGAGGACCCCTTTCAATATTTCCTGTAGGGCTGGGTTGGTTTTTGCAAATTCTTTTAATTTTTGTTTGTCCTGGAAGCTTTTTATCTTTCCTTCTGTTTTCAATGATAGCCTAGCTGGATGTAATATTCTTGACTGTATATATTTCTCATTTAGTGCTCTGAATATATCATGCCTGTTCTTTCTGGAGTACCAGGTCTCTGTGGAGAAGTCTGTTGCCATTCTAATATTTTTATCATTGTATGTTACAGACTTCTTGTCCTGAACTGCTTTCAGAATTTTCTATTTGTCACTAAGACTTGTAAGTTTTTCTATTAGATCATGGGATGTGGATTTATTTTTATTGATTTTCAGAAGGCTTCTCTGCATCTCCTAGATTTTGATGCTTGTTCCCTTTGCCATATTAGCGAAATTCTCTACTATAGTTTGGTCCAGTATAACTTCTGCCCCTCTCTCTTTCTTTCTTCCTCTTCTGGAATCCCAGTTATTCTAATATTCTTTCATCTTATGTATCACTTATCTCTCGAATTCATCCCTCATGGACCAGTAGTTGTTTGTCTTTCTTTTGCTCAGGTATTTTCTTCTCCATCATTTGGTCTTCTATATATTCTATATATTCTCTTTTATATATTTTATATATTCTCCTTTCTGCCTCATCTATCCTAGCAGTAAGAGCATCCAGTTTTTATTGTACCTCATTAATGGCTTTTTTAAATTTCAACTTGGTTAGATTTTAGTGTTTTTATTTCTCCACAAAAGGATTTTTTTTTTCTTCAGAAAGCATTTCTCTAATATCTCCTGTGCCTTTTTAGAGTCCAGCCATCACCTTGAGAATCGTCATTCTAAACTCTAGTTCTGACATATTACCATTGTCCATGTTGATTAGGTCCCCAGCCATCGGTACTGCCTCTTGTTCTTTTTTTTGTGGTGAGTTTTTCTGCCTTGTCATTTTATCCAGATAAGAATATATGAAGGAGAAGATGAAATGCTAAAAGGGTGGCAACAACCCCAGAAAAATGTATTCTAACCAAATCAGAAGAGACCCAAAACTAGGGGAAGACAAAAATTGGAAAAAAGAAAAAAAAAAATATATATATATATATTAGACTGGTGAATAGAACAGAGGAACAGAGTCACCCACTTGATTTTTGGAATATTCTGTTCTCTTAGAAGAACTTACCTCCCAAAATTTCAAAGAAAAAAAACATATATATATATATATGAAGGTAAACACAATGAAGGCATAGAATATGAGTGTAAAGATTAAAATTTTTTAAAAATTCTAAAAGAAATTGATAAGGTAAGTTGTTTGGAAAAAGAAAAAAAGAAGGTGGAGAGAATGTGCTCGGGTTGGAGAATAGAACAAAGTCATGTGCTAGATTTAGGATATATTTTGATCTATTAGACGAAATCGTATCCCCAAATTTTAAGGAAAAAAACCCTATATGTATACAAAAAATAAGGTTAAATACAATGAAGGGATAAAATGTTACTATAATAATGAAGGTTTAAGTCGGTTATTTTGTTTTTTTGTTTTTTTGTTTCTTTTTTTAAAGAGAGAGGAATCAGGGTCCCTGCTGAGCAGAGAGCCTGATGTGGGGCTCGGTCCCAGGATCTTGAGATCATGACCGGAGCTGAAGGCAAAGGCTCTGAGCCACCCAGGCACCCCTAAGTCGATTTCTTTTTAAAGTTATAGTTAAGATAAACTAGTTAAAAAAACGTTAAAAGAGGAAAAGTTAAAAAATAGAATAAGAAAGGAAATTAAATTAAAATAAATAAAACTAAAAACAATTTAACTTTACAAGACTAAGGGCTCATGGGGGAAAAAGCCATGAATTCTATGCATTGCTTTCCCCTAGCTCTAGTTCCACTGTTCTCGCTGATAGGTGAGCTTGGTCTTGGCTGGATGTTCTTGTTGATCTTCTGGGGGAGGAGCCTGTTGCAGTGAGTATCAAATGTCTTTGCCTGAGGTGCAATTGCACCGGCTTTGTTAGGGTCCAAGCTAAGTAATCTGCTCTTGTTCACTTCCAGTAGCTTTTATTTCCTGAATGCTTTCTGTAGAGCTCTGGAGTACGGGAATGAAAATAGCAGCCTCCCAATCTCTGGCCTGGAGGAGCTGAGAGCTTGGGGTCCCACTCCTCAGTGCACCCTCAGAGAAAAACAGTCTATCACTCCTGTCTCCCTGGTCCGGCCACACTCTGTGCTCACCTGGCCTGTGATCATGTGTTTGTATTTCTGACCCACAGCCCTATTTGGAGTCTCCAAATCCTGCTGCACATTCTTGCACCCCTCCTTCTGGAAGAGGAAGTAGGGTTCCTCTCTAGATCTGCCACTTGTCTATACAAGTGGCACTGCTTGAAGAAGAGTGTCCCAACTGTGCCTTGGATCACAGTTTAAGGTAACCCCGATCTGAAAACTCACTTCTTGGCTCTGTCTCTGTAGTTGGCTTCCCCACTTTGATACCTGACAGCTCTACCACACTCAGACACCCCTGATCATTCTGTGACCCCACGGGTCCTGAGACCACACTATCCCCACAAGGGCTCCATCCCTGCTTAGCCTCTGGAGCGATGTCCCTCAGTGGAGCAGACTTCTAAAAGTTCTAATTTGGTGATTTGCTGCTCCACTGCTTGCCAGGAGCTGACCCCTCCCTCCACAGTCTATCTTCCCATCATTTTGGATTCACTTCTCCGCATGTCTTACCTTCCAGAAAGTGGTCAATTTTCTGTTCCTAAAATTGCTGCTCTTCTCTTCTATCTCCTGTTGAGTTTGAAGGTGTTCGGAATGGTTTGATACCTATCTAGCTGAACTCCTGGGACCTGATGTCATTTCAGTCTGCTACTCCTCTGCCATCTTGCTTCTCCCTGTGCAGTTTTGGATTCCCCCAAAACTTAACTAATTTTAGCCAGCTGTTGACTATAACTTTTACTGATAATGTAAACAGTTGATTGACATATATTTTGTATCTTACATGTATTCTATACTGTATCCATATAATAAAGTAAATTATAAACAGAAAATATTGAGGAAACCATAAGGGAGAGAAACTGCATTTATAGCACTGTACTGTATTTCTCGAAGATCTCTGTATAAGTAGAACCACACAGTTCAAACTCATGTGTTTGTTCAAGGCTGGACTGCTCAATCATAAGACAGAAAATGTCCTTATTAGAAAATAACACTCTATTGCAGAAAAAAATACTGTAGAAACTTTCTTGGGAGTAGGAACAGAATAAATCTGTAGTATCTTGTATGCAAAACCCTAGTCTGCCATGAGGTTTCTGTTCCTTTATCTGCCATAATGATTAATGAAATGCAATTCCTCTTACATTAATGTTCAAATTAATGTTCCTTAATTATTATTAGTTACCTTTTCACTCACTTAATTTGGCTTCCCAACTATCAGACAGTCAGCCTGAGACCAAGGGCTTATTCTTTTTTCTTTATCTTTTAAGACTTTTCATAATATCCAGTATGTATTTGGCATGCACAAGTATTTATGGGATTGTTTTTCCTTTGATATGGCAGTGGCTTGAAATTATCTTCAATGTACATAATATATTTGAGAGATATTATATTAAGCATGACAACATGTGAGTTTCTCAAAGTGTTGCTTTTGTTCTTATGTGCCGAACTGGAAACCTCATCAAGAATTGTCTGAACAGCTTCATTTTCTAGGTTCTACCTTGTACACAAAATCCTATTTTTGTTTGTATTTTATTGGCTTTTAAAATAGCATGGCAGTTTGCTACAAAATCACTGGGCTTCAGCAAATCTCTATTTCCTCATGGCCAGAGAAATTTACATTTCTTCCCAAGTTCCTCTGACTGTGACAATCTATCTAAGGAGTGACCTCAGTTCAGTTGAAAGCATCCCAACATCCTGAAAACTGTAAAGCTACAGCACTTACGGATTTTCCAAGGTCTAAGAGATACTTTATAAATGATGATAAAACTACAGTAGTATACTCGAACACTTTTAAAAAGAAATAAATTTATAAGTTTGTAAGGGCTTTTTTAAGAAAGATGTACTAATGTCAGGGACATTGGATTCAGCCACACTGTTACATCAAACAGGTATTTCATGTGTGAGGCGATAAAGCGGCAAACTATAAAATAAACAGCATGTGTTCACCTTAGATAGCCAGGACATTTTACTTTGAATACATTTTCTTCCTGCAAACGAGCATACTGCTTTTAAGAATCTAAGGCTATATTGTGTGTTGGACAAGTTCTGTATTTGGTTTGCTTCAGGCCTCTTTTAACCCTGTCAGTAATTAGTATATGCCTAGGCAATTAAAGCTGTAGTATCTAGCAAATTAGAAAGGTGAATTTCAAACCACAAAATCATTGGAAATTCCAAGGTCAAATTGAAATGACATTGAATTATCTTCTTTAGGGGATTATTCCTGCTTCTGTTTTGTCATCACTAGTGATGACAAAAACATTGCCTCCTTTTAGCATCTTCAAAAGGAGAAAATACAGGAGCATGACTTGCTTAAGGCCAGAATGACAGATATAAAACTGAAGTTAAGCAAGACTGAATCCCAGCATGTCAGAGCAGAAGTAGAAGTCAGAGGCAATTTAATCCTATTTGTTTTTGAAAGACAGGGGAACTGAAGCCCTCAGTGGCCAGGTGACTTGCCCAAGATCACCACAAGGAAGCTTGCTACCAGTGCTCTTTTTGTTTCAATAACTACAGTAAGGATTATTTACTGAACATTTACCTTATCAAGCACTCTACCAAGTTCTTTACATATTTTGCTTTTTATAGTTGAAGGCACTGAGATGCAGGACCAATTAAATAACTTTCCTACTATATCATACTGTCTACAAAACTATTTCTCTTTAGACGAGCCAATAGCTGTATTCTTTTCAGCTCATTCTTAGCCAGACTAAGACAACAAAAGAAATGCACTAAGCATGATTTATTTTATCTCCACATCCCTTGTTCTTGTTCTGAGTGTGTACTTATGGCAGAGAAATATCCCAAAGGTAGGCAACCCCAAATGAATAGAGCCTCTGGCATGAATATCCCAGAAACTCATCTTGTATATTTAAGTTGACTGTGTGATTTATGCATCTAGGACTGAAATAAACATTTTAGAGTTTTTATGCAAGATCTTGCAATATTTGTATTAGTGAAGGTTGTTTTTTTTTGTTGTTGTTTTTCTTTCCCAAAGTATGCTTTATGGATTACTTGTCTCTCAAGATGTTCTATAAGAAAAAAGCTTGTGATCAAATAATTTTTAGAAAAAATAACTACCATCTTGGTGATGCTTATCATTAGAGAAGGCCTGCAATAAAAAAAAATGTTGATTTTTTGTTGTTGTTTAACCTGTCATTTTCCAAATTTAGATAAACACAGAAATAAATAACCCCCAACACACACACGCACACGCACACACACAAATGTTTGTTGTAAAATTCCTAGTTTCCTAAAGACATAGGGAAAGATGTGTGAAGGGAATTTTAATTCATTCAGCAAATACTTAACAAATACATATATAGTGGCTATTACATTTGATGCTAGTTATAAAGTCCAAAAGTCCAGTCCATAATTTCATGGAGTGCATGATGTAGTGGAGGAGATAGGCTTCCCAACTGCTCTTACTATACAGCTTGGCAAGTAGTGTGATGAATAAAAAGTGGGATATGGCAGTAGAAATTAAGACCTTTCTAGTCACTTGGTTGTTGAAGAGTAGTGCTGACTGCTATATTGGATTATCCCTAAAATCTGAGGCACAATATCCTAGAAACGTAGTTCTTGCTTATATAAGATTCAGTGGAGGAGAATGGCTTGAACAGCTATGACCCTGTGTAGTCATTTAGGGACCCAGGCTTATCTTCAACATAGGACTTTCAAAATATATTTAGACATCAACATTGAACCACATGACAGGAAAAGAGAAAGGGTCATTATACAAGAAGGTTTTATGATCTAAACCTGAACAGATACTTCAGTTCCACCCATGAGCTTATGGCTGCAGTTCATTCCCAGGCTACATTTATTTGCAGAGAGGTATGGTCTAGTTCTGGATCCAGTAAAAAAGAAAAAAGTTAGTTAGTAAGCAGCTAACTAGTCTCTAGCTCAATGGACAATATGAAATTAGGCAATAGAAGAAGAGGAATTGAATTCCAGGCAAAGAAAATAAACTATACATTGACATGAAGGGAAGTCAGGCATGGCAATGTTCATAAACACTAGATTTATGATACGACTAGAGTCGAGATCACTTGTAGAATAGCTGAGCAAGATTGATTAGATAAACTGAGGCAAGACCATGCAGGCTTCTTATCCTATGCTAAGGAGCTTAGATTTTATTTCTTCAATGGTGGTGAGTTATTGGAGAACCCAAAAAGTGTTATACTAGAATCCAAAAAATGAGTTAAGAGGTGAAGTCTGTAGTATAAGGATAAATGGTGAACCCTGGCAAGTAATTAATGGCATAGAATAGGGATGGATTCAAGAAATAGCTGTAGGGAAAATATCTGTGACATAGGGATCCACCTGATGTGAAAAAATGAGGAAGAAAAAGCAAGAGTCAAGATCTTTAGTGATGTCTGCTGAAGTAGTTAGATGTTTGGAAAGAGTAAGTAACAAGGAAAAGTAATAGGTGTGGAGGGAACTATATGGAGTCTGACCTATAGCAAGAAAGTCTTTAGACATTGAGATTTGAGGCTTGTCATTATGTAGGACTCACTGATGCATATAGAATGAATGCTATCACAAAGAGAAAGTAAAGGCATAGAGAGGGCATGTGACAAATCTGCAAGACAGAATTCAAAGGAGTGGAAGAAATTTGTCCATGGAAAGACTAAAATGATAAAAAAGGGAACCAAAAGAAGAAAGAATTTGTGAAAGGAAGGTAGGAAATAATACAAATGTCTCATCAGCTGGTAAATGCATTATTAAAATGTAGTATATCTATCTATATAATACTATCATTCAGCAATAAAAGAGGAATAAAGGGGCACCTGGCTGGCTCAGTCAATAGAGCAGATGACTCTCAATCTCATGGCCTTGAGTTCAAGCCCCATGTTGGGCATGGAGCCTACTTAAAAAAGGGGCAGGGAGGGTACCTAGGTGGCTTAGTAGGTTAAAGCCTCTGCCTTTGGCTCAGGTCATGATGTCAGGATCCTGGGATCGAGCGCACATTGGTCTCTCTGTTCAGCAGGGAGCCTGCGTCCTCCCTCTCCCTTCTCTGCCTGCCTCTCTGCCTACTTGTGATCTCTGTCTATCAAATAAATAAATAAATAAATAAATAAATAAATCTTTTGAAAAATAAAAAGGAATAAAGTACTGGTTCATTGTACGTCATGGGTGAACCTTGAAAACACTACACTAAGTAACACAGACTCCTGTCAAAAAAGACCACATATTAAGTGATTCTGTTTGTGTGAAATGTCCAGAATAGCAAATCCACAGAGTTAGAAAGTAGACTAGTTGTTCCCACGGTGGGAGGAAGGGTAGGGAAGTTAGGTAGTGGGAGGAGAATGGAAATGACTGTTAATGGACTTCTGGGGGAAGAGGATCAAAGTGATCTAAAACTGACTGTAGTGGTACTTGCACAACTTTGTGAATATATTAAAAATGAATTTTAGACTTAAAATAGGTGAATCATATGATATATAAAATACATCTCAATATAGCTATCATTTAAAGTAAAGGGGAGGGACCAGCAAAATCTTGAATACAATAAATGCCATAGGTTTTCTAAGTGAGAAGTAAAATTCTATGATTTCAAAACCAACCATGTATTTTTTGGCCCAAAAATATATTAAAATTTCTCTATAGAAAAGATGTCCATTTTATTTGAAATTGGGCACATTTTTAAGGCACTGAGATCACTACCTCTGCCTTTTCTGTAAATTAGCATTGGGATTTATGATTAGTAGGTTGGGGGCATTTTATTTATAACAAAAGACTTTAATAGCAAAACTAAGAACAAAATTATCTTAGAAAATGTTACAGTTAGCTATAAACATGTAGCCTCCTATTATCCAGGGTTAGATAGTCGAAAACCATTCCTTCAGCAATACCTGGGACCCAGAGTGAACCTAGCCAACACTTACCAGAGGAAAACATTTGTCATTCTACATTAAAATTCTCATTCATGATATTCTCCAGGTTTTTTGGGAACAACACAAAAATAGTTATACATTATTTAGTAACCAGCTTGCTTCACAAAGGTCAAGTCCATGTTACCCAAAACGTAATGCTTGGTATGCAATAACACAAACAGACTTGTTGTTTTAAAGTAATAGAATGTGATGAGTGAAACCAACTTTCTGTGGAAGAAAGATGTCTCTTTTCTTCAGCATTTGATTTGTAAGTGGGTTTGGCCTCATTAATATTTAATCATCTTTTTAATCTGTATGTCAGATTGCGTCCTTTTATTGCATCCTGCTTCTGGGGAGGTTTTCCTTTGAAATACCAGTAACACCTCCTTCACTCTTAACATCAAAACAAGGGCTCTCTCAGGGGGACAGACAGTTGTATTTCATCTCTAGGGATATAATTATTTTGTGTTTATCCACAGTCCCTCCAGGAGCTGATGATGTAGGACACCCTTCTTGCAGGGCTTTGTATTTCAAAAGAATGATCTGATTTGTTAGTGTTGCAGATATTAATTCAGATGATCTTGCATCATTCTTGTGAATTGCCTGTTCTTAGCCAATCTATGTACAAGCTCTACTTTTTTTTTTCTTTATTAGCTTGGTATTCGGGTCTTGAAAATTGTCTATTTGATTTTTTTAAGATGTTTTCATGCGCTTTAGTAGTTTTCGGGAATAGTGTCTTAACTGTTAATGTGTTTTAAGCATTTAAAAGCATTTTCAAACTCATAATAAAATACATCAGAATAGGGAATAAAATTATACACGACCCTCTTTGAATTTTCAATATGATCATATATAGCAATAAAATACAAATACGAACTGAGAATTAATATCTCTGGAGATTGACCTAGAGAAATTGAGCTTGGCATCCCTTTAGCAAAGCTTGAACCTCTTTCATGTAAGTTGGTGATTTTTATTTCCTGGTCACTTAGAAGAACCTAGGTGAAAAAATTGAAAATCTGTTTTTGCTTCTGATATGAGAAATCCCAATGATAGGAGCATCAGCCTGATTTGGTGACCAGTTTTAGCCCTCTCAGGACAGAATGCAAGGGTAGATATGGTGGTACAGACTCAAGCTGGGTTCTCAGTCAATCCCTGTGAAACAAAATGGAAGAATCTTCCACATGATTCTGTAGCTGGATGTTTGTAGAGGGGGTGGAGGACATGTATCTGTCCACATCCTAAAATTGCAATACTGTCCTGTGCTTACAAAAATGACATGAGGTATCAATAGAATGGATACCTTCATCTGCCTTTTCATGAAGGTCAGTTGTGGCATTGCTTTGATTCTTTGAAGATGTTATCTCCATTTAGGTAGATGTCCTTTCAAGTTAGAATATAGCCTGTAATTATGAAAAGGCAAAGATAACTGACCTTCTTGAAGTTCACAGCCCTTGAATTGTCTATACAGCATTTACTTGAACCTGCACTGATAACACACTTTGGCTAACAACAGAACACATGTACATGAATTTATTTCAGGACTTCCTGGAAGAGAAATCAAGATGATTTATCTTGTTATCCAGGCCAATTAATATGCCTCCTCTTTAGATTTCTCAATTGCATTTACAGGCTATTTTCGGTATTTGAATAACAGGCTTCATGTCTTTGGGGTTTTAATTTACTTTCAGAGTCTTGTTTTTGTAGAATAGTCTTGTTTTTGTAGAATGGAATCTTCATAACCATTGTTTATGATTCTATAAGTAGGTTCTTGTAAGACTTGATTTTTGAAATAGCACTAAGAAAACACACATCAAAACAAAGAAAACTCTGTTTTAAGGAGTAGCCATTTTCCTCTCTAGATCATAGTACAGTAAGTGGCCCTTTTATGATCATTATTGATTTTTCCAAAGTCATTTCTGATTCACTTTGTCTATGTTTCCATTTTTTTCTTTAAAAATATACCTTGAGGCTGGGGCGCCTGGGTGGCTCAGTGGGTTAAAGCCTCTGCCTTTGGCTTGGGTCATGATCCCACGGTCCTGGGATCAAGCCCCACATGGGCTCTCTGCTCAGCGGGGAGCCTGCTTCCCCCTCTCTGTCTCTCTACCTGCTTGTGATCTCTCTCTCTGTCAAATAAATAAATAAAATATTAAAAAAAAAATATATATATATATACCTTGAGGCAATTTTATTACAAGGAATAAAATTTTTAAAACTTATAGCTTCCTACTGTTTGTGAAAGAAAATATCCTTAATTAGCTTTGTAATACTTAAAATCCATTAATTAATTCAGTAATAGTTATAAGAAATCTACTATGAACCAGCCAGCCACTTGTTTTAGGCCCTGGGGCTGTCATAAATGTTTACGACCTGGTCCTTGCCCTATAGAAGCTTTCATTCTAGTGGCTCAAAGAAACACATAAATAGGGGCACCTGGGTGGCTCAGTGGTTTAAGCCTCTGCCCCTTTGGCTCAGGTCATGATCCCAGAGTCCTGGGATCGAGCCCCGCATCGGGCTCTCTGCTAAGCAGGGAGCCTGCTTCCCCTTCTCTTTCTCTGCCTGCCTCTCTGCCTACTTGTGATCTCTGTCAAATAAATAAATAAATAAAATCTTTTTAAAAAAAGGAAAAAAGAAAGACATAAATAGCTAACCATAATGCAATTTGATAACTGCAGTAGTACATATGCTAAGTACAGTGAGAAGATAGACATACTGGTTTCCAAAATACTTTTGTACTTAGGTTATGGTAAATATTACTCTGTCTTTCTGAGATTTTTCTTGCCTGTCAGTACATTATGGTAGGAGATGGTAGGATATAGTAGTCCCTCTTTATCCACAGTTTCACTTCTTGCAATTTTAGTTACCTGTTTCACATTTGTCAACTGCAGTCCAGAAAAAATGGTCCTCCTTCTGATGCATGTTCAGAATGTCAGTAGTGTCCTAAGGCTACATCACAGTGCCTATGTCATTCACTTCATTACTAAGGCATTTTATCATCCCACATCATCACAAGAAGAAGGGTGAGGACAGTACAATAAGATATTTTGAGGGGTGCCTGGGTGGCTCAGATGGTTAAGCATTTGCCTTTGGCTCCAGTCATGATCTCCCGGTCCTGGGATTGTGCCACACATTGGGCTCCCAGCTCAGCTGGAAGTCTGCTTCTGCCCCACCCTCTGCCTCTCTCCCTGCTTGTACTCTTTCTTTCTCTCTCTCAAATAAATAAATAAATTTTTTAAAAAAAGATATTTTGAGAGAAAGAGACTATATTCATAAACTCTAATTATAGTATATTTTTTAATAAATTAAGCTTTGTCATAGATATGTATGTATGGGTTAATTTGTACTATACACTGGGCTCAATACTCTCCATGGTTTAAGGCATCCCCAGGGTTCACATCTCGGAACCTATCACCCATAGATAAGGAGAGTAATATATTTTACACTTGATCTTAGCCAAAAGGGTGAGAAGCAATGGAGAGTACTATATTTTAATTAAAAATGCACAATCTGTGGTCAAATGACCTGGATTTAAATGTTTGGCTTCAGTAAATAGGTAACACTGAGAGGTCATTTAATCTGTATAAGTTTTATTCTAGAGACAGCAAAATAGACATAAAATAGAGCCCTCTCAGATAGTTTAGTACACTCTTTCCATCTTTGCTCCCATATCACACCCAGCTCTATGCCGCCACCCCTTGCCTGGACTGTTTTTGCTAAGATAGGCTAGAGAACATCACCATGAATTCTTCCCATCCAGATGGGCACAGTCATTTGTGATGTGAAGAGTGTTTCCCCTCCCATCAAGAAATGGACTGCTATTTCTCTATCCCATTTTTCTGAGCTCTACTTGTAACCTGCTTTGGACCAGTAGAATATAGCAGAAATGATACTTATGAAGTTAAGCTTTAAGAGGCCTCTCAGCTTCTGCTTTTCTCTCTTGAAACATTGCTTTGTGATTCTCATGAGAGGAATCCAGTCTAGCTTACTGGATGATGAGATACCATGTAGAAGACACCATGTGGAAGCAGACCAGCCAACTTGCACCAAGTGTCAGACACTTGAGTGAAGTCATCTCGACCTTACAACCCAGATAACTCTGCACCTGATTGCAGAATAAGTAAGCCCAATTGAAAGAATGGTGAGAAATAATATATCATTATTGTTTTAACCACAATAATGGTTTGGGAGTAGTTTGGACACAGCAACAGATAATTGAACTACTTAGCCCGTATGTTGCATACACCCTAAGTGGACCATATTCTTAAATAGTATATGGTGTTTGCCCTTAATGAAAGATGTTTGTGGACTAAAGGAATCTATATAAATTTTTCAGTCACTAGCAAATAAACTCTTCAGAGTCTGCAGCACTCTGGAATTTTTAGACTAAACTTCTATCTGAGGAATATGTGCACTTCAAATAAATTTGAACTCAGTAACAAATGATAACTGTTTAGGGATTAACAAACCAGATTCAGTTGTGAGGTTTAAATAACTTGTTGGTTGAGCAGATACTGTGTGAGAAAAGCAAGTCATAGTATCCCACACATTTAATTTGAGTTTAGTGAAAATAATTTATATATTATATATACATATAAAGTATATATGTGTGTGTGTGTGTGTGTGTGTGTGTGTGTGTATAACTTATGACTGGTTTATCTTAACAAGATCCTTAGGATGTCTGGGAAGTAATATAGTCTTTATGAAGATAGGTTGAACATCATCAAATAGCATGGTTTATTGTGAATTTTTGTTTTAAGCGTTTTAAGCAGTTGACTTCAAATTCCCAGCAGATGGTGGTGGCAGCAGGCAGGCACTCTAGTCAATGAGAAATCAAAGTGAACTTTTAAAAGAGCTGATTCTTAAACTTGGAACAAAAAGGAGTGAATGTTAGAAAAAAAAATAACAGGTTTTCTACGATGCATCTTATTATGTGCAAATCAAAAAATTGAGAAACTGTAGAATTTGCAATATACACAAGAATGTGTATTTTACATTATGGAAATGTAAAGCATTTAATCAGTCTTTTAGGAGAGAACTTGAATATTAGCTGTCACTAAGTCTTTTTAGTAAATAATAACTTAAGAAATGCAGAACCAATGTGTTTTTTTCCAACACAGCTTACCAGAGGTGTTTTCAAAAAGATTGTGGTTTTTCTCTTAATGATTTAAAGTGGAAAAAAATAGCAGTATATTTTCTCTTAGTCTCATGCCCTAGTAGAGTGATGACTATCTTACTATATTTACTATTCCTATTACTAGTGATTATGCTTTTAATACAATTTTGATAAAATAAATGATTTTTTTATTAGTCATTAAACTACTTTCTACAGATATCTGAATGCTTCAAAGGATAAAATTTTATTTGTGAAGAAATTCTTGTTCAACCCTGGTTAAAGATAATTTATCTTTGGTCATGTTTATGCTTGCCTTGCCCTTAAAAATATTGAGTATAGCTTCTTATATCAATAGAAATTTTACAGATTGTTCACCTCTATCTTACTAGATAGCTGCTTAATAAAAAGTCAACCAAGGTTATATGTCACTTTTCCCCTTCAATTATGTTTTCTACTTGTCTTTTTGTCTGGTTTCTGCTCTCTGGTAGTAGAAGTGGTAGTTGTGGTAGAGATTGAAGAGCATAAGGGTATATTTGAAGTGATCAGAATCACCAGAATTATTCTTAGCACAGATAGACCATGTTTGCAGATAACCTTTCTGTTTTTATTTGCTCTGCTGTATCTTCTGTATCCAAGATTCTCCAGGCTATTTTTGCACGGTTGGTTTACCAGCATGAAATGGAATAGCTCAAGATACAACACAGCCCCTCCAAATGTCAGGCACATGAGATAGCTAACAAACTTCATCAAATGCCAATAATAGGAAAAGAACTGTATGTCTTATGAAACAGACCCACATTAGACTATAAGGTTTTTCTCGTGCCTTAAAAAGTCAACAGATGTGATAACTCCCCAACCAACTGGCTTCCTTTCCTTAGTTGGGTGATCAAGGGTGTAAAAGTACAGCTGCTGTTTTATCTGCAAAGCTACAGTTTTACATTAACCTGAAAAAAAGTCCACACATGTTTTTACTGAAATGCCCTCTATATCTGTTTTGAATTTCAGTTCATTGAATGCCCTGAAAATTAAATAAACACACAACAGGGCTTGCTAATATCTGCAATGAGGTGCTTAATTCCCCATCTTAATCAGCCATTTTCCATCCCTTTCCTTCTTCCTGCCTATCTGTCAAATATTCCTTAATTAAGAATTATTCTTAATTACAAAGTTTATGTGTCATTTTATTTTAGAGGTAATTAATTAAATTTAACACTAATCATTGGGGATATTGCCTTTTCTGCACACACATGGTTGCTTAATTATTGGAATACCTTGAATCCCTTGACTGAGAGGAGTAGAGAGTATTGATTTGTTTTGTGTCTGGTATGTGGCGGCTCATACTGAATAGGACAGAGACTCAGGCCATCGACCAGACAAAGAAGTAGGAAATATTTTTTTCTCAACTGATAAAGGACACTGAACAAATGCACTCTGGTAATTCATTGCATTATGTGGAGTCTCTGAGGGGCAAGGAAGTGTGATGGTTATGGATAAAATTTGGTCTTGAAAAGAATAGCCAGAGTGAATCTATTTTGTAAGGGTCTGTGGATACTTGTTAGAGTGGATTTTCCAATGTTTGTATGTGTGGGATTATACTGAGGTCACCCTGAGCAAGTCACCTGGTTGGAGGAAGGAAAGATCCAGTGAGCAGATTAGAAAAAGGATGCGTTGTGTCTTAGTTCCTTCTTCCCATCTTTTCCCCTCTTACATTCTCAGATTTTGTCTCCAGTGTCACTTTCTCAGAGAAACCATCCACAACTTAATTATATACCTTTCCTTCCTTGATACCACTCATCCTTATTATAATTTAAATGGATTTAGTTGATTCCTTGATTGTCTGCCTCATTCAATAAATGAAGTCTCTTCAAGGACAGAGATAATTTCTAATTCTCCTTATCATTTATTTGCCATTTGTTTAGTAATTGACACAGAGTAGACACTAAATAAAAATTTTCATGAATGGATGAATAAATTTTAAAGTATCTTTTCTAGAAACTATAAGTTATTTGACCTTTCTTTAAGTAGTAAGTGTCCATTATGTTTGGTGCCTCTTTATTATTAGATTCCAGGAACAAAAGATGGATGAGTAAAAGCTAATCCCTGCCTTCAAATATTTATATTACAGTAGAGGAGAGGCTCATGCAATTAAATATCATATAAGACAGACTATAATACAAACTGTAAAAGATACAGAAACATCTCTATGAGAACATATAGAAAGCAGAACTTCCAAGATGGGCAAAACTTTAAAAATGCAGAGATTATTTGAAATCTGCCTTGAAGGGGGTTTTGAATAAATGGAGAATTAGGGAAAGGACATGCTGGGAAGATGTAAGATGTACAAAGGCCAGGTGCATAAAATGAATATGATGTTAGCAAATTGTCAAAGATTAGAAGATGTAATGGCACTCAGTCTTAGCAAGGATCCAGTGAGACAAGCACTCTTGCACTCTGGACTGCAAATGGGAATTCACTTTCTGGAAAGCAGTTTGGGTACATACATATCAGAAGCCTCAATATTTCTTCTTCTAGGATTCTATTTAATGATCAGAGATATGTACAGTTCTTTATGTTCAGAATTTTTTATCACAGCATAATGAATATCATTGACAGCCTAAACAAACAGTTGTAGGTCACTGATTAAATAATTATAAAATTTGTGTGGGATGAACTATGCATCCATCAAAAAACCATGTTTTTAAAGAACATTTAATGACACAGGAAGGTGCTTGGAATGCAGTATGTATATAATATAATGAAGATCAGAATATAAAGCTGGATGCCAGCTTTATAAAAGTTAAAGTATGTATGGAGGAAAAAAGGAAATAACTGTATGCTAATTTACTAACATTAATTATCTTTGGGTGGTAGTTTTACAGAGGTTTTCCATTTTCTTCTGTGTATGTGTGTGTGTGTGTGTGTGTGTGTATCTATATATATATATATAGTTTTCTAGAGTTTCTACACTAGATATATTCCTTTTATAACAAGGAAAACAAATATATTTGAAACTGTATATTTTGTAAAGGAAATTGGATAGGATAACTAGTGACTAAATGATAAAATGAACTAAGAATAGTTTTAAAAAATGAAACTAGAGTTTTACAGGTCATTTAGAACCTGATGTGGGTAAAGCATGGTATTAGGTATTCGGCATAATAGACAAAAGGGTATGCTATGGCTCTCAACTCAAAAGATTTTATAATCTTTGGGAAAATTCTGGAGAAGTAAGACATGTAATTTAATAACAATATTAGATTACAGTTGTAGATTTACCACGGGCAGGATTCTATAAATTGCCAAAAGTGTGGTATATAAGTTATGGCTAGTTCAGTGAGAGATTGGCTTATTGAATATTTACATAGAATTTTTAGTGCTTTTGGTCATCTCCCAGCACCCTGGGATACAAGTGGTCTCACCGGCTGTGCAAAGACACATGGGCTCTATAATCATCTACCATGGCAGCAGAGTCAGGGAGTAATGCTAAGTACATATAGGCTGACTGAGAAGGCCGAGAGGAGGAGGGTGAAGAGATGCTAGACCTTATATTACTAGGGATCCAGAAATAAGTAGATGGTATTCATTGGCTTTCCTTCCTCAATTATGTATCTTTCCAAAGGACCTCTCCCTAAATTATATAGGTTATATTTTATCCCATACATGATAAACATTAATTACACACACAAACCTCTATGTACACATATGTGTGTGTATTCTGTATATGTGTGTATACATACATACATACATACATACATGCCATGTATTTGTGTGTGTGTATGTGTGTGGGTATGTTTTAGGAATGACCCAGTTTCAGTGGCAGGTGATTATATAAATGCACTTAAGTGGAATTACAATTTTTATTCCTTGTTGACACCAATTTGTTTTATTCTCAGTTACTGTTGAATTACTTGAATAGTCAAAAAAACACATACATTGTAGCAATTGAAAATGGCTAATATTTTGCAAAAGAGCAAGAAGGATATTTTTTTTACAGAGACCTAAGAGAACAAACACAATCTCTTTTGAGAGTACATACCAAATTAAAAATATTAGGAGAATGAGATAGTTCTTAGATGCTTATTTAAAATTTTTTTCTTTCAATATGAATTTTTTCATAGATATTTATAAATACACTCTGAGGTGTAAAGCCACTGATAAGTGTTATAGGAAAATAAAGTAAAAATCAAGGAACAAGAATACTGACAGTCTACATATAACTGAGAATTCTAGAATAAATAAAATGTATTCCTTGACTGTGAAACATTCATTGCTTTTTTGGAGGAGTTAGGAGACTAAAGGTTTTAATGTTGCCCTCAAGGCCATTCTAACTGTTGACCTTCACTTATGGGCTTTTGACAGGGGACATCATTTTGGAAAAGGAGGTCCATGGTTTAGGCTCCAGATTGCTGTAGTTCTTAAATTTTTTGCAGTAGGTGAAGTCAGACATCTCTCAAAGATGACAAATCTAGTGAAAATTATTATTTCTCACATCCAAAATTCACAAGCAAGTTGTTATTCAATTAAACAAATTTATGGTTTCTAAGTCAATCTATCTGCATTTAGTTTATGAACCCACTATTTTAATAAGTAGCTAGCATTTGCACATGTACTACGCTAGAAGCAGGCAAAGGGAATTCAAGGTGAAGTAATGAAGTATGTTATAGAAAATGGAGAATAGCTGCATTTGAATGTATAAATGGATAATGGAAGACCTGGGTTGATAGGTGAGGGGCTCACATCCCCAATTACTAAAAATTACACCTGTATTGCATCTTGAGTCCATTTTCAAGAACGATTAAACAGTTGTTAATCTTCACTTAGGTGTAAGTGCCCACTTTTCCCAGTTTCATTTCAGAGTTACACTTTTATAGAGCAGCAAATTTTGTTCTTATCTTTCTGGTTTTCTTTCTGGTGCCAGCATCCAGATATGTGTTTTACATTCCATGAAACCATAGGAGAGACTGGGGACAGACCATACCAATCACTGACCCCATCATTCAGAACCATTCAGTTCTGTCTTATCACTTTCCTGTGTAAGGACATTTTCTCTCCTTAGATTCCCTATAAGTCAAAACAATCCAGGACCATTATTGTTACAGAATGTCCATCTCCCAGAATGTCAGAAACTCTTTACAACAAGAAATGGAATAGAAAGACGATGTTTTGCAGACTTGGGTATAGTTATTTTCAAACAGAAAGGGAAAATGACAAGAAGAGATTGAGTGAAGTAAAAGTAAAGGTAAGGCTGCTGACTTGAAAAAATAGTCACGGCAAGATTGATAGACCCTGTACTAACACACGTATCTTTCTCACATATACACACACTCTCTCACACACACACACACACACGCACACACAGATGGTCTCAGCCAGTGACTTCTACAGAGTCTTGTTGATGATGTGATCTTCCTGATATTGCCAATGATAAGAATAAAATTACATGGTCACTCTTGAACATATTTCATTAAGTTCCATTGAGCATATGTCCACCTGGTGATTAAATAGGTTAATACCTGTAAACACTAGGTACACGCCAACAAACTTCAAGTGATTTTCCATTATTATTGAGGTTAATAATGATGTTGTTGATGGTGATGGGTGACGATGGTATAATATTAACTTCTTTATTCCTTAGAAAAACTTAGCAAGGTTATTCTTTTTAACCCTTCTGATACTTGAACAAGGATAAACTGAGAGATGTACCTAAGTGCCAAGTCTAGGTATTATATTCTGATTCTTGACCAGGAATGTTCCAGTGGCCTTTTGGGTGACAGGTATTCCTCAGATTTCTTGTGTTATTTGCTTAAACACAGATTCCTGGGCTCTTCCTTAAACCTCCTAAAACAGAGGATATGTCTCTGAGGTTATGTCCCAAGCCTACCTTGTTAAGCAACCCTCCCCAACAGGATTCTTAAGCACACTTAAATTTAAGAACCATTGTTCTAGGGGTGCCTGGGTGGCTCAGTGGGTTAAGCCTCTACCTTCCGCTCAGGTCGTTATCCCAGGGTCCTGGGATCAAGCCCTACATCAGGCTCTCCTCTCAGCGGGGAGCCTGCTTCCTCCTCTCTCTCTCTCTTTCTCTGCCTATCTCTCTGCCTACTTGTGATCTCTCTTTCTGTCAAATAAATAAATAAAATCTTTAAAAAAAAATAGGACCATTGTTCTATCCAAACTTGGAAATAACTCACAATTGCATATCATATATAGGTTCTTCCTTAAAGGAGGGATTTCATTTGATGAGGACTGAGAGAGAACACCAGCTCTAAAATGTCTTTTACCATACTTCCTGCAATTCACAATATTAAATATTTATTCTTTTGGTTCCCAGCGTACCTATAGGAGTTTCCATTTAAAATTTAAATACTTGGGGAAGCCATTAACATCCATTAGCACTCTGCATGATTTAGGGATTTGAAAGTCAATCAGTTAGCAAGGCTTCAAGGGGAAAGGAAGATGAATGAATCCCATTGAGGACAATGAAGAGAGAAGGCAAAGAACAGAATAGATCAACCTAACTGAAGTATTGCAGCTAAGAATTCTGGACAGCCACAAGAATGTGAAAACAATGGATCTTATAGCTAGCTGCCGGAAAGCAAAAAGGTTAAATTGTAGAAAGTTACATAAACAAGTTTAAGATAAGTTGTTAGTAAAGGTGGACCGTAAGGACCAATTCTCCCTGTTTCCCTCCCAGCATGACCTATGATAGAATGTGATGCCTGATCACATGTGATGTATTTAAAGGTCTAATGCCAAGTGCTGACATCCTAGCATAAATCATGGGACTAATAAGCATCATCTCTGAATAAGTCAAACAAAAGGTAAAGGTAAATTTATCCAAATAATAGTAATCAGGTAATTTTGTTTTGTCAGTAAAACCTTTCAGTTATGAATACTTTCCCTAAGTTATTTTTTAAATTTCTTTAAAAATTTTCAACTTTTTCCCCAGTGATTATAAATATGACTTTCTCATTATCTATATGAACATATCATTGTACAGATTAAAGTGATAAAAGGGTCAGGAAAGCTCAGGCAAGATGAATTGGGAGGAGCAGAGAAGAGAACACGTTTAGAAATGTAATTAGCCAGGCCACTGCCTTGTTCAAGGATCAGTATAATAACTTGTACTTGTCTGAATTCGTGGAAAAGAAAGATTAGCCATACATTCTTGGGAAATGGAAACTACATTCATGTAGTGATGAGTTCTTTACATAGCCCTTAGCTATGGTCATCGAAATATGCATAAACATTACTATATTAATCTCCATAGTTTCTTTGTATATACATTACCTACCATCTGGTCTCTAACCTTAAAATGTCCACACCATGAATCATCTTTGTCAAGATCAAATAATGGGAATAAAAATTCATGGTGACTTATTGGAGAACTGAATGAAGACATCTGAGGAGAAGTAACTTATGCATCACAGTCTGGGAAGTAGTGAGATGGTGAAAATTTTAAGTGTCCTACCATCCTTTGCATTCCTTTAATTTAGGACAAAAATGTTAAAAATTATCCTGAAATATAAAAATTCGTATAAACTCCTGAAGAAACCAATGGTAATAGTATAATTTTCCCCTACTACATTTTTTTCGTCTATTATTTCAAGAGGTAACATTATCCCATACAATTCAGTAGCATTTGATTTTATACTGAGACAAGACCTATGAAAGGGTCCTTCCAAAAAACGTGGTTTATTTGACAATTATGCAAACAGTTTAAAGATTTGGAACTCAAGAGATAAGCTTCATGGGCCATAGTAGCAATTAAAAGGAGGAAAGCTAACTGCTTTTTGTGTGTTTATTTGGTTAAAGCATGAAACTTATCTATTTTCCTTAATAGATTAAAGCCTTGTTTTCCCCCTGTTTGAGTCCTTTGTTATTTAAATTAGAATTTAAAGAGAATGGAAGGAATTAAAGAGTCTCAAAATGGATGGTGGTAATTTTGGTTTGAATCTGTGGACACTTCACAATGGTGTTCTATTCCAAATTCCAATCTCAGCAATATTATATTCTGTGATTCACAGCAGTAGAAACCCCAAAGTATAGACTAACCTGATTTTTGTTTGGAGGAAAGGAACCAGTCAATTCCTGATAACCCTGACTGTATTTTAATCCCAAAGTACATGGAATTAAAACAATTGCAAATGGGAATACACATAAAGAGAACTAAACTCAGTATGGAAAACTAGCTCCCCAGTTGTTTGTAGGAGGACAAAGGCACTTGCTCTGAAGTGGTATGTGATTGCTAATGTTGAACAAGGCCCTTAACTTGAGAACACATTTATTAAAATAGAAGATAAATGCTGTAGGGGAAGCTAGCCATATGTATGATACATGCAACCTGATAATGAAACTTTTTTTTTTTTTAAGATTTTATTTATTTACTTGACAGAAAGCACAAGTAGGGGGAGCAGCAAGCAAAGGGAAAGGGAAAAGCAGGGAGCTGGATGCAGGACTCCATCCCAGAACCCTGGGATCATTACCTGAGCCGAAGGCAGCCACTTACCAGACTAAGCCATCCCAGTGCCCCACTTTTCTAGCGGGTCTTGATCCTTATATCAATCCAGATGTACCTCCTTTTAACTTATGCTTTTTGGTCCACTTTAACTGTGTCCACAATTGAATTACTGAATGCTGTGAGAGAAGAAAAATTTGTGCTACTAAAATTTCATGGTGTCCAAGTGGAGATGACTGGGGGTCCACTAAACACATGATCGAGGCTTCAGAACAAGAACCAAGCTAGAGATTTAAACCTGGCTGTCCTTTCCTTTGCAGTGTTAATTGAAGCCATTGTGGGTATGAACTCATTGAGGAAGAGGATATGCTTTCAGTAGAGAACCGTGATTTTTCTTCAGCTTACAAAGTTTCAATCATTTGAATATCAGGAAATCTAGCAAAAATGTCTGGATATCTGACTTCTTTTAATTATATGAAGACTTGCATTCCTACATAACAACATTAGATTGGAGCTGAGAAGTTGCCTTCTGTAGACAGGACATAAGCTCTTTGGTTCTCAAAAGTGTCCACCACTTACTCTTGATTGATTTCATCCATTTACATGCAAGTCTGTCACCTGTAAACATTTGAGTTTGCAATTACTGATAGACAATAGTAAATACATATCTCTGCCTTTCTTTGGTTTCTTTCTCTTATTAGTTGGATGGGCAATTTTTGACAATTAGGGATTAAAAGTGTGGCTTTTTGATAGGGTTGTTTGCATCAAATCGTTAGAGAGATGGACCCATCAAATATTCGAGTAGGAAGAAATCTCAGCAGTTATTTAGTCAGCAGTTTATTCTGCAGATAGAGAATAAAAAACCCAAAGAGTCTGGGACAGTGGCTTGCTCAGAGTTTCCATAAGTTCACATCATAACAAACGATAGAACTCAGGTCACATGGCTCTTCTTAGAGCTTGGAATCTTTAGCTATTATATATACTGACATGTTTGCTCTTAATTGAATAGCAAATTTAGTACTTGTACCTGGATTGGAATAAAGAGACACCAAAAATGAATTTAAGACCTGTAACTAATATGATAGTTTACCAAAATATGAAAATATTACACAGATTTTGAGGGGATTGTAAATTTACTTTTTTTGCAATTGTGCTTCAAACTGTGCCTTTTATAAAAATAATCTGCTTATTTCTACCCATTGAGAGAGAAATAGCTATTTCCTCGGTGCTTTCCTTTGGACCACATTGGGTTTTTTTCCCAACACAGTTCTCAGTGCAGCCAAATTAAAAGGCCCACAGATACCGCCTTCCACCCAAAAATCAAAGGAATCATTTGGTGTGAAAGTATGAGTCGTGCCAGGCACAGCACCAGCCAATTACTGATTACCCAAGTTGTATTTTATCATCCCGAATACTTGGAATTAAAATAATTGCAAATGTGTATATACACACAGAGAGAAATATATCATATGCACACAGTTCTCTGTTGGGGGGAAGACCAAGGGTATTTGCTCTGGAGTGGTATGTGATTTCTGTTATTGAGGAAGGTGCTTAACTTGAGCCTGCATTTATTAAAAGAGCAGACGAGTGCAGGCAGCTTGATAATGAGGAACCATCCAGCAAGGTTAACTCTTCAACAAGGTTGCAGGAGTGAATATTCTGAAAGATTTTCAGAAAACACACTTTCACCTAGTATTTATCAGACTTCTGCCTTCCCCAGGTCTTTGCAACCCCCATAGGGAAGGTCTAGAGCCTTTATCTGAGCCCAGGGCAGCAAGTGAAGCATTTCCATGGCCCAGCCTTGAGTCAGAGTTAAGCATTGAGAGCATTGTAAAAGCTGACAATTTGGGAACTCTTAAGCTAAAAACAGGGCCAAGATGAGGTGATAGAGTTCTTATTGAGTCCATTGTAGTACCTGAGAACTCTAAATCTTCCACCATTGAGACTGGAAGTTTAACACCATAGAGAGTTCTGGAACTACCAGACCTAAACAAGTAATGTTAGTGTGTAAAACTTCATTTCTTTATTTCCTTTAAAGCAACTTCTTTCTTTCTTTTTCTTTTTTTTTTTTAAGATTTTATTTATTTATTTGACAAGCAGAGATCACAAGTAGGCAGAGAGAGAGGAGGAAGCAGGCTCCCTGCTGAGCAGAGAGCCCAATGCGGGGCTCGATCCGAGACCTTGAGACCATGACCTGAGCCGAAGGCAGAGGCTTAACCCACTGAGCCACCCAGGCACCCCAAAAGCAACTTATTTCTGACTCCAGAGCTCCATCCAGTCTTTGCCAGGTTGATGAGAAAATCATATTTCCAATCTTACCAGAACCAACCCAGTCCCTAAAGTTGTACACAGGAGATGGGGAAGGGTACCAAATTCTGGTCTCTTAAAGTTGCCACTGACATTCTCATTGTCAAAGCCCAAGTGGTTCCTTGAAATATGGCAGCTCTCAGCTTTTTTGCCTCTAGGAAGAAAATCTCTATTAAGGTTATAACATCAAAACCTTTAGATAGCCCCTCCCTTGGCACATCAAGGAGTAACCCAGTGGTAGTGGGGAACACTGGCTTGGCACAGATATGCCACTCCTGCAGTACCACATCCTCTCCTCAGTCCAAAGAGATCTTGTTGTTCTTCTTGTTTATGACTCATGCCCCAACCCATTTGTCTATCTGCTTTTACAAGCTCTTTGCTATTCCTTTCAGGAGAGAAAGAAAGAAAGGGGGGGAGCAGAAAATGTCTTCCCTACCCCTTCCTCAGGAGACATTTGGCAATGGCTACTGCTAAACATTTTACAATATACAGGGCAGTTTGATACAACAAAGAATTACACACCCCCAAATGTCAGTAGTGCTGAGGTTGAGAAGCATGGCTCTATGTCGTATTTAATAGGATCAGGTTAGAGATATTTGGAAGTAATTATAAGAGGAAAAAGTGAGGGGGAGGGGAGGGGACAATACTAGAGAGGGTTATATCTGCGGGAGAGTGATTATTCAGAGAGCCAGGATGGAGTGAACTCTCTGAAATCCACTCTGGGATTAGCAGTAGAGAGGCTGATGTACAAAGTCTGCATGTTTAATGTAGTGCTCTAGGCCCAATTCCTTCTATCTCTTCACTATGAGAATTCGGTAGTTTTTACAGAGACATTGAACAATCCGCACCTCCCTCTCTACCTCCAGCACATACATACAAGTTTTTAACAGTTCACTATTTCATATGTATCCTTTATGAAAAGCCAGGCATGCCCTATGGGGTGTATGTGTGTGTGTGTGTGTGTGTGTGTGTGTGTGTGTGTGTGTGTTGCCATTAATGCCCCAGAGCTAAGATTACATTATATGTCTTCTCATTCCTTTGTGTTTCTGTTGCTCAGGAATGAACTGAACATTTAAACTTAGAAAGGCAGTCATACTAGCCAATGATGTTCATATAAGCTATTAATCCCTCCTTTTTTTTTTTTTTTTTTTAATCTGCAGTTCCTTTGGTGAGCTCCTAAAGTAATAGGTTTCCAAAATAAAGTTTCTATTCCATCAGCAGGTAACCTGTGTTATGGCTTGTGAATATTTTGCAGCACATACCACTTCAGTTGAATTATATTCTCTGGTAGGGGGAATGAAAAACAAGATAGCTTTACTTTTGGTTATATGCATCCTTCTCCAGTGAATATGCTTACCATGAGACGGAGTAACCTGGGGCAAAGTCCCAGCTATGTTCTCAGAAAAGCCACTCAGCAAAATGAACTGAGCCTGATATTTGGGATAGGCCAGACATGTATACCTGTACTAACTATGAGGGTTGAGCTAGGTTTTTAACTCTCCAGGCCTTATTTTCTAATCCACAAGTGGGCTAATACCGCCAGCATTACAATTTAGGCCATTAGTCAGTATTCAGTCCAAGAGAGATATTGTTGTTGCTTTTACCAATCTTCAAAATTTCCTCACCATTTTTGGGGAAAAGATATTAGCCATCATTTAAGTAATAATTCCCTACTGCTACTCTCCCTAGAGCAGGGGTCAGCAAGATATAACCTACGGGGTAATCTTCACAGTTACTTGTTTTCATACAGTCCATAGGCTAAGAATGATTTTACATTTTTTTTCATTGTTGAAAAAATAAGTGGGGAATAATACTAATATTTCCGAACATGAGAATGGTATGAAATTCAAATTTTGATGTGCCTCAGTACAATTTGTTTAAAGCACAGATAGCCTCATTCTTTTATGTATTGCCTTTGACTTCTTTCACCAGCTAGCAGCAGAGTGGTAAGAAAGACCCTTGTTCACAGGACTTAAAATATTTACCGTCTGCTCCTTACAGAAAATATTTATCAACCCCAGCCCTAGAGAATAGGCTACAGAGGAGACAATGTGAGAAATAGCTCCATCAAGAAGAAGCACCTCCTTCCCTGTTACCTTTGATGCAGGTCTTATACTCACAATCAGGGTTTATTTTTATCTATGCCATGTCATCATGAGTATGGCTTTTCCCTCTCTGTCGGCAGTTAACCTGACCTATGATATTATGTAACTTCCAGCTCTTTGAGAGAATAAGTGATGGTTTCTTTGAGACATTCCTCAAGATCTTCTCAAAGTTTATTCCATATGCCTCGTTGACCGTATTTTAACTCAAATACCCATAGATTGCCCTCAAAATGGTTGAAAAATCTACCCAGCAGTTTTCAGAATGGTATAGCAACAAAGAGGCAGAAACATAATTTTATTTATAATATGTGATGGTTGTGGTGATGGTTTTGATAGAGGAGAAAGAGAAGAAAAAAAAGATTCAGAGTCCCTCCTGATAAAGGCCCAGCACTGTTGTAGGTGAAGGCCTTAAGAATCACATGATCACCTTGCCAAGCTAAGTGTAATCAAGGTAGGAGCTCTTCCCACCAGGCTCCTGAGAATGAGGAACTCACCAGAAAGTAGTAGTAACTATTAATTGCAGGGTCTAGTTTTTCCATGGTACTATTTCATCACACTCTTTACCTGAAGCCATTGCCTCGGGGGAATACACTAATTAGCATAGCTATCAACAACAGTAGTGCATATGCATAAGTTAAAACATATGTATTTTGACTAACAAATTGTCACAGTAACCAAAGAGGGTTAGATGTACTTTCTTAGTGCTGTGAAAAATGTGCGAGTTAGAATAAACAATTATTAGAGCTTTTTTTCCCCCTGTTGTTTATAAGTAAGCTAAGCTAACACCCATGTGTTCCCCATTGCAAACATATTTATGGCCTTTGTTAGCTCACCAGTGTGTGTCAACATATTAGACAAGTGAGTACCTACCTGCTAAAGATGATGACATTTGTTCTTACTGTTTTGCAAAGTATTCAGGGGTGATGAGAGCCAATGTCCTGCACCCTTGTTACTGTTAGGGAGCAGAGTGCAATCAAGTTGATTTTCATTTAATGTGTTGCATACATTACATCTCACATTCTTAAAGTTAAGTGGCACATTTGGACCCAGGAGAAGTATTAGGTTTCTCAGTGGACAACTGGTAATTCCTTACCTTATTCACAAATATTTGAAGATGCAGTCCCTTGACTAAGTATTTCTGCAAATAGTGGGAGGGTAAGTTGGCAAGAAACAGCTTTGCTTCTAAGAGTTTGAAGCTCCTCTTTTGGAAAAAATGATGAAAACCTATAGAGCCCAGTGCTTTCCCTCTACTACCTGTGACATCCCTGTAGACGGTTCCATTAATTTCTCTTTTCTTCCTGCCTCCTTTCTCCTCTGCGTCATTCTGTGAATAGCTATGCCTTGAGGATTGGGGCTGAAGGGATGGAACGCTGCTTCCATCAGTTGTTTTGGAATACTTGGATACTGTCTCTTTTTCCTCTTCTCTCTTTCTTAGTATAGCAGAAAATTTAAGATTAGATTTATCTCTCTGAAGTTTATTGCTGTCTGTTTCTTTGACTGAAACATCCTGCAAACATAAATCCTGAGATTTCTTTTTTAATACTCTTTTGTAAATATTTTTTGTCATACACACATTGACGCATACAAACACAATTTATTTAATCTTGTGATGACTCTGTCAAGAAAGAGAGATATCCTTAGAGAAAATTCTGAATTTAAATGTGTAAAAAGCATTAGTAAAAAAGATACTCTAATTTTAACCACCTTGCATTTCTTTATTGTAGATTAGAATAGTTAAAAATATAGTAGTTTCAGAAGACTAACTTGGTACTTCTTCTGTGCATGTCTGTTCTTGAATTGTTTTTAAAGATTTATTTATTTATTTATATGAAAGAGAGAGAGAGAGAGAGAAAGAGAATAAGTTAGGGAGGGGCAAAAGGAGAAGGAGAAGATGACTCCTCACTGAACAGGGCCCCCCAACCTGGGCTTAAACCCAGGACCCTGAGATCATGACCTGAGCCAAGGCAGACACTTAAACAACTGAGTCACCCAGGCACCCCTCCTCATATTTTTTTAATCAAAAATCTTTTCATAATCTTCTTATGAAAATTCTCAAAAGTACATTAAATTTGAAGTAATATCTTAGTGAGCGCTGGTATGCCCAACAGCTAGATTTTACCTTTAACATATTGTATCCATCCATCTATCTATCCATCCCCATATTCATCTATCTGTTCATTTTTCTTCCTTCAGTATCTCAAAGTAAACTACAGACCTCCATACACTTCTTCCTAAACACCTAGCTAGCATATCACTAATTAGTGTTAAACATTTGTTTAGGCTTTTTTCCTCCTTTCAGCTGAAATGGGAACTTATTGAAGTATACAGATCTTCAGTGACCATTTCTTGAGACTTAAGATATGTGTACACCTGTGTAAACCAAGCCCCTATCAAGATAGAACTAAAGCTCCTTATTGTCCCTTCTAAGTCTGAGCTGAATTTTAAACCAAAAATCAAAAGATTGATTTTTATAAGATTTTCTTTAAAACTCTTTTTTTTTTAAGATTTTATTTATTTATTTGACAGAGAGAGAACACAAGTAGGCAGAGAGGCAGGCAGAGAGAGAGAGAGAGAGAGGAGGAAGCAGGCTCCCTGCTGAGCAGAGAGCCTGATGTGGGACTCCATCCCAGGACCCTGAGATCATGACCTGAGCCGAAGGCAGCGGCTTAACCCACTGAGCCACCCAGGTGCCCCAAGATTTTCTTTAAAACTCTTTAGAGCCAGTTAGATGTGCAGATTAATCCAGGGTTGAGTTGCCTTTAGCATGACTTTTTGAATATCCTTGCCTTGGTTTTCTCTTTTGACTGTTGTAGTGACATTAAGCAGAACCTACTTACCTGTGATGAGAATTATTATTCTCTTTGCTCTTAGGCTTGTGCCAGTGGATTATTATCTTTGTTCTCATGACTGTCTAATAGATATGTTCCAGTTAAGATATATTTTTCCAGTTTCCTGACTTTGGGCTAAAAGTTTTTTGATACTAATGGATCCTTAAATCTAAGTAGTAGGTGATCTGCTGTTAAAAATGTGTGCCCACAACTATAATTACTCTATGGAAGAGATCACAGATCCTATCCTCTGAATTTATTTTCAAGAACAAAAATCCCAAACGGGCAAGTGGCTTTCCCAAGACTGCACATCTCAGAAGTATCACAGCTCAACTTGGAAGGCGAGTGCTCTAAATACCTGTCTGATTCTTTAAAAATAAATAAATAAACAAATAATTAGTTATTGCCAGATCTGTGTTATATGCAGGTGGGATACAAAAAGGTGAATAACACCCAATCCTTACCCTCTAAAACTATATGTATGTTGGCCAAAATATGCAAATAGAAAATTTCAATTTCCATGTTTTTTAAATAGTAACATGTGGTGGGTACTCTAAGAGTGTCTAGGAGTGTCTGTTAATCCATCTGGGCTCTAAGGCAAGGCCTTTGAAGGAGAAATCAGCTGAAGTCTGGAAAAATGAATAAATGTTAGCCATGACAAAAGAATGGTAAGAGAAATTTCCCTAAGAAATGGAAGACTGTTTTGAAACAGTATCTGTTCTTCTAGTGTTAGGGAGAATCTGTGAATCAGAGACCCAGAAGAATGTACATCATCCTCTCAAGAATTCTAGGAAACAGTTCACAGGGAATTCTCTGAGAAGCTCAGCATCCTTCTGCACTGCTCAGTTTCCTCTCCGCTCGCTGAGTTGCTGAGCCCCAGCTTATCAAAGGGACACCTCTCAAGCCTTGTTTCAGTGACTTCCTAATTGCCTCCGATAATAAATACATTCTACTCATCTTAGGGTTTCTGGGTTCCTTCCATCAAGGACCTTCATAATGTAGTCCTGATATTTCTCATCCTTACTGTTTCACACACATCTATATTCATATTGTACCCAACTCTGTAACTCTCCAGTTTTCACACTTTGCTGCCAATACGCCTCTGCTCAAGCCTTCCCCCAACCCTGGAATTCTCTCTGGAGATCTGCATTTCAACATTCCATCTGTTTGTCCATTTTTTTCTCCCTTTCCTCAGGAGAAGCCATCTTTTTAAAAAAAATTTCCATAGCTCTTTGCTCCTTTTAAAGTCAAACTCTGATCTTTTGTTCTGCCTCAGCTAAATCTAGGACAGCTCTTGGCACAAAGTAGAAGTTATTAAGTATTTGTTGAATAAGATAATGATTTCTACCTTATGTCAGTGTGTACTTCTAGACTTAGAGTTTCTCTAAGGTAGGGTCTATATTCTATGCATTTTTGTATTCCCAGAACTCTTAAAAGGCTTGAACAAACTTCCAAATGAACCTACTATGTATTCTATCACAGCCATGGTTTTGCCATTTTTCTACTTATACATAATACCAATCGAGGCTAGGTGTTTTCAGCACTGGACCTCACAGAGGTGTTCAGTTTTGTATCGAGATATTTCAACTTCCTCCTTTCTACTCATAATGGCTTTTAAGCGGACCATTTGTTAAATTTTAAAAGTCATTCCTCTAAGGGATATAAGGAAAGGAAATAAGGAATACATGTTTAGTTTTGGAGTATCTGTGCCATTTGTTCATCTATCAGCTACTTACTCTGTGGCAGACACAAGGCAGTCACAGTGCTGGCCTGGTGTAGAAATTTTTCCACTTCTGGAATATATCAGAGTAGACCCCAGAGAAAGACATAGTGGTTTTCTGTCTCAACCCTTAAATATTAGAAACTTAATCTTTAGTGAATCAAGGCCTTCTGTCTACAGACAGCCCAGTTATTGGGATGTTCTTCTGTCTACTAAGTTTTATACCACTCTGTCCACCTTCTTCCCTTCAACCCTGTTTCTGCCTGTGGAGCATCCAGAATCAAAGAAACTACTCTTTTGCATAATACCTTTTTCAGTATTGAGTATTCTCTACCTTCTACGTCTTCTCTTTTTCAGAGCAAGTATACAAACTTGAAATTAATTGTTTTTCCAAAGGAATTGTTATCCATATTTGCTGTTTTCTTCATTTTAAACATTTGTTCTCAATCCCGTGAACTTTCCTCCTCTGTTTATTCTGTACAAGTCTGGTGATAGGCATATGATGGGGCCATACTGGGGGGAGGGTGCTGCAGAGAAAATAAACAGGAAAAAAAAATAGAAAACAGGAAATAGAAAATAAACCCTGTCTAAAAGTATATGTATGGTGGAGTGGAGACCATTATTTTGTCAGATTATTTCAATATGATACTGTAAATTATGTCAGAGATAGGGGGAGTTATACTGTGGAAGTACTCAGGAGGACAGTTTAGTCCAAACTGAGTTTTAGGGAAATAGTTTTGGAGACAATGTCACCAGAATTGAATCTGAAATAATCAAATATTAGCCAGGAAAAGAAATATCGGAAGCAAGACTACAGGAGTTAAGACATTGAGGTAAGATGAGTGATGAGACATTATAATGTTGAGACATTATAGTTATATTTGAAGAATGAAATTTGGGAGGAAAAATAGGGCTCATGGTATATGTATGTGTGTTTTATAAATGTGCATATGTGTATGAAGCTATATTCTGATATTTTAATTAAAGAATTTTGTCACAATTTTCTTGTTGGAAATTAGAATTCTTTCTCTATGTCCAAGGACTTCAGCTAATGTATTAGCTTTTCAAGGGATCATAAAGAATTAGCACTTAAGGTTGTAATGACCTGATCATAATGACCTGAAATACTGTAATAAATAATTTCTGCAAAGCAGAATTTTAGATAGTGCATGTTGTAATAGATACAGTTATAAATCAATGCCAGGTTGTTTCAGGTACCGTAGTATGGAGGTTTGTCATTTCGGGATGCTTCATTACTTTTACCTGAATAAAGTGGCATATTTGATTCTTACTATACTACTGATATTAGAGGGGAAGGTTATAATTTTATTTCAGAAGAATTGTATCCCATGGATTATTTGTATTCCAGAAACCAAATTTTATTTGATGTTGTCCCACTTAAGATAACTCTTTAGTTACATAATTACTAGAAGTAGACTGCATAATATTGTACAAGCTCTGTGAATACTTAGCAAGGGAGTTTTGTGAATTAAAATATAAATTCCTCTACTGCTCACTCAATATCAATTACCTCAAAGCTCACTGTATACAGTCTGTGAATGACATTTGAGTTCATGCTTCGAGACTTGTATTAAGAAGAGGGGTGCGAGGGGCGCCTGGGTGGCTCACTGGGTTAAGCCGCTGCCTTCGGCTCAGGTCATGATCCCAGGGTCCTGGGATCAAGTCCCACATTGGGCTCTCTGCTCAGCAGGGAGCCTGCTTCCCTCTCTCTCTCTCTCTCTCTCTGCCTGCTTCTCTGCCTACTTGTGATCTCTGTTTATCAAATAAACAAAATCATAAAAAAAAAAAGAGGGGTGCAAAATGTAGAACTCAATGTGCTACTTACCACAGGAAATACAACACACTATTAAGAACTTGTCTTTTCAATAATTTTGTAGTTTATTTAAGGAGATATTACATATGCTTATTAAAAGGTAGCCTACAATATTAAGTAATAGGTAAATGTTCTGTACTGTGTAAGGAACATCTGTAGTGTGCCTGCCCAGTGTCTATTTCCTCTGCTTTTGTGATAGCATTTCATTTTTCTTTTGGAGAATTATCGCCTCTCCTATTTCAATCCCTTGGTGTTCCTCCGAGCATCCCCTTCTACCCTGAATACCTAGTGACACCTCGGTTTGACTCTCAAAGTCCTTCCTCAAACTCTTGCTGAATCTCTGTGGAAAAAGTGCCTACTCATTATAATGTAAGCCCATGTTCCCAAAGACCATCTTTGTAACTACAAAGTAGAGCCCACCTAAAAATACAGACAACAAGGTAGAGCTTAGACTTAGCAGTTCTATCAGACAACAGATTTTTTTTTTTTTTTAATTAAGCCAGTTTGAGTTCTTTGTCATTTGTTGCATTAGTCAGGATTCCCCGGAAGTGCAGAACTAGAAATATCCATGCATATACAGGGAGAAAGATATTTATCTTAGGGTATTGGCATATGCAATTATGGGGACAGGCTAATCTGAGTTCTATAGGGCAGGCCACCAGGCTAGAGTCACAGAGAAGAGTTGGTATTGCAGTCCTGAGTCCATAGATGGTCTGAAGGGAATTTCCTTCCTTCTCAGGGGATTGCAGCCTTACTCCTTTTAAAGCATTCAAATGACTGGATGAAACCCATCCATTTTATGAGGGGTAATCTAGTCAGAGTCTACTGATTTAAATGTTAATCACGTCTCAAAACTACCTCACATTAACATCTATCTAGATTGATGTGTGACTAAACAACTTAGCCAAGTTGACACATAGAATTAACCATCACACTTGTAAATGAAAAAATCATGGCTACTTCCCACAGTAGATGGTGTAAAGCTCGGATGCATCAGGAATTATCATGGATGGAGACAGGAGAGGCTGTCAAGGGGTGTACTACTTTGTGTTAAGTTAGAAAATTCATGGGCGCCTGGCTGGCTCAGTGGGTTGAGCCGCTGCCTTCGGCTCAGGTCATGATCTCAGGGTCCTGGGATCGAGTCCCGCATCGGGCTCTCTGCTCGGCAGGGAGCCTGCTTCCTTCTCTCTCTCTCTGCCTGCCTCTCCATCTACTTGTGATTTCTCTCTGTCAAATAAATAAATAAAATCTTTTAAAAAAAAAAAAAGTTAGAAAATTCATACTCCACTGTTTTGTATTTATAAGATGGGCATGTCTAAGGCCAGAAGTCTATGCTAACATAGAAGGCCATAAAAGGCCAGAACTCTTTGCTAACATAGAAGGCCAGAACCTAAATGTTCAATTATCTTTTTTCCCTTCTACTTTTTATTTGTGGCTCAGAGTAAGCCTGTGGCTGCACCTAAATCTGGAATGTTGAAAAACAGTTTATGTTGAGAGTTTCTGTTTTAAAAATTAACTGGTTTCTTATTGACCATGCAGCATTCCGAGATTAGACTGAGAGAGCATTTAGCCTTCCATTCATCTTTTACATAGGAAGCTATTCTCTTTGGTGATGACTTTTTAAAATAATGACATTTGACAGCCATGTGCTTAACCAATCAGATGTCTCCATATATTTTTAAGTCAATACAACTAGCACATATGTTTATTAACAAAGTTAATGTTACTTACTCGTGGTCTCATATCTATTTTAGTATTTTAGCATTCATTTAAGATATAAAAAAGCAAAGATATGTAAACATAGCCATTTCTATGTAGTTTTAGGAGTCTGGAACATTAACATACTTGGCCAAGTTGTTTAAATTGCAGTTGAGGGAGTGGCTTAGTGCTTAGGCGAATCTAATAATGACCTTTTTAAATCTCACCAAATCTAATCACTTGATCCTAAAATAAAAAATTGGGGGTCATAAATTCAGGTTACCAAGATCTAAGCCTTTTTGAGACGGCTTTGGAATGGAGATTTCCGTCATCGTTAATTTACAGGAAGACAGCTCGGGTGTGTTTCACACGTTGCACTCTGTCTCCTATACTCCTGACTGTTCTTCACTCAGCTCCTCTCTGAATGTTGCACTGGGATTGTCAAATGCCACTTCAGACTAGATCTGTGTCCCCAAAAGTCATATACAACCTCATAAAAGAATTCTACCTGACATTTTCAAGTGCAACTCACTTGAACTCGTAAAAGTCAGGTATAAATTGAGAATGGATTTACCCCTAAACCTTTTTGGTTGATTTTGGTATTTATTTGAAACTGACATTTGGAGAATAACTCAGTTGCCCTTGGAATTGGTCCTCTTCTCTTTCCAAGATGTGAGGGAGATGGCGGCAAGTGTCCAAATGGCTAGTACAGAATGCTTCAGGTGAATTTCAGGCACTCTTACTTACTGAGCTCGGGCCAATTTGGCATGGAATTCAGCAATATGTGCATTCAGTAATTTCACCAGTGTGGCTTCTTGGGGTAGAGTTGGACTCTGTATCACATTTGTTGCCTAAAAATGTTAATGATTATACGGCTTGGCCTCATGGGCCTGATCCTTTACCAGTAATATGTTGATTATTGGCATTTTAGAGATTGTTGGGGTAACACAGCTGAATCTGTGCACAAATTCAGAGCATTCACACGGGCTTCTGCCGCCGAGTAAGTGGATGAAGCAGATGATGCCTACTCCAATAATGCTGCACCAGACAGATGGGGTGGCAGGCTGTCTGTGCCTCTGTGTATCTCTGAGTATAAACCTGTCCTTCTGCCTACCCCAGCCACTCCTCCTCCATGAGGTATGCTACTAAGCCATATAAGGATAACACAGGAAATAGATATGATACCTTTAGCCTCTGCAACACTTGAACTGGACGTTTAGTGTCTATGTGAAATTCATCATAGTTAAAAGGCCTTGTGAGATTTTATGCTCAAAGATAAAATTAGAGATGAAATAGCTATAAAATCAACATAACCTCATTTTCTCATCGTAAAGATAATACAGCTGAGATCTGCAAGGGTTAAGACCCTTGAGTATGGTTACATGGGTGGCAGAGATGCAGCAGGAGTTATAGGTCATTTTGAGTCACGGTGTTATCCTTATAAAAGAGAGTGACCAATGAATGCATTATTTAAATTGCAAGGGACTGTGAAACACAAAGTTTTTCATCCTTTCCAACTATATAAAAATTTTGACTCTTAGATGCTCTTTGAACTCTTCCTGGATTTATTCTGCTTCTCTTTTTACATTCCTGGAAAAAAGGGACTCTTGCTAGACCTCTAACTTACAGAAATATTCGTTTGTAAGTTGGTTCGAAATTAGCCTGTCATCTGATTCACTGAGATAGTATTGAAATGAATTCCCTTGGAAGAAAAAAAAAGAAGAAGAAAGAAAGAAAGGGGGGAAAAAAAAAGAAACAGAAAGGATTTTATCATTTATATGGATCAATTCCAGTGTATGCTTCAGTTCAGTTATTAGTTTTCCCTATAGTATGTGATATGCAATTAAACCTTCCCTCAAATTGGCCATAAATTTCAATGAAAATTTTAAAAGTTCCATTTAGCAAACAATTTCTGTCAAAGAATGTAATAATGGGATGCAGTAAGAATAATTTTCACCTGTGCACCTGAATGAAAATGTTTGGTCTGGTTTTGGTTTGGTTTGGTTAGTTTTTTCCTTTGGTTTTGCTTTCGGGTTTTTTGTGTTTGTTTGTTTCTTTGATCCTCCCCCCTTACCGCTATTCAGTGAGCATGCCCAAAGTGGTGGAGTGTTGGGAAGGTGAGATCAGGTGGAATTGTTTAAAACACAAAGGAATACTTTACAACAGTTTTCACCACTGATTGGTGGGTCTTTGGTCAAATCTTATACTGTACCGGCACCATTCTCTGTTAAAGAGAACTGCCGTGAAACAAGTCATGTTTGTTACTGATTCTCTCCTTCTCACTAAAGCATATTCATTTCTCATAATTCTTTGGGACCTTCCTTGTAGCTACATGTACTTACTCAGCATCCATGGAGTGGATGTCAGTAGAAACAACCCACTCTGAAAAATTCATATGGTATTTATTGAGTAGGGAGTGTTTCTTGGCACTGATCTAGATTCTGGAAATAAGACAGAAATCAGATATGGATGGTACTTCAGTGTAACTAGTGGTCTCATGTAGGAAATAAGGCGGAAATGAGGAAGGACATAAGTAAGGAAATAAGGCACAAAGTCATGAGTACTGCTAATGAAAATACAGTGATGTTCACCACCCTTGCCTGAAAAAATCATGGATGAAAGAGCTTTTGAGCTGCAATTCAAAATGTTCTGGAGACCTACTTCTCTACCTTTGTTCTGCTATCTGTGCATGGTCTCTTCCCTCCGGGGGCAGCTAAACAGGGAGGTGGGTTTGGGGAGAGACCACCCAGAGCATTCTGACAAAATGTCTCATAGAGCTAGACATGAATAATAGCATCCTGAGTCCAATCTCACTTTTTACGCATGAGACAACTGTGGCTTAGCAAGGTTAGCAACTTATCCACTGAGTTATAAAAACTGAGATTTCACGGCTGAGCTTGTGATTCCTCTTTCACAGTTGTTTTCCTTGTTTTGAAATAGAACTCCTTTTTTCAGTATTCCTTGATTAGTTGGGATTCTTAAGATACAAGTAATGGAAGCTGGCAATTAATATCTAATTTATATTAGAAAAAATTAAATAGAATAAATAAAATAAAAATAAAAGGTATATATTTCACTACAAATAATTTTTTTAAAGATTTTATTTTATTTATTTGACAGAGAGAGATCACAAGTAGGCAGAGAGACAGGCAGAGAGAGAGGGAAGCAGGCTCCCTGCTGAGCAGAGAGCCCAATGCAGGACTCGATCCCAGGACCCTGAGATCATGACCTGAGCCGAAGGCAGCGGCTTAACCCACTGAGCAACCCAGGTGCCCCAATTTTGTAATATTTTAAAATTTCTTTTAAATTTATTTATTTAAAGTAAGTGATGATTTGAAAGATAAAATCATAGAGATAGAAAATAGGATCAACTCTAAAATTAATATCAATTTTAAAAAATATAGACAAAGTGATCTCTAATGGCTTTAAAAAATGCATGGATAAATTCGGCTAACCAGTACAGTGACAAAAATGTCATTCTTTGTTGGGAAGAATGTTATTTGGTACAGGCAAGAATAGCGCTTCTCTTTAGCAGACATCAGAATGACCTGCAGAGCTTGTTAAAGTGCAGATTACTATCCCCATTCTCAGAGCTTCTGTTGAGTGTGTATGGGGTGGGACCTAAAATTTTGCATTCTGGGTTTCCAGTTGCTGCTGCTGGTTATGAAAACAATATTCTGAAGTACTATGCCAGAATACTGGGAGCTTCCATTCAAAGATTCATGGGAATAAGGCTAGATCTCTCACTATTCCAGTCATGTCTGAGGTTTATTCTTTATTCTAAAGATGAGCGTTACATACATTTAGAAAAAGCATGACTAGCTTCCTGTTTGGACTTTACATTGTGTGTGTGTCTTTCCAGATTACTAAAACATAGATTTGGATATGGACAATCAGATTGACTTTAAAAATGGATTAATGGGTGGCTGGGTTATGGGCATTGGGGAGGGCATGTGCTGTGGTGAGTGCTGTGAATTGTGTAAGACTGATGATTCACAGACCTGTACCCCTGAAAAAAATAATACATTATATGTTAATAAAAAAATGCATTAATGGGTTCATATTTTTACAAGGCAGGAAGGTTTTAGAGAAAATGAAATGAGAGATGTTGAATAAAAGACTTTAATGTGTCATATATTTTATTAAAGTTGGCTATAGATAATGATTATTGAAATATAAGTCTTAAGAAGACTATGTTCCTTAAGGGACATTAATGTACATTTGCCTTAACTATCTCAAGTTGTATCCTAAAGACTGTGTGAGTGATGATAGGATCAAAGATCACTGGAGCACTTTATTAGGCATATATTAAATCAGAGTTCCGAAGAAAGTGTTCTGATTTCAGATATTATATGGCTTTATAAAGCACTGAGTGTAAAAGTCCCCATCTACCTTATTGGAGGTGACACTTCTATTAATCTAGTAGAATCATAAAATAATATATGACTATAGAAGTCCACTTTTAAAATATGCTTTATATAATAGAAAAAACCCACTGACATAATGCATAATGTCTGTGTATAAAAATCTCTGGCATATCCCCACCACTGAGATCCAGGAAATCTTCTTCATATTTGTCCACTCAAACAATACTCCATTGTCACTTTTGAGAAAATAGTAGTGTAATTTCATGGGAAAGAATGACACCTATAGTTGTTTCATTAATTATAAGGTGCTATAAAATATGAAGCAGCATAGTGGAAGGGTCGTGTTGATTTTTAGTATTATTATTATTTGACTTCGAAGTCATGTTTGTAATTCACTTTTCACAGCTGATGAGTAGGCCTCCTGGGGCCTCCTGGGTCATCACATCAGACCCTGTGCCTCTCCCGCTTTACTTTAACAAGGAGGCAGGGTGGAGAATTTCATTGTACATGAAATTGTAGCCATTTGTTAGGTGATCTACTTGTGGTTATTAACTTTCACCCCCCATAGCAAAGTAGTACTTTTATAGCCTAAGTAAGTAGGGAGATAGCTGTTCATGTGCAGTTCTTTCCATTTTTCTGCACGTTTGAAATTTTTCACAAAATGTTACAAGAGGAAATAAAAGATCTCCAGAGTCTCCAGAGCCAAACTTCCTAGATTCAAATCCTAGCTTTCTTGGTATGACCTTGAGCAAGTCCCTTTACCTCTATGCCCAAGTTTCCTCAACTGTAAAATATAACTTACTGAGTTGTGATAAAATTTAAGTGAGTCAGTATTTCCAAAGTATCTACAAGTGTAATTGGTACAGGGAAACAAAAGATTGTGGGTATGAATGGGTGTTTTTACTTAAATCATAGTAAGTTAAATTCAAAAAAGACTTTAGGTGTTTGGGTGGCTCAGTAAGTTAAGCGTTGGTGTTCAGTTCAGGTCATGATCTCAGGGTCTTGGGATCTAGTCCTGAAGCACATGTTGGCTCACTGCTCTGAGGGGGAGCCTGCTTCTCCCTCTCCTTCAGCACTTCCCCTGCTTGTGCACTCTCTCTCTTTCTGTCAAATAAATAAGTAAAAATCTTCAAAACAAAACAAAACAAAAAACTTCAGGAATAATTTAATTCAACCCTCTTAATTCCAAAAGGATAACACAAATTAGCGTGTGAGAATTCTTGGCTAGTTAACAGCAGTCAGGTCTATAAATCAAGTTTTCCAACTGTAAGACCCATATTATTGGTAGCACACCAGAATTTCTCCTTTGGCAGTGGTAGAGAAGATAAATGAACATTTTTGTTATTACATCCTTTTTCATTTAATAATGCTATTTGGTGCTTTGAAGTAAATTAAAGTATGTTTGAACTTTCACAAATCTAACTGTATTTCATGTGCTCAAATATTTGTACCTAAGCTATAATTGAAGCTAACAAGTGTGGGAATAATCCAACAAATCATAATATTCTTATTTTATTTACTTCAGTGTTGTATTGAGATATAGCAGAACTTAAAAAAAAAATTGCTTGTTTTATATAATGCCAGTCCATTTTTCTCTTAATTCTTTTGGGTGCTAAGAAAACAAAGTGAGAATTTAACAAATTGTCTTCAGGCTAGAAAGTTGTCTAAGTACATTATCTGTAAGACCATCCCAAATCATTTTTTTTTAAAGATTTTATTTATTTATTTGACCAAGATCACAAGTAGGCAGAGAGGCAGGCAGAGAGAGAGAGAGTGGAGGAAGCAGGCTCCCTGCTGAGCAGGGATGCAGGGCTCGATCCCAGGACCCTAGGATCATGATCCAAGCCGAAGGCAGAGGCTTTAACCCACTGAGCCACTCAGGTGCCCCCCAAATCATTTTCTATTTTGAATTTACAATGGGCTTATCTCATAGTTTCCATTCACTTAAAAATGAAAGCTAGTGACAAAAAAATCAAAATATATAATATTACAATCTTCATTACATATCTTAAAACCAATAATAATGATGACAAAACGTCTTCATTTGTTAATAATACAGTGACATTTTTAAGAAGGAAAAGGAGGATCCAACAGGAAGTAATCATTTGTCTTCAAATACTACATAAAAAATAACCCCTTTCATTTTGAAGAAATAGTAGTTATTGAGAGGGGTGATAATAAGGGATTTCTTAAGAGATTCTGTCTATTATTGGAGGAGATAAACTCTCCCGATTTTTGAGAATTAGGTTATCTTCATCTGCTGTGCGGAAGCTCTGGGAGATGAGCAATCACCTTCAGTGACAAAACTGTGAAGTTTTAATAAAGGAGCCTACTGGTATGGGCCTGAGGCTCTAGCACTGTGGCTTGTTGTCCCACTCCATGAATATTCAAAACCTGAAATCTGGAGACCTTCATGTACCTCCTGGAAAGGCAGTCCATTCCCTCATTCCCAGTCAATGCATTCAGGCACACACACACACACGCGCACATGTACACACACATTCCAGAAGAAAAGGATAGACTTTTTTTCCTAGTGCAAAGACATCACTATTTTATAATGAGTAAACAAACTAAGTCTTATTGTTGGAAACGTATATATAAAGAACCTTTGCATTCCTCATGTAAAATGTTCTAATAGGAGAACTTTTAAGTATAAACTCTCATGTTTGATACTGCATTGCAGAAATGCATGTATACATTTTATTGGCCGTTACTATTCACATCTTCAGAATAAAAGGTAGGCATAGCTCTTTTAGATGCTCCACATAATCCATTCCTCCACCCAGTGACTTTTGCTCTTCTTAGGCCTTAGAGGGTGTGTTGTATACCACCAGAATATCACAAATGTAGACTTAACAACTGATGACGATCCAGAAAAAAAAATGCATATTGCATTTATAATAGACAAAACTTATTTTAATGGTAGAGAAAACCATGCCTTTTAGAATATAGATTGTATTCACAGTTTTTTCTGTGTTTTTATTTTTTTCTTTTATTCTTAAAAAATATTTACAATCAGTGTAGTGTGCTTCTCAACCTTGGCTGCTTACTAGAATCTTCTGTGGGGCTTTGAAAAACCCTAATGCTTGTGTCTCACTCCCAGATTAGGATTTGTTTGGTTAAGGGTAAACCATGCACCAGGGATTTTTAAAGCTCTCTTCAGTTACTTCACTTACTGTGTTGTGCTATTGAGGATGGGAACAGCTAGGACCCAATCCCCAGAACTGTAGTGAGGAAACCTAGTTAGCCTAAAGCCCAAGAAAGACTTAGAATAGGTTTCCAGACCAACCCTCTTCCCAGCTCTATAAGATGAACTAATTCACATATTAAAAAATTATTTTCAATAATTAAATAATTATTGAAATTCAAAAGGGCATGTTTCCTCAGTTATTACTTATTGCTAATGACCCTCTTTGTTAACACATTTAATCATCACTCTATAAATACCATTACCATTCCTCTGGAGAAGTCATTGATAAAAATTTCATTATTAACACTAGCTGTAATATTTGGCCCATGTTATAATTAGAACCACAGTTAGTAATATACCAATACACTAAAAATGCCTGTGTTTTAATGCATCACAATCACATATTTTTTCATATAAGGGCTTTGGGTTCTTAGTTATGCACCACATAAGAGTGACTTTGGTTTGGTGACTTTCATTACACAACACTTTCATTGTTGTGCAGACCTCAGAAAACTCTAAATAATGCTTTATTTAATGACATCCATCGTGTATGGGGTATGGGTAAAACCGTTTAAAGATTGTTTCTCTTAGTCAGACACAAATACTGTTTGGAGAGGAAAAAGAGAAAACAGCGAAGAACAATTTTAATTGTGCTTTGTTGTGGCAATCTTATTCTGCCTTTTGTTGTATTTTAATGGTGACAGCTGCACCCAGAATTTCTTGTTTTTGTAACTAGTGCAATTTCCTTTTCCTGAAAGCTCTGTGTAGTTGTAACCTGGTCTTTTGTTTCCCTGCTTTGACTAAGGAAATTAATTTTTTTGTTACTAGATGGATAAAAGACAAATGTTAAAAGGTGTCAATTGCATTCATTTTTTTAATATGGAGAAAGCATCCTATCTTGTGGTCTGTCTTCAACTAATTTTAGATAGGATTTTATTTTTCTGACCACCCGTGGGTTTGTCACAAATTAATTAAATGCTCCATTTCTTTTATCTAATTGAGGCCATTTCTACCTCAGATGAAGAATTTCACAAAGTTTGTTACAAAGGAAAATGCTTTGTGAGTGACTGTTTATGCAAAGTAAACAGCAAAGAACAGCTCTATTTCACCCTTTGCTTTTGAGAGAGGCCTTCCTGACGCTCCACTGGGAGGCATTCCCTCTTGAAGAAGGTCAGTCTCTCCCTTTTTTTACTTACAGTATGAAAATGTGCTTGACCCCAAGCTTCAAAGCAGAAGAGTCAGCTTTACTTAGCAAGTACACTGTGTATTAAATCCATAAAATGGCAAACTTAGAAACCAGTGAAATTTTGAATTGGATTCTGTTGAAAGTCAGTCAGCCTGAGGAGAGCTGATATTTTCTGAATGAATTGTTGGAAGAACTGGCCTTCAAAGTCATCCATGGTGTTTGATAATTCCCTCAGCCAGAGAAGTATCATACAGGACATGGGGTCACTAATCGAGATACCTACAGAGGCCAGGTAAGGAAAGAAAGAAGTGAAACTCCTCAGGTAGGTGATAATAGGTAGTCCTAGAGACTGTGGCCTGGCCTTTGTCAAATGTGTGGCTTATGTAAGGCAGTTGGCATTTACTGGTACCATCCAGTTTGTGCTTCAGAGACATGTTGGCAACATGTTAGAAGAGCTTTCAATTTTTTTGGAGGAGCTGTAAGTCTGGATTTTTATTTTAAATGTTAGAAACTAACATAAAAGGGATTAAAACACCATACCTGCAACACAATAGATATATTTGGCCCAGACTTAGCAAGGGACTTTAGGCTTGGTATATTCTAAATCCCTTAACTCTTCTAGAAGAAGGAAGAAAGAGAACAAAGATCTAGGAGGCACCTGGGTAGCTCAGTCGGTTAAGTGGCTGACTCTTGATTTTGGCTCAGGTTGTGATCTCGGGGGTCCCGGGATTGAGCCCTGTATCAGGCTCATGCTCAGCTGAGAGTCTGCTTGAGGATTCTCTCTCCCTCTCCGTTTGCTCCTCCCCCTCCTCTCTTTCTTAATAAATAAATCAAGAAAGAAAGGAAGAGAGAGAGACAAAGAGAGGAAAAAAAAGAAAGAACATCTAGAATTGGAGGAAGTTTAGGATGATGATAAAGTCGCTAAAGTTATGGGACGGGGGTTCCCATCAACACTACGCTCCAGATTAGAAATGTTAACCACAGAGGATTAAGGAAGCTGGTCCAGTCACCTAGCTTCCGAGTGTCAAGAGTTGGGACCAGGCACTGATCATAAACAAATTATAAAACTGCTAGGAATCTTTGAGAGAATGTAAATTCCAGCTCATTCTATGATATGGGTCCAAAGACTACCAAGGGTAACAAAGAGAACTTGCCCAAATCCCATCATGAGTGACAGAGCCAATCTCCCAGCTGTATTTGGTATGAATATTTTTAAGCATATGAGTGCTCAACCAGTTTTTTTCACTCTCCTTTCAATGTATTACAACTTTTAAAAATGTTATTCATGGTATATTTCATCAGAAAGCTTCATGGTTGATCTGCTCTGGCTGTTAATGACAGATGAATCATTATGCAGCATTTACTGAATTATACAACCATTAAAAATGCAGTTTGTGGAGGCTCTGTGGAAGTGTTGAAAGTGCTTATCATTAGTGCAAAAGCTTGATATAAAATTGTACATACATTTTGATTACTACTGTTATTATAGTTGAATTACAAAAAATTGGAAGGAAATATACCAAAAGTAGCTGTTAAGGAGATGGAATTACGTGTCATTTAAAACGTTTCTTTTTCTGAATTGTTTTCTCTCTCTATTCTTCTAATAAAAAATAAATGTACAGACACCAGAATAAATTATTTTTACATCTACTGAGAATCCAGCAATGTGCTAGTTTGTTATAGGGAGATAAAATTTTATTAGTTAGCCTCATCTATAAACTAGGAATGCTGAGAAATAATGAAATAAATATTGAAAGAACTATGGCATAAATATAGAAAAAGTGTGCATTGGATTTCACCTGTCATGGATTTTACTCTCAGCTCTGTCATTTCGTCATATTGCCTTGGGAAAGGAACTTAACCTTTCTCAAAGTCTCAGGTTTATCATCTGTAAAATCCAAAGGATAATAATGCCTTTCTCATGAGTGAAATGAGATAATGCATGTAAAACACTTAGCAAGGAGCCTGTCAGGGAGACGTGTTCTACAAATGTTAGCTATTATTACTACTGTTATGGACCTTACCCTCATTACAGAACTAATAATAATAATGGCGCCAAGACTCTAGTAATTCTAGTAGTGATCACTCATTATCCAAATGAGTGCCCACTAAATACCAGGTAGAGTGCTAGGACTTCTACTTGATTGCTTTCTAAATTTCACACAATCCATTAATAAAAAAGTATTGTGATAAAGCTATTATAAAGATATAGAATAGTAAAAAAAAAAAGTGGTATAATATATTATATATATACAATGTTATATATTACATAAGATAATATTTTAATAATACTATTACAAAGAAAGTGAGGCTTACAGAGTCAAAGTAACTGTTCCAAGAAATTATAACTAAAAATCAAGGAGTTAGCACTTAAACCCAGACATTTATGATTCTAAACTGAGTTCTACAGACAGATCTAAATTGTGTTCTACAGACAGATCTACGTGTAGCCTTAGAAAATGGCATGGCTTTACTTAGTGAATGGCCAAGTGAGGAGGTATTGAGACTAGAGATATTTTTTTACTAGTTGGACTGCCAGAGAATTAGATACTATGCCAAAAAGGAATGTGAGCATTTATGAGAAAGATAACATCTTTTAAGCTGCAGCTCTGGATTAAGACCAGGTTGCCAGAGCCATGAATATGCAGTCCAAAGACAAAGTGAAGTTGAACAAGTATTTGCTCCTTAAGACAAAGGAATTCTAGGAATTGATATGCAGTACAAGATTGGACCAGGCTAATTACAGAAAGAATCATGAAAGCATCCTTGGCCTTGTGCTCACTTTCAATTTTAAGGTTGGGGATTGTATAGAGAAGTTAAATAGTTCAAAGGCATGGAAAGAAAATGAATTTTAATCAGATTATTGTGGAAACTGTGGCCTTTTATAAAATATGCTCCTTAAATTAAAATATTAGAATATGTTATTAAGTTTTAGGAGATATTGTCATGTAAATACGTAAATTCACAAATACCCTGTAGCATGACTATTGGGGGTGCCATTTTTTCCCCCCACAAAGAGGTGAAGTTTACTCTCAATACCATATTCATCCTGTCCATGATGAAGAATAGGTGGTAGCAAAGAGACATGGCGATGCTAAGTTGGTGTTGGTACTACTCACTGACCTCTTTCCCCTAGCCTCTCAGGGGCTGCAGTTTAAAATGGTGTCTCAACAAAGTCATAAGATGTCAAGCAGAACTTTGGGATCATTCTCAGAAGTCAAAACTTCTAACATTCATCCTTCAACAAAGATTCGGAGTCCTGATAAACTCTCCATAGAAATTTTCACAGACCTTCAAAAAGGTTTCTGGTACATGTAGACAAAGATAATGTATTCCAATCAACAACATTATCATAGGATATGAACCCACATCGAAATATTCACCTGACTTCATCACACGATACATACATGTTATTTCCTCCATTCCTCTCTGGAGCTGAACCACTTTCTTGTATCCACATCCCAGTGACAGAATCGACTCCTTGTTTCTATGTAGAAGAACACAGAGATCTAATTGCAGAAATAACAATGTGAATTTACCTCATAATTTTCTTTTCTTTTCTTTTTTTTTTTTTTTTTTGACAGAGAGAGCACAAGTAGTCAGAGAGGCAGGCAGAGAGAGACAGGGAAGCAGGCTCCCTGCTGAGCAGAGAGCCCGATGCACGGCTCAATATCAGGACCCTGGGATCATGACCTGAGCCAAAGGCAGAGGCTTAACCCACTGAGCCACCCAGGCACCCCATACATAATTTTTTTTTCTTTGTCAATGATAAGTTGCTTCGTCAGGAAGAAAACTGCTAGCGGTAGTTCTGAGGAGTTTTGATCTATTCAATTTGTGACTGGTCAGTTAAATGAAATTAGTATCACACAATGAAATAACATAAACAAAATAATTATGAGGCCCCTTACAAAAGCGATGTGACTCTTAAATTACACAGTTGTGACCTCAGAATAAAAGGATTGGTTACATTAAGAATCAAATTCAAGTAAACATTTCTTAGACTTCTTCCAAGTATCAGATTTCATGGAGGTTTGGGTTGGAGACCCAGTGGTTTTGCTTGTGATCTCTTTTGTTTTGCACAAAATTCAACTCGAGCAAAACATCATTTTAGACACCAGTTTGTTGCTAAATGTTGACATTAGTCTGCTCTGCACTCTGGATTTTATGGAGTACTTTATATATGCTATATGTAAAACTTAATGTTCCAAATACAATTGCAAATTAATTTATTTTTAAATTACTTCAAATGTAAACTAGAAACTAAAGAAACTGGACTATGTATTTTTCTTATCTACAGATTTTTTATTTACCTGAAATTTAGTAGACTGTCAAAAAGATTGGTGTGGGGAGGGACAGAGAAAGAGGGAGGAGATGGGTTGACACAGAGAGAACTGTTTTTGTTGAATTATGGTATATATGTTTTTCAATATTTAGAAAAATAATTTGGAAACTCTTTTTTCATTTTCTTAGCTTAAGAATTGTCAAATAGCATGGGATTCCTTAAATGTTTGTAGAATTTGCGGATCCATTTGTGACTGGTTCTTTGGTAGTTCTTAGATAACTTTGTCTTTAATCTGCTAACTGACCTAATTAGGTTACCTGTTACCTCTTGGGTTAGTTTAGGACATTAATATTTTACTAGTGATCATCCATTTACATAGAATTGAGGCAAATAATCTCTTTGGATTCTTTGAATTTCCTCAGTGTTTGTGGCTATTCATTTTTTATTTTGTGTGTGGGGCTTTTGATTCCTTTTTTTTATAAGATTGCTGAACACTTTAACATTTTTTTTTGTTTCTTTAATTAGGTGTGTTAAATCACTCTCTTTATTAATTGGCTTTTTTTTTTCTATGTTTATTTGCTTCCCTTCATTTTTGGTTATTATTATGCTTTTCATTTGTCCTTTACTTAGGTATTTATTTCATTATATTAAAGAACATGGATGTTCCTAAAAGCATTGTTTTGTGGGTTTTTTGGGCTCATGTAAGTTTTATGGGGTGTTTTTACCGTGTTATTCTGAAAGTATTCTTCAGTTTTCATTTTTGTTTTCTTCTTGATCTTTGACATTCTTTTATTTATTTTTTTTAAGATTTCATTTATTTATTTGACAGAGAGAGATCACAAGTAGGCAGAGAGGCAGGCAGAGAGAGAGAGGAGGAAGCAGGCTCCCTGCTGAGCAGAGAGCCCGATGCGGGACTCTATCCCAGGACCCTGAGATCATGACCCGAGCAGAAGGCAGCAGCTTAACCCACTGAGCCACCCAGGCACCCTTGACATTCTTTTAATTAGCAAGTGTTTTTTATGTTTCATTCCTACATTGTAATTAGTCTATTCTTTTATTTGGAAATTTACTATATGTAACTAATATGGTCATTTGTGATTGTTACACAGACATATGAAGAAAAGTTCATTTCTCTGTTGAGCCTAGTGTTACATATAGCTATAAATCTGTATTTGTAGATATCATCTCTCTCTATGTGTGTGTATATACATATATATATATATGTATGTATGTATAAAGTAAGTAGTCCTTAGAAGTACATTATTGAAGAGTCTTATATGATTATTTTCCACATTTCAACTCTCATACCATGAAAGAGACAAATAAATGTTTTCTAATACTAACATTTCCTAAGATTTTCAGCATATTTCTTCTCATATCTCCTTTAGTACTTGCATTGTGAATGTCACTGCTATGTTGTTTTCACACATACTAATAACATACCTTCTTTGTGGATTAGACCTCTTAACATTATGAAGATTTTTCCTTTCATTTGTTTGCTTTTTCCTTATCTAATAGTTTGCTTTTTCCTTGCTTTTCCTTCCTGATTTCTTTATATTTGCTTTTGTTGTGTATACATTTGTCCATCCCTTTATTTTTAAAAAGTTGTGACTCTTACTTAGGAATTAACTGGAATTTGTGTTATAATTAAAACTGGGAGTATGTTTCTTTTAATAGTTCTTCCATATTTCATTAATATAAAATAATTGTTTTTATCATATTTAGATAGTGTCCATTTTTATTGTTCTTAAAAATACTTCCACATGTAAGTTGTTGTTATTTTCTTGGTAGATATAATTTTTTAAAAATAATTTAGAAAATTTTCCTTTTGGTTCTATAAATTATCTTTTTTTAAAAATTATTAACATATATCATTTGCTTCAGGAGTACAGGTCTGTAAATCATCAGTCTTAAACAATTCACAGCACTCACCATAGCACTTGCCCAACCAAATGTCCATAACCTAGCCACCCTATCACTTCCCCCCGACTCCCCAGCAGCCCTCAGTTTGTTTCCTGAGATTAAGAGTAAATAATGGTTTGTCTCCCTCCCCGGTCCCATCTTGTTTCATTTTTTCTGTCCCTTTCCCCTATAACCTCCTGCCCTGCCTCACAAATTCCTCATATCAGAGAGATCATATGATAATTGTCCTCTTATTGACTTATTTCACTTAGCCTAATACCTTCTAGTTCCATCCTTGTCATTGCAAGTGGCAACATTTTGGATTTTTGATGGCTGCATAGTATTCCATAGTGTAAATATACCATATCTTCTTTATCTATTCATCTGTTGATGGACATCTAGGTTCATCCTATAGTGTGTCTATTATGGACATTACTGGTATAAACATCCAGGTGTATGTGCCCTTCGTATTACTACATTTGTATGTGGCTTGTAGGGTAGCTCTATTCAATTTTTTGAGGAATCTCCATGCTGTTTTCCAGAGTGCCTGCGCCAGCTTATTTTCTCACCAACAGCATAGGAGGGTATCACTTTCTCCACATCCTTACCAACATCTGTGGTTTCCTGACTTGTTAATTTTAGCCATTCTGACTGGTGTGAGGTGGTATCTCATTGTGGTTTTCATTTGTATTTCACTGATGCCAAGTGATGTGGAGTACTTTTTCATATGTCTATAGGCCATCTAGATGTCTTCTTTGCAGAAATGTCTGTTCATGTCTTCTGCCCATTTCTTGATTGCCTTATTTGTTCTTTTGGTGTTGAGTTTGATCATTTCTTTATAGATTTTGGATACTAGCCCTTTATCTGATATGTCATTTCTGAATATCTTCTACCATTCTTTCAGTTGTCTTTTGGTTCTGTTGACTGTTTCCTTTGCTATGCAAAAGCTTTTGGTCTTGATGAAGTCCTAATAGTTCATTTTTGCCCTTGCTTCCCTTGCCTTTGGTGAAGTTTCTAGGAAGAAGTTGCTGTGGTTGAGGTCAAAGAGGTTGCTGCCTGTGTTCTCCTCAAGGATTTTGATGGATTCCTGTCTCACATTGAGGTCTTTCATCCATTTTGAGTCTATTTTTTTGTGTGTGGTGTAAGGAAACAGTCCAGTTGCATTCTTCTGCATGTGGCTGTCCAATTTTCCCAACACTGTTTATTGAAGAGACTGTCTTTCTTCCAGTGGACATTCTTTCCTGCTTTGTCAAATATTAGTTGACCATAGAGCTGAGGGTGCATTTCTGGGCTCTCTATTCAGTTCCATTGATCTATGTCGTTTTTGTGCCAGTATCATACCATCTTGATGATTACAGCTTTGTAATAAAGCTTGAAGTCTGGAATTGTGATGCCACCAACTTTGGCTTTCTTTTTAACATTCCTCCGGCTATTCAGGGTCTTTTCTGATTCCCTATAAATTTTTGGATTATTTGATCCATTTATTTGAAAAAATTGGTGTTATTTTGATAGGGTTTGCATTAGATGTGTAGATTGCTTTAGGTAGTATAGATATTTTCACAGTATTTGTTCTTCCAATCCATGAACATGGAATGTTTGTTCATTTCTTTGTGTCTTCCTCAATTTATTTTATGAGTACTTTATAGTTTTCTGAGTACAGATTCTTTGCCTCTTTGGTTAGGTTTTTCCCTAGGTATCTGATGGTTTTGGGTGCTATTGTAAATGGGATCGACTCTTTAATTTCTCTTTCTTCTGTCTTGCTGTTGGTGTGTAGAAATGCAACTGATTTCTGTGCATTGATTTTATATCCTGACACTTTACTGAATTCCTGTACGAATTCTAGCAGTTTTGGAGTGGAGTCTTTTTGGGTTTTCCACATAAAGTAGCATATCATCTGCAAAGAGTGAGAGTTTGACTTCTTTACCAATTTGGATGCCTTTTATTTATTTATTTATTTATTTTTGTTGTTGTCTGATTGCTGAGGCTAGGACTTCGAGTACTATGTTGAATAACAGCGGTGATAGTGGCCATCCCTGCCATGTTCCTGACCTTAGGGGGAAAGCTCTCATTTTTCTCCATTGAGAATGATATTCACTGTGGGTTTTTCATAGATGACTTTGATGATATTGAGATATGTTCCCTCTCTCCCTACACTGTGAAGATTTTTGATCAAGAAAGGATACTGTACTTTGTCAAATGCTTTTTCAGCATCTATTGGGAGTATCCTATGGTTCTTGTTCTTTCTTTTATTACTGCATTGTATCACACTGATTAATTTGGGGATGTTGAACCAACCTTGCAGCACAGGAATAAATCCCACTTGGTTGTGGTGAATAATCCTTTTAAAAGATTTTATTTATTTATTTTTGACAGAGAGAGACACAGTGAGATAGGGAACAGAAGCAAGGGGAGTGGGAGAGGGAGAAGCAGGCCTCCCGTTGAGCAAGGAACCTGATGTGGGGCTCAATCCCAGGACCCCGGGATCACGACCTGAGCTGAAGGCAGATGCTTAACGATTGAGCCACCCAGGTGCCCCTCCTTTTAATGTACTGTTGCATCCTATTGGCTAGTATTTTGGTGAGAATTTTTACATCTGTATTCATCAAGAATATTCATCAAGAATATCAACCTCCAAAGCATCCTATTTTTGAACATCAGGCTTCCTGCCAGACTTGACTTCAGCATGTTTGCTGCAGTTTTCTGGAAATACTTGTTTAAAAAGGACATGGGGTTTCTTGTAGATTAGTTCTGGATGAGAGCAGAAGGATTGTGCCACAAGCCCAGACTCTCCAGCTACCACTCCTTCCTGCTCCGCCTCTTCCTTAAACCCTGGAAGCCGGGGCTGGAGATCTGCCGTGGTCTGTGGTTTTGCTGTCCCTTTCTTGACAGACTCATTAACCAGAGACCAAAGCATCTGGCTTATCAGAAGACCGGACTGTGGAAAAATAAAAATGCCTCTTTATTTCAGACTGGAGGAAGGCTTACACTACTGGTTGGAAGGCAGCTGGTGTCTGTGACTTGAAGGAATTTCTGTAAGACCTTCTGGGGTCTCCAATGATTGTTGTTTATACACCTATTACATTACACCTGTGTTGCAAGGCTTCCAGAGAAGCCTCTGGAAGGCACCAGAGAGACCAGAATCAACATAGAGACCAGAATCAACATTGTGCCAGAAGACCAAGAATCAACATAGGAAGCCACGTGTCCCCTTCCCTTCACCGGTCACTCTCCCCAAAAGAACCTCAAGACCAAAATTCAAATGTGCAATTAAAAAGATTCTTCCCCAAAAAACACAAAACAAAACAAAACAAAAAAATACTATAATTCTCCTTTTTGATGGGGTCTTCATCTGGTTTTGGGATCAAGGTAATGATGGCCTCATTAAATTAGTTTGGAAGTTTTTTCTTCCTTTCTATTTCTTTGTCCATGATTATTTTAATTCTTTCTATTACTTTGTGCTTTCCCAGTTTATATTCTTCTTCAGATATCACAACATATTTTCCTGAGCTTTTGTATCTCTGCTTTCAGCTTATATTCTCTAAGTATTTCTTTATTAAAATATTTATTTTTTTAAAAGATTTTGTATATTTATTTGACACGCAGAGATCACAAGTAGGCAGAGAGGCAGGCAGAGAGAGAGGGAGAAACAGTATCCCCGCTGAGCAGAGATCCCAATGTGGTGCTCAAACCCAGGACCCTGGCATCATGACCTGAGCTGAAGGCAGAGGCTTTAATCTACTGAGCCACCCAAGCACCCCTATTAAAATATTTATTATGTGATAATATATTTGATCATATTTCATCTGTTCTCTGGAAGCATATTTTTGATGCATGTTCTTTTTTCTGCCATTCACTTTGTTCTGTTTATCATTTTTTTGTTTTAATTTGTGCAAAATATTATATATTTATGATTATAATTTTTATTACACATCTCTGAATCGGATGAGTTTTCCCTGGACCACTCAGTACTATTAAAAACCCAATAGTGTATTGCATACTATAAAGAGTTCTCCTTTTGACTAGAGGTTTTACAAGTCATGTTACTTAGGGGTGTCTGGGTGGCTTAGTTGTTAAGCGGCTGTCTTCGGCTTGGGTCTTGATCCCAGAGTCGTGGGATTGAGCCCTACATTGATCTCTCTGCTCAGCGGGAAGCCTGCTTGTGTTCCCTGTCTGTCTCTCTCTCTGTTAAATTATAAATAAAAAGTAAAAAAAAAAAAAAAAAGAAGTAAAAATAAATAATGTTATTTAGACTTTAATTATCTCTAACAGAGATCTAACAGTGATGCTCACAATATGACAACACTTGATGCTAAAATATAACTTTTGCCATATATATATTTTCTGTATGACTCCATGTTCCTTCTTACATTTCCTGTTTCTTGAGATTTTCTATAAAATCAATTTCATACTGTCCTTATTTCAGTTCATAAAAACCATTCTTTTTATTCAAACAGGATATTATTGGTTGGACAACACACTTGAGAGCTATCCTCTATCACTTTGTCTAAAATCATCCAGTTTTTTTTTTCTAGATCTTTATGAACTCCTGTTTGACTTTAACAGCCTTTAGCAGCTTTCGTCATGTATTGTGTTACTTAGATTTCCACATATATTTCCTATTCTTGTCTATGATGTACCTTTCTCTCACTTCCTTTTTACATCCTTGCTTTGTGGTGATTTCCAACAAGAAAAGAAGGAAGCACTGCCTTTATGTATCAACTTAAAACTAGATTTTCTGAAGACCTTCTAAAGGAAAAAATTATTGAAAAGCAACATAATAAAGGAAAAGGAATTGTGCAAATACATGCACAAAGGAGCAATATATGTATACAAAAGAAATATATAAAGCAAGCCTATTTTATATTAAATGGTTTTATATTTTGGAAATTTCATCACAGTATCATCACTTGAGGCAGTATAGAATGTGGTCAAACTTGGATTTTTAATGTCAGACATCGTTAGTTTAAATCCTATTTTGTCAGGGCACCTGGGTGGCTCACTTGGTTAAGCAACTGCCTTCAGCTCAGAATCCCGGAATCCTGGGATCAAGTCCCGCATCAGGCTCCCAGCTCCATGAGGAGTCTGCTTCTTCTCCCTCTGACCTTCTCCCCTGTCATTCTCTCTCACTCTCTATCAAATAAATAAATAAAATCTTTTCAAAAAATCCTATTTTGTCTTAATAAGTTCATTTTCATAAGGCTTTATGTACAAAGGAAACATCAATAGAATATATCTTACAAGATTATTGTAAGGATTAAATGAGATGCTTTATGTAAAGCATATTTTATATTCCCTGTCTTACCTCGCACTGCTTTAGCAAAATGCAATAAAGTGAGTGGTTTAAATAACACAAATTTATTTCCTCACAGCTCTGGGTGCTGAGAATTCTAAGATCAAAGTGTTGGCTGTTTGATTTTCTAGTGAGGGCTCTCTTTCTAGCTTGCAGATAGCTTGCTGTGTCCTCTCATGGCAGAGAGAGAGCATGAGCCTTCTGGTATTTCCTCTTAGAAGGGCACTGATTCTCCAATCAGGGCTCTTTCCTTATGACCTTATTTTATTTTAATTTACTTTTGTACTCCAAATACACCCACACTGGGAATAAAAGCTACAGTGTAGAAGTTGTTGGGGTTTACAATTCAGTCCATAGCAGTCCCGACAAATTTTAAATATACCATTATACCATTATACCAATATACCATTATGCCATTAAATGTAATACAAATTAGTACAAATGTATATGTTTGAATTTAACTCAAAGGTTAACATCTGCGAGAATTTTTTTTAATTGAGATCATATTCACTATTTAATGATTTTGAAGTATACACTTTCCTGGATTTTACTATATTTACGAGGCTGTGTGGCTATCGGCATTCTCTTGGGTATTGTTCAGAGAAGAGGTAATTTAGCAGGGCTGGCCCCTGTACTTGAAAAGGCTGCTTGAGAGGCTGGCCATTGTCTAGCCTCCGGAAACTCAAGATGTCTGTATGTTTCCCGTTACTCTAAGAAGAATAGCTCACTGTTCCTAAACTGCTTATGTAAAAAAATATGCTTTATAATTAATATCTGCTTTCCTTCTGGGAATCTGAAAATTTGGTGTGTGCTAAGCAGAGGTTGCCTGAGTGACCAAAGCCCATTAAAAACCCTAGGTGCTGAATCTCTAGTGAACTTCCCTGGTAGACAGCAGTTCACCAGTGCTTTTAAAATATCTTGCTTTTGTGTGAGTCCACTGGGATAGAATTTGGAAACTTGTCTCTGGCTTTTGCAGGTCTTTACTCCATGTGCACCTTTTCCATTTGCTGATTTTGCTCTGTATCCTTTCACATTGTGATGCAATGAATCATATCTGTGAGTACTGCTGTATGCTGAGCCCTGTGAGTCCTCCTGGCAAGTTATTGAAACTGGGATGGCTTTGGAGACTATATATATGCCTAGGAGAGGAACTTGTGGATCACTTAACATTTTGTGCATCTGCAACTGTTTCCCACAACAGCTGTACCATTTTATATATCCTCCAGCAGTATTTGAGGGTTCCACTTTCTCCACATTCTTGTCAACATTGGGTATTTTCTGGTTTTGTTTGTTTGCTTATATGTAGTCTATTTGGTGGCGGTGAAATGGTATCTTATTTAATTTGCATTTCTCTAGTGTCTAATGATGTGGAACGTATTTTAGTGTGATTATCTGCGTTTATATATATATTTTTAATATTTTATTTATTTGTTGGACAGACAGAGATCACAGGTAGGCAGAGAGGCAGGCAGAGAGAGTAGGGAGGGACGCACGCTCCCCGCTGAGCAGAGAGCCTCATGTAGGGCTGGATCCCAGGACCCTGAGATCATGACCTGAGCCGAAGGCAGAGGCTTTAACCCACTGAGCCACCCACGCACCCCTTATATATGTTTTTTTTGGAGAAGTGATTATTCATATCCTTTACCAAATTTTTAAAATTGTGTCTTCTTATCATTGTTGAGCTGTAAGAATTCTTTGCATATTCTGGATACTGGACCCTTACTAGATATATGACTTGCATATGTTTTCTGTACTATGGTCCATGAGATTTTAAGTGATGTAAAAAGATTGCTGATAATTATTATGTTTGAATCATCATATTTTCAGATCATCTACTAGCCTTTTTACAGTTGACAAAAATGGCCTCATTTTTATTATTTCCATATGCATCTATTTTCATGATTATTTTTAATAACTCTGACTTTTGCTATGTTGATAGCATACTGAATTCCCCATGTATGTTGACCAAATATTTTACATATCTCAGTAATCATCTGTGGAAGGATTATAAATGCCTCAGTTACATGCTGGAAATTTTGCCTAGAGTAGAAGCATATCAACTGTCAGTTGCTAACTTCTGAATTCCCTTTGAGAAAATGGAAACAATTGTTCAAATCCTACTTCAAAATGCCTTTTGGGCAAGATCTCAAAAGTTTGGTAATAAATAGTTCCTTCTCATTTGAGAGTAGTCATTACCCAGCAAAATAGTTTTTTTTTTACTTAATCTTTTTATAGAGATTAGCTTCTAACACTATAACCAATGCTTTTCTCTTGATTTTTCTGAGGGTACATAAGAATTAAGAATATTTGTCTCATTCAAAATTTATTTTTTTATAACTTTGCTACTAAAAGAGAACAAATTCTTCCTAATTGCCAGTTTTTACCCTGGTCACTTTAAAAATTTTACTTCCACTTTTGCAACTTCTCAAGCTCCTGAAATACCCCCCAAATAACTCTAATCTTTTGATTAACTTTGCCGCTATAGGTAATCTTTTGAAGTTTCAGATATAAGCCAAATGTTACTTTGCGTTTTTTTTTTTTTTATTGAAGCATAATTGATATATGGTATCCAATTAGATTCAGGTATACATCATAGTGATTCAACATTTTTATACATTATGCAGTGATCCACGTGGTAACTGTAGTTACCATCTGTCACCATGCAAAGTTATTACAATATAATTAACTATATTCCCTATGCTGTACATTATATCCCCATGACTTATTTACTTTATAACTGGAAGTTGGCATCTCTTAATCCCCCTCAACTATTTTGCTCCCCCTCTTCCTATACTTCCCTTCTGATAAGGGAAGTATATGAATCTGTTTCTGTTTTATTTTGGTTATTAGATTCCACATATAAATGAAATTTGTCTTTCTCAAACTTATTTTACTTAGCATATTATCCTCTAGGTCCACCATGTTGTCACAAATGGCAAGATTTTATTCTTTTTTATGGCTGAATAATATTCAGTTGTGTGTGTATTTATATTTATAAATAAGTGCACACATACATACATACATACATATGTAATCACATTATCCACTAACTTATCAATGGACACTTAAGTTGTTTTCATATCTTGGCTATTGTAAATAATACTGTAGTGAACATAGGGATGCATATATCTTTCCAAGTTAGTGTTTTATTTTTTCCTTTGGATAAGTACTCAGAAGTGAAATTGCTGCATCATATGGTTGTTCTGTTTTTAGTTTTTTGAGGATCCATATTTTTTCCATGTTGGCTGCACAAATTTATATTCCTACCAACAGTGTATGAAGAGTTCCCTTTTCTCCACATCCTTGACAACATTGTAATTTTTTAAATCTTTTTGATAATAGCCAGTCTGACTGGTACAAGGTAATAATATCTAATTGTGGTTTTGATTCATAGCTCCCTGATGACTGCTGGTGTTAAATGTTTTCCATGTACCTGTTGGCCATCTCTGTGTCTTCTTCAGGAAAATGTCACTCATGTTTCTGCCCATTTTTAATTAGATTATTTGGGTTTTTTTAATATTAATTTGTGCATGTTCTTTATATATTTTGAATATTAGCCTCTTGTTGGATACAGTATTAGCAAATATTTTCTATCATTTAGTAAGTTGCCTTTTTGTTTCGTGGATGGTCTTCACTGTGCAAATGCTTTTGAGTTTAGTGTAATCTCATTTATTAATTTTAGCTTTTGTTGCCCTTGCCAGAGCAGACGAGTCCAAAAAAATATTGCTGACTGGTGTAAAAAAGCTTACTTATGTTTTCTTCTAGCTTTATGGTTTTAGTTCCTGCATTCAAGGCTTTAATCTAGAATTTATTCTTGTAAATAGTCTAAAAAAGTGATCTAGTTTCATTCTTTAGCTGTCTAGTTTTCCAGTATTATTTACTGAAGAGACTGTCTTTTCCCCATTATATATTCTTTCCTCCATTTTCATAGATCAATAGACCATATATAAGTAGTTTATATTTGGGCTCTCTATTCTCTCCCATTGATATATATGTCTGTTTTCTTGCCAATACCATACTGCTTTGACTACTTTAACTTTGTAATGCAGTTTAAAATCAGGGAGCATGATACCTCTCACTTGTTCTTTCTCAAGATTGCTTTTAGCTCTTTGGGGTCTTTTGTGGATGGCATAAAAATTTTGGAATTCTTCTACTTCTGTGAAAGATACCATAGGAATTTGGATAGGAATTGTATTATATCTGTAGATTCTTTGGGTAGTACGGACATTTAAAAAATATTAATTCTTCCAATCCATGAACATAGAATATATTTCCATTTATTTGTGTCATCTTCAGTTTCTTTCATCTGTGTCTTATAAATGTCAAAGTACAAATATTCTACCTCCTTGGTTAAATTTATTACTAGGTGCTTTATTCTTTCTGACAAAATTATAAATGGGATTTCCTTTCTTGATTTTTTGATAGTTATTAGGGCATAGAAACTCAACTAATTTTTCTGTGTTATTTTGTATCCTGTGACTTTACTTAATTTATTGATTAATTCTAATAGTGTTTTTGGTGGAATCTCTAGATTTTTCTATATATAGTGTCATTCATCTGCAAAGAATGACAATATTACTTCTTCCCTAATAATTAGGTTGCCTTTTATTTATTTTTCTTTTCTAATTGCTGTGGCTAGATTTACAATGCTTATCTCTAAAGTCAATGAATATTGAATAAAAGCAGTGAGAATGGACATCCTTGACCTGTTTTTGATCTTAGAGGAAAAGCTTTAGCTTTTCACCTTTGGGTACTATATTGACTGTGAGTTTGTCATATGTGGCTATTATTATGTCAAGATATGTTTTTTCTATAATGACTTTGTTGAGATTATTTATCATAAGTGGATGTTAAATTTGAGCATATTTTTTTCTATGTCTTTTGTGATGATCATATGACTTTTATCCTTTGTTTTGTTAATGTGGTGTATCATGAAGATTGATTTGTGGATGTTGAACCATCCTTGCATGCCTGGAATAAGTTACACTTGACTGCAGTGTATAATCCTTTTCATGTATTCTTGAATTGGGTTTGCTAAAATTTTGTTTCAGGATTTTTTTAATCTATGTTCATCAAGGATATTAGCCCCCAACTTTCTTTTTTATGACATCTATGGTTTTGATATTAGGGTAATACTAGCCTCATAAAATGAGTTTGGAAGCATTCCTTCTTTAAATTTGTGGAATTATCCAAAAAGGATAGGCACTAACTTCTTTAAATGCTCACTAAAATTCCCATGTGAAGTTGTCTGAGTGGACTTTTGCGGGGGAGAGTTTTTTAAATTATTGACTTGGCTTCATTATTTGTAATTGGTCTATTCATATTTTCTGTTTCTTCGTGCATCATTCTTAGAAGGTTGTGTGTTTCAAGAAATTTTCCATGACTTCTCAGTTTTCCAATTTACCTGCCTAAAATTATTTGTAGTAATCACTTAACATTCTTTATATTTCTGTGGTGTCAGTTGTAATTTCTCTTCTTTCATTTCTAATTTTATTTCTATGAGCCCTCTCTCTTTTTTTTTATGATGAGTTTGGCTAAAGGTTTATCACTTTTATCTACCTTTTTAAAGAATTATCTTTTATTTTCAGTGCTCTTTTTTAGTGTCTGTTTTATTTTCTTCCATTCTGATCTTTATTATTTCCTTCCTTCTACTAACTTGAGGCTCTGTTCTCCTTTTTCTAGTCTTTATATATAAAGTAAGATTTATTTGATATTTTCCTTTTTTCCTGAAGTAAGTCTAGATAACTCTGAATTTTCCTCTTGGAACTGCTTTTGCTGCATCCCATGAATTTTGGAAAGCTGTGTATCCATTTTTATTTGTCTCAGGGTATTTTTTAAATTCCCTCCTTTTGTTTTGTTGACATATTGGTTGTTTAGTAACTATGTGTTTGGACAGTTTTGTTTTTATAATTTCTTTCTAGTTTAATATCATTGTGGTCAGAAAAGATGTTTGATATTGTTTCAGTCTTAATGAGTTTATTGAGACTTATTTTGTGGTTAACATGATCTATCCTGGAGAATTTTTCATGTACACTTGAGAAGAATGAGTTTTCTGCTCCTTTGGGATGGAATTTTCTGTATATATCCATTAAGTCTATTTTATCTAATATGTCATTTTAGCCTAGGGTTTCCTTATTAATTTTCTGTCTATATTATCTATGCATTGGTGTATAGGGGAATTAAAATCCCTTACTATTATTGTCTTACTCTCAATTTCTCCCTTTATGTGTGTTAATATTTGCTTTATATTTAGGTGCTCCTATATTAATTGCACAAATATTTATGAATGTTATACCCTCCCCTTGGACTGAGTTCTTTATTGTGAGATAATGTTCTTCTCTGTCTCTTGTTAACAATCTTTTTTTTAGTCCATTTTAGTCCATTTAGTCCCTGATAGGATTCTTCATATACCAGCTTCTTTTCAGTTCCATTTACACAGTTCCATTACACTTTCTCCATCCCTTCACCTTCTGTCTGTTTATGTCTTTTGATCTGATGTGACTCTCTTTTAGGCATAAATGGACCTTGGATTTTTTAAAAATCTATTCAACTGTCATTTGTCTTTCTATTGGAGCATTTAGTCTATTTATATTTAAAGTAATTAATATAGTTATGTATTTCTTACCCTTTTGTTACATGTTTTCTGGTATTTTAAACTTGTGTTTTAAAGTAAATGTACACACACACACACACACACACACACACACACACACACACAAAAGGATAGCTCCAGATCTGATCAGAAAATTTTAACCTGAAATCTGTGAATCATCTTCAGGGTAGCCTGTGAAATTCCTGGAATTTTATGTTAAATTTTGTGTGTGTATTAATTCCTCCCTTAACTTCATCTCAATGTGTCTCTGACTAAAATAAATGATAAAAGCCACTCATAAGAGTAAATTATGTCTTAAACTAGTTGAGATCCTGTCGGTTTTTTTTTCCTTTGAATTAAGTTACTAAGCAACAACTTGTTAGTGAATAGATGCTCAATGAAGGAAGCATTGTCTGTCTTTGTTTATTTTCATATCTTAAGTATGTGGAACAGAGCAGGTGCTCAGAAAATTATATGGATAAATGAATAAATGAGAAAGAATTCTTCTACAGAGTAACCTAACATTAGAAACAGACTTCATAAAAGTAGTAGTCCATTGTAAAATAGAATGAAATGTTAATTTTCATAAAAATTTCAAAAATTGATTTTCTTTTTTTTAAAAACATTTACCCATTCATTCTAGAGAGAGAGAGAGAGGGAGTATAAGACAGGGGAGTGGCAGAGGGAGAAGAAGAGAAAGACCCTCAAGGAAACTCCCCACTGAGTACAGAGCCAATGTGGGTCTCAGTCTCATGACCTGGAGATCATGACCAGAGCCAAAATCAAGAGTCGGATGCTCAACCAGCTGAGCTACCCAGGTTCCCCCCAAAATTGATTTCCTTGGTAGCATAAACCCCAGCTAGTTCTCTCACATGATCTTCCAGAAGCATGAAATTCTCTTATAAATAGAACTTGACAAGCAATTAGGATACTTAAATTTTGCCCTGTTTTTGCTACATACCAAGTTATATTTGTTGGCCAGTTGTTTCCTTCATTCATTAATGCGTTCATTAAAAATGGACCAGACACTGACATTGTGGCAGAAATAATGATAAAGACTGGAGAATAAGACCACACTGACTTAGGTTCCTATCTTCAAAGAGCTTAGAAGCTATACACAAATAAATAAAGTATTATCATAGTCTGGTAGGTAAGTTTCATAGTGTACAAAATGTTTTAGGAGCAGAAGGGAAAGCCATTCTGTTTTTTAAATTATTTATTTTTAAAGATGCATTTATTTATTTGAGAGAGAGCATGCATGTGGGTGGGGAAGGGCAGAAGGAGAACTGGAGCGAGAGAGAATCTCAAGCAGACTCCCTGCTGAGTGCAAAGCCCAACACAGTGCTTGATCTCACGACTCTGAATTCATGACCTGAGCCGAAATGAAGAGCCAGATGATCAACTGACTGAGCCAGCCAGGCACCCCAAAGGACATTTTATTGAAGGGGATGTTTTATCGCCTGCCAAAAGAGAGACATCTCCTGTTTTTGTTCTGATTCACACTTTGCTTTTTTTTGATGTCATGGAGATAGAAATGTCCTGACATCAATAGACAGAAACCAGTCAAAAGGATTTCTATTCCCTTTATTACATTTTAAATGGAGACATTACCTACATTCATTTGTGTCTCAAGGTTACCTTCTTTCATTTAGACAAGTATTCTGAGCCTGTATCTTGGCATCACTCATTCAGAGACCTAGGGGAATATTGAGGATAGGTTGTATGTAATATAATTGTGTGTAAGACCCAACTATGCTACTAATTATGGAGAGTGGAGGTAAGGAGATAATGATGTGCAGACCCAATTTGTTACTTTCCTTGAGGCAAAAATTGTGTGACCATGGTGATTTACATTCAAATTTTATCATATCTCAGCCACTGAGGGATAGGTGTGCCCTCCTACCTACTAGAGAAACATTAAAAAGTAAGAAGGGCTTATTCTTGTCTCTATCCCCAATGCCCCTACTCCCCAAATCAGAGACTTTAAAGAGGGAGTTTGTAGACATTTTGTGTTTTCTTCCTGGTGTAGGACTTACTGGTGCCAGGAAGTGTTCTTAGCACTTTAAAAATATTAAGATGTTTGGGGTACCTGGCTGGCTCAGTTGGTATAGCATGCAACTCTTAATCTCAGCTCATGGGTTCGAGCCCCATGTTGGACACAGAGTTTACTTAAAAAACAAAAAAAGTTAGAGATGTCTAACACTCAAGATAACCCTGCAAGATTGGGGCTGCTCTATGCTTCATTTCACAAATGGGGAAGCTGGGCTACAAAGTCTAAGCAACTTATTCAAGGTCACCCAGAGGTAGAGATTTGAACCCAGGCACTATTGTCAAGAGTCTTTCCTTCTTATTCCTGTACTATAAACAACTTATGGATCTCGACATTGTCTTTAGGGAAAAAATTCTGTAAGATAAATGGTCAAAAATGATAGTTCTCTAATTCTACTCGCATCCTTTGAAAGTCAAAAAGGAAAAAAAATCGTAGTAATGCCAGGGCATCTCAAGCCCCCTCATGTGGATTTTTTGTGCCTCACTTTATCTGTAAAATAATAGTACAACAATAATACCTGCTTTCACTTATATGAATATGGGTTGAAGAACTCTACCATGAATGTGGCAGTGTGAATAAGCACCGATAAGTGGTATAAACGCTACCATACTCCTTATCTCCTAGGAATGTTCCCCCTGAGTGCTAGGCTCCAGGCATACTGGCTGCTGCCATACTGTGTATTTATGGGGGGAAGGGGTGGGGGAGAGCAGAAAGGAAGAGGTTAAGCAGAAAAGCATGTGTTTTAAATAAATTAAGCATTTTCCCACTGCTCAGGTCTTTTGCAGTCATTGTTGCCTTTGCCTGCAATGATTACCTTCCAGATATCTTCATGGTTTGTTCCCTCACTCCTTTCAAGTCTTGGATAAAATATCATCTTCTCATAAAGGCATCACTGGCAACCCTATTTTAAATTGCACTACCCTCCCCGGAATTCTGTGCACTTTCTTTTACTTCACAGCATTCATCACCTTTCAACACACTGTATAAATTGCATCGAGTCTTCCACCCCCAACCTAAGATGTGATCACTATTAGGGCAGAGTGTTTATTTACTTTTCTCTCTACCCTCCATGTGTTGAATATGGTCTGACACATAGTGGACACTCCATAAAAACTTGTTGAATGAGTGGAAGATGTTAACCCGTTATCCCTGGTTAGTTACTTTCTGCTTAGTTGTTGTTTTGCTCAGACAAACAGATATTTTTGTTATAAAAGTAGATGCTCATGGTCATCCATCTCCTCTCTGGAGGTCTGTGGGAAGCGATCTGAGTTTCATTTGCTAGTAAAATGAGGAGGACAGGTGGATGACTTATTCAAGGCTCTCAACAACTTAATGGACATGCTTTTTACCTTGTCTTAGGAAAGCCAAGAAAATGTTTTTTCCTCCTCTTTTGATAAGCCTGTGAATTCAAGTCAATGGCATTTTCTGCTGCCATTTATCCCTTCACAGAAAGAGTTTTCGCTTTGTGTTTGCCCAAATCAGTGGGCATGCCACTTTGCCTTATGACAGAATGACATAGAAAAAGCAGAATGCCCAATAATTAGATGCAAATTTTATGCTTGTCGTTTTGAAAGGTTATGAATCCCCCTTTTATAAAGTTTTCTATAGAGGATACTTTAGGACAAAATATTCTTTCTGTACATCAATATGCTGGTAATTCTAAAAAAGAACAACTTTGTAATTTGAAAGAATTAGTAACAAGTACAGCATATAATGAATACGTTTATCCCTTCTGCTCTTTATTGAAAGGAAATAGGTTTTCACTTATTTTCTCTTGAACCAAAGTTTTAAGACATAAATATTGACAAAATAGATTTCTCTCTCTTCCTAAGGGATGACCCCATTATTCTCCTCCAGTATATTTCTAGGTAAAAGTGGACCAATTCTACTGTTATCCAAAAAGTAAACTAAAGGGAACTGATGGTACTATGAAGAACATTCAACTGGTAATCAGACAATCAAAATTCTGGTTAGGGTTCTGTCACTGAGTATCTATGTGAGTTTTCATAAACCATTTAACCTCTGAAAATCTTTGATTCCTTACCTCAAAAATGAGATTGAATTAAAACTCTGAAGTTAAGAGGAGAGCCTGGGTGGTTCAGTTGGTTTAGCATCTGACTCTGGATTTCAGCTCATGTCATGACCTCACAGTCATGAGATCAAGCCCCGTGTTGAACTCTGTGCTCAGCATGGAGTCTGTTTGAGGTTCTCTCCCTTTCCCTTTGCCCCTCCCCCGGCTCACACTCCTTTTCTCTCTCTCTCTAAAATAAATAGATAAAATCTTTTTTAAAATCTGAAGTTACATTTGATGATACCATTTTTTTTTTTTTTAAGATCTATTTCTTTGAGAGACCACAAGTGGTACTGGAAGGGAGAGGGATGAAGAATCTTAAGCATACTCTACCCTGAGTGCAGAGTGCAGAGCCTGATGTGGGGCTCAATCTCAAGGCCTGAGATTACAACCTGAGCCAAAACCAAGAGTCAGAGGCTTAACCAGCCAAGCCATCCAGGCACCCCTTGATGATACCATTCTTACTCAACATATCAGAATCCCGTTTGTTTCTTGTTGGTAGTAGTGCACAGAGAGCAATTGCCACTACATAGCATAGTGCCACTAAATACTTGGCTCTAATCTTAGAATATGCCAGCTATTTGCAACCTATTGTAAGTGAATTGTCTCTAATCTTCTTTTTTCTCCATCAGGTGAAAAGGAATATAGGACCAGTCAGCAGGGTAGTTGGTGGGGTGAGATAAAGTTTGGCAAGTGTTTTTACTTTGCGCACAGCTTTGCCTTCTTGTGCTCAGTAAGGGGTAGTTTTTATTGCCATTATTTTGCATGTCTCTCAATAGAAGACACAGGGGTTATGTTTGGAGAAAGGGAAAGTAGAAGTTAATTTGAAGTCTCAGAAGCATCTTTTTTTCCCCCTTTTTTCCCCAGAGCTGAACACATCACTGCCTAAGTTGAGTGATTGTGGTTGTTTGTCTATCTCTAGCAGGACTTCAGGATTTGGTCAGAGAATGATGTAGAACATAATCTGGCGTGGGTGTCCTTACCAGTATTCAGTTAAAATGCCAGTATCCCACCAAGGAGGCTTATACCCTGAAGCCAACTGTCTGCCATGAACTGTGTCTAAATTTTATCTCCTCCCCAGCTTCATCAGGGATATCATGACAGCCATGTATCCTAAGCAACATATGCAAAATAAATAAAAATACTTATACACCAGAAAGAGAAGCATACTAAATTCAAATTTAGTGAATCTTTCCTGTTAGAAATATGTTGTCAGAGTTTTGCTTGAACAGCTCCCAGATTGCTCCCTTTCACACTTCCGTGTGTGTGTGTGTGTGTGTGTGCATTCGTTATGTGCCAAATTGAAAACCTGAAACATTTAATGAAAGACAGACAAGGGTATTTCAGCTACCAAAGAGACAGGTGCAAAAGTTCATGAATATTACCTGAGGAGGTATAGTGCACGTAGCATGAAAGTGCCATTTCCAGGTGTTCCATGTTCAGGCAATTTAATGTCAGGGAAGGCAATGGAGAACATAGGGTGTCATTGAGGAGATAAGAACACCAGCAGTTCACCCCGGAAGACCTTAAAACAGAGGGTCCCCAAAGAAGTACGAAAATGTGACTGAATACGGAAGAGGCAAAGTTGGCCATACTTTTGTTCAGTTGAGAATGAATGTACTTTGATTCTGGGAGGCTCAGAGTCATAACCTGGGAAAGAGTTCATTGTTTTTCCCAATCACACAGAAACCTAAACAAATCTGTATTTATAATATTCTTAAGATGTAATAAGCAAAACATCAGCAGCCAAAGCAGGTCTGTTAGAATCCCTTATACCTCCCATTGCAAAGAAGAATTTATCCCCATGAACAGGTGTGATGGGAAACACCATGCTCAGCAAAAGCAAAGAAGAGAGGCATTTCCAGTATTTGATTTAAGAGCTGAATACATGCTCTCCTTCCATGGTGAAAAGTTCTGGTAGCCGCCATGTGCTTGAAACAGCCTACTGTTGTTGCTGACATTCTCTCAATCTTTCTTTCTTAAATGATGGCTCATGATTGTGGATCATCTGCATCTAAATAACCTGGGATGCATGATTCAAATGCATATGTATGTGCCCTACCTCCAAATCTAACTAATCAGAATTTGGGGGGGGGGGGGTAATTTAGTCCTGTACTTGTTTTTTTAACTGGCTCCTGAAGAGTGTCTTTGTGCACGTGAAGAATACATAAAACCACATTATGATCATTAACACTGTTTTAGGTTAATTATCTCTTCAAAAGGCCATAATTAAAGTGTATGAATTTCAGCTAGAAGCTAAGAGTCTGGGGAATGGATTAACATAAAGTTATCTATATATTTTTCCAACAGGAAAGAGTGTCCTGTGATAGGGAAGGGCATGGAGAAGACATGCTTTATGGGGCGTGTCATAAGTATCCAGAAATCAGACAATATGAAACCATTTAAAGGAGCAGACTTTTAGGGAGCAGTTGTTCATAGGAGTGACCGTGTTGAAGTAGAAGCATGAGAATGAATGGTAGCTCCAGAGGAAGATCTTTGCCTGCCTTTTTGCGGAGGGCCTATTTGTGTGGATTTATACACACAAGAACTTTTGGACAATTGCCAAAAGGAAACTGTAAGAAGAGGAGGAAGACTACTGAAGTGAATTAAGGCATGGAATAAAGGGATATATATTTTCTATGAATATAGTTTCAGTTAGGAGTCACTTTATCTACCGCTAATACAAGTTAATTCAAGTTTGCCTACATAAAAGCCGTCACTTGTTCACGTATCTGGGAATCTTAGAGATAAACCTTGCTTGGAACAGACCTGGTTCCAAAGCTCAAATGATGTCATTGAAACTCAGCCTCCATTCTTTGGCTTCCCTCGTGTTAGTTCATTCTCTTTTTTTAGATTCTCTATGTGGAGGCCTTTGGAAGCTCCAAGCTTTCTCCCTCCAAGCAATCCCAGACTATAAAAGGAATTTTTTTTCTAGGAGTTTTATGAAAAGCTTTGAAATAGAATCTTATCCAAACATGCATCATATCCTTGGGAATCAGTTTGCCAGGAAAATGAAATATTAATTGGCCAGGCCTGAGTTACCTGCTTCTCCTGACTTAGATAGAGGATTTTAGTCTATCCAAACCATTTAGCTTAAGAAATTAGGGCACTTGGTTCACCAAAGAAAAAGTGAAATGTGAAAAAGAAAAAGAAAAAGTGAAAACCTTAAAGAGAAGTAAGTGATGGATTCTGAGGAGGCAAAAACCATAGATAACTATTATATACTTATGTCACTACGGAAATAATATTTAGTGAATTAGTGTCCTGGTATTTCATTCCAATTTCTTTAGTCAAAACTGATCAATTACATACATATGCTTTTCTCTATTTCTATTTATGAATATAGTAAGTAGCTATCAACAGTAAATAGTAATATATTTGAATATAAATTAAAGAGTTAACTATACTGGAGCCAGTAAACTATTTTATGGATATTGTAATAGTGAATACATGATAAAAAGCATTTGCTGAGACCCACGGAATTATGCAACACAAAGAGTGAACCCTAATGTAAACTATGGATTTAGTAATAGTATATCAACTGGCTCATCAGTTATAAAAATATACCTCAACTAATGCAAGATGTTAATAATGGGAGAAATTGTTGTCAGCATCAGGTCCCTTCCTTGCCTCCATGCACACCTTGGTTCTTGAGTTTGGCCAAGAAAGACTTTGGAGCCAAATTCTTAAGTAAGGAGGAATTTAATGGCAATTAAAGAGAAAATGCACACTCAAGTAGACCCAGAGGTGGCAACTGCACCCCCCACCCCCGCCCAAGGGTTAGGGGTTAGGAGTGTCTTTTCTTTTTATGCTTGGCATGGTTTATGGGACAAAGCTAGGAAGGTCTGACTGAGATTACCTCCAATCGATCACCTAAGGAACTCCTCCTACTGGTCCTACATGGTAGCTGGGGAAGGGGGAGATTAGTCTTATATGGTCCTTGTTGGAACTGTCATAGCAGCCTTCCCCTGTATGGGGACAAGGGCAGAGGGAGGAGTAAAATATGCAATGTAAATGTATTATAATAAACCTATAAGTTACTTTAGGGCAGCAATTATGGGGAAGGGTGCATGCCGGCTCCCGTGGGACTCTTCCAGCTGTTTGTATTGTTGGGGTTGTTGTAGGTTTCCCTGCTCATATCTAGCTAACTGAACACTAGGTTCCTATGAACAGGAGAGATGGAATATAGGGAACTTTATGTACTTTTTGCTCAATTTTTCTGTAAACCTAAAATTGGTCTAAAAAATAAAGTTTATTAAGTAAAAAGATAAAGTTAACTATAATTATCCAATAATCATCTGGCAGTCCCCGTGGAAAAAACACCCCATGAGGACAGGATGGTTCTACCTTGTATACTGTGCTCTACCTACACTACCAGTATTGGCACATAGTATAGGCCCATACACTGATCAGAAACTGTTTGGGTCAGAAATGTTTGAGAATTAAGAACTTCTCTGAGTTTAGAAACAAAACACGGTCCATAAAATATACCCAGTGTTACATAACATCCCCAGCTGAGTCTGGGTCAGTACTCCATAATCAAACACATTTGTAAGTCTCTAGCAATATTCATATTTAAGGCTATATATAGCTTCACATCCCTTTAGGTCAGTTTTTTTGTTGTTGTTGTTGTTGTTTTAATTAACATATAACGTATTATTAGCCCCAGTGGTACAGGTCTGTGAATTGTCAGGCTTACACACTTCACAGCACTCACCATATCACACACCTCCCCAATGTCCATAACCCAACCACCCTCTCCCTGATGCCTTCCTCCCAGTAACCCTCAGTTTGTTTTGTGAGATGAGGAGGTTCTTATGGATTGTCTCCCTCCCAATCCCATCTTGTTTCATTTTTTCCTTCCCTATCCCCCAAAACCCCCACGTTGCCTCTCAAATTCCTCATATGAGTGAGATCATATGATAATTTTCTTTCTCTGATTAACTTATTTCACTCAGCATAATACCCTCTAGTTCCATCCACATCATTGCACATGGCAAGATTTTATTTCTTTTGATGGCTGCATAGTATTCCATTGTGTGTGTGTGTGTGTGTGTGTGTGTGTGTGTGTGCGCGTGCGCGCACATGCACATCTTCTTTATCCTTTCATCTGTTGACGGACATCTATGTTCTTTCCATAGTTTGGCTATTGTGAACATTGCTGCTATAAACATTTGGGTGTGCATGCCCCTTTGGATCATTACATTTATATGTTTAGGGTTAATACCCAGTAGTGTGATTGCTGGGTGGTAGGGTAGCTCTAATTTCAACTTTTTGAGGAACTTCCATGCTGTTTTCCAGAGTAGATGCACCATCTTGCATTCCCACTAACAGTGTAGGAGGGTTCTCCTTTCTCCACATCCTCATAAACATCTCTTGTTTCCTGACTTGTTAATTTTAGCCACTCTGATTGGTGTGAGGTGGTATCTCATTGTGGTTTTGATTTGTATTTCCTTGATGCCAAGTGATATTCAGCACTTTTTAACGTGTCTGTTGGCCATCTGGATGTCTTCTTTGCAGAAATGTCTGTTCATGTCTTCTGCCCATTTCTTGATTGCATTATTTGTTCTTTGGGTGTTGAGTTTGATAATTTCTTTATAGATTTTGGATACTAGCACTTTATCTGACGTTGCATTTGTGAATATCTTCTCCCATTCTGTCAGTTGTCTTTTGGTTTTGTTGACTGTTTCCTTTGCTATACAAAAGCTTTTGATCTTAATGAAGTCCCAATAGTTCATTTTTCCCTTGCTTCCCTTGCCTTTGGTGATGTTTCTAGGAAGAAGTTGCTATGGCTGAGGTCGAAGAGGTTGCTACCTGGATTTTCTTCAAGGATTTTGATGGATTCCTGTCTCACATTGAGGTCTTTCATCCATTTTGAGTCTATTTTTGTGTGTGGTGTAAGGAAATGGTCCAGTTTCATTCTTCTGCATGTGGCTATCCAATTTTCCCAACACCATTTGTTGAAGAGACTGTCATTTTTCCATTGGACATTTTTTCCTGTTTTGTCAAAGGTTAGTTGACCATAGAGCTGAGGGTGCATTCCTGGGTTCTCTATTGTTACATTGATCTATCTGTCTGTTTTTGTGCCAGTACCATGTTGTCTTGATGATGACAGCTTTGTAACAGAACTTGAAGGCTAGAATTGTGATGCCACCAACATTGGCTTTCTTTTTAACATTCCTCTGGCTATTCGAGGTCTGTCCTGGTTCCATATAAGTTTAAAGACTATTTGTTCCATTTCTTTGAAAAAAAAAAAAGGTGGTATTTTGATAGGGTTTGCATTAGATATATAGATTGCTTTAGGTAGCATAGACATTATCATAATATATGTTCTTCCCATCCCTGAGCATGGAACATTTTTCCATCTCTTTGTGTTTTCCTCAATCTCCTTCATGAGTACTTTATAGTTTTCTGAGTACAGATTCTTTGCCTCTTTGGTCAGGTTTATTCCTAGGTATCTGATTGTTTTGGGTGCAATTGTAAATGGGATTGACTCCTTAATTTCTCTTTCTTCTGTCTTGCTGTTGGTGTGTAGAAATAAGACTGATTTCTGTGCATTGATTTTATATCCTGACACTTTACTGAATTCCTGTATGAATTCTAGCATTTTTGGAGTGGAGTCTTTTGGGTTTTCCACATAAAGTATCATATCATCTGCAAAGAGTGAGAGTTTGACTTCTTCTTTACCAATTCGGATGCATTTAATTTCTTTTTGTAATCTGATGCTGAGGCTAGGGCTTCTAGTACTATGTTGAAGTAGTGGTGATAGTGGACATCATTGCCGTGTTCCTGACCTTAGCAGAAAAACTCTCAGTTTTTTCCCATTGAGGATGATATTCACTGTGGGTTTTTCATAGATGGCTTTGATGATATTGAGGTATGTTCCTTCTATCCATACACTGTGAAGAATTTTGATGAGGAAAGAATGCTGTAATTTATCAAATGCTTTTTCAGCATCTATTGAGAGTGTCCTATGGTGGTTGTTCTTTCTTTTATTAATGTATTGTATCACATTGATTTATTTGTGGATGTTGAACCAACCTTTCAGCCCAGGAATAAATCCCGCGTGGTCATGGTGAAGAATCCTTTTAATGGACTGTTGCATCCTATTGGCTAGTATTTTGGTGAGAATTTTCACATCTGTGTTCATCAAGGATATTTGTCTGTAATTCTCTTTTTTGCAGGGCCCTTTGTCTGGTTTTGGGATCGAGGTAATGCTGGCCTCATAAAATGAGTTTGGAAGTTTTCCTTCCATTTCTACTTTTTGGAACAGTTTCAAGAGAATAGGTATTAATTCTTTGTTAAATGTTTGGTAGAATTCCCCTGGGAAGCCACCTGGTCCTGGGCTCTTTTTTGGGGGGAGATTTTTGATGACTGCTTCAATCTCCTTACTGGTTATGGGTCTGTTCAAGTTTTCTATTTCTTCCTGGTTCAGTTTTGGTAGTTCATACGTCTCTAGGAATGCATTCATTTCTTCCAGATTGTCAAATTTGCTGGTGTATTTTTGCTTATAATATATTCTTATAATTGTTTGTATTTCTTTGGTCTTAGTTGTGATCTCTTCTCTTTCATTCATTATTTTATTAATTTCAGTCCATTCTCTTTTCTTTTTGATAAGTCTGGCCAGGGGTTTATCAATCTTATGAATTCTTTCAGAGAGCCAGCTCCTAGTTTCGTTGATTTCTTCTACTATTTTTTTTGGTTTCTGTCTCATTGATTTCTACTCTGATTATTATTTCTCTTCTCCTGCTGGGCTTAGGATTTCTTTGCTGTTCTTTCTCCGGCTTCTATAGGTGTAGGGTTAGGTTGTGTACTTGAGACTTTTCTTGTTTCTTGAGAAAGGCTTGTATTGCTATATATTTTCCTATCAGCACTGCCTTTGTTGTGTCCCATACATTTTGAACAGTTGTGTTTTCATTTGTTTCCATGAACTTTTTCAGTTCTTCTTTAATTTCTTGGTTAACCCATTCATTCCTTAGTAGGATGCTCTTTTGCCTTGATGTATTTGCGTTCTTTCCAACTTTCCTCTTGTGGTTTAGTCTAGCTTCAAAGCATAGTGGTCCGACAATATGCAGGGAATGATCTCATTTTTTTGGTACCAGTTGAGACCTGATTTGTGACCCAGAATGTGATGTATTCTGGAGAATGTTCTATGTGCACCAGAGAAGAATGTGTATTATGTTTCTTTGGGATGGAATGTTCTAAATATATCTTTGATGTACATCTGGTCCAGTGTGTCATTTAAGGCCTTTATTTTCTTGTTGATCTTTTGCTTGTATGATCTGTCCATTTCAGTGTGGGGGATGTTAAAGTCCCCTACTATTATTGTATTGTTGTTGATGTGTTGCTTGGATTTTGTTATTAATTGGTTTATATAGTTGGCTGCGCCCATGTTAGGGACATAGATATTTAAAATTTTTAGATCTTCTTGTTGTGCAGACCCTTTCAGTATGATACAGTGTCCTTCCTCATCTCTTATTACTGTCTTTGGCTTAAAATCTAATTTATCTCATAGAAAGATTGCCACCCCAGTTTTCTTTTGATGTCCATTAGCATGGTAAATGGTTTTCTTACCCCTCACTTTAAATCTGAAGGTGTCTTTGGGTCTCAAATGAGTTTCTTGTAGACAGCATATTGATGCATTTTGGTTTTTAATCCATTCTGACACCTGTGTCTTTTGATTAGGGCATTTAGCGCATTTACATTCAGGGTAACTATTGAAAGATATGAATTTAGTGTCATTGTATTGCTTGTAAGGTGACTGCTACTGTATATTGTCTCCTTTCCTTTCTGGTGTACTACTTTTGGATTCTCTCTTTGTTTAGAGGACCCTTTCAATGTTTCCTGTAGGGCTGGGTTGGTGTTTGCAAATTCTTTTAATTTTTGTTTGTCCTGGAAGCTTTTTATCTCTCCTTCTATTTTCAATTTTCAATGATAGCCTTGCTGGATATAGTATTTTTGGCTGCATACTTTTCTCATTTAGTGCTCTGAATATATCATGCCAGTTCTTCCTGGCCTGCCAGGTCTCTGTGGAGAAGTCTGCTACCATTCTAATATTTTTACTTTTATCTGTTACAGACTTCTTGTCCTGGGCTTCTTTAAGGGTTTTCTCTTTGTCACTAAGAATTGTAAGTTCTTCTATTAGATGATGGGGTGTGGATTTATTTTTATTGATTTTGAGAGGTGTTCTCTGTGCCTCCTAAATTTTTTTCTTATTTTTATTTATTTATTTATTTGACAGAGAGGTCACAAGTAGGCAGAGAGGCAGGCAGAGAGAGAGACAGAGAGAGGAGGAAGCAGGCTCCCTGCTGAGCAGAGACCCCGACGTGGGACCCGATCCCAGGACCCTGAGATCATGACCTGAGCCGAAGGCAGCGGCTCAACCCACTGAGCTACCCAGGCGCCCCCTGTGCCTCCTAAATTTTGATGCTTGTTCCCTTTTCCATATTAGGGAAACTTTCTATAATAATTTGCTCCAATATACCCCTCTGACTTCCTCTCTCTTTCTTCTTCTTCTGGAATCCTAATATCCTAATATTGTTTCATCTTCTGGTATCACTTATCTATCAGATTTTCCACTCGTGGTCCAATAGTCATTTGTTTCTCTTTGGCTCAACTTCTTTATTCTCCATCATTTGCTCTTCTATATCACTAAATCTCTTTTCTGCCTTCTTTATCCCAGCAGTAAGAGCCTCCGTTTTTTTTTTTTTTTTTAAGATTTTATTTATTTATTTGACAGAGAGAGATGACAAGCAGGCAGAGAGGCAGGCAGAGAGAGAGGAGGAAGCAGGCTCCCTGCTGAGCAGAGAGCCTGATGCGGGGCTCGATCCCAGGACTCTGAGATCATGACCTGAGCCGAAGGCAGCGGCTTAACCCACTGAGCCACCCAGGCGCCCCAAGAGCCTCCGTTTTTTATTGCACCTTATTAGTAGCTTTTTTTTTTTTAATTTCAGCTTGGTTAGATTTTAGTTCTTTTATTTTTATAGAAAGGGATTTTCTTTCTCCAGAAAGGGTTTTCTCCAATATCTTCCATACCTTTTTAGAGCCCAGCTATCACCTTGAGATTCATCATTCTGAACTCTAGATCTGGCATATTACCAATGTACGTATTGATTAGGTCCCTAACCTTTGGTACTGCCTCTTGTTCTTTTTTTGTGTGTATGGTAAGTTTTTGTGTCTTGTCATTTTATCTGGATAAGAATATATGAACAAGAGAATAAAATATTAAAAAGGTGGCAAAGACCCCAGACAAATGTACACAAACCAAATCAAAAGAGACCCCAAATCAGGGCAAGAAGAAAGAGGGTAAAAAGAAGTTTAAAAAATTTTTTTTTAAATTGAAATACATACATATATTAGACTAGTGACTAGCGCAGAACCCTCCCCCCACTTGATTTTGGGTGTATTTTGTCCCTCAGAAGAAACTACCTCCCAAAATTTTAAAGAAAGAAAAACGTGTATATATACAAAAATAAGGGTAAACATGATGAAGGGATGGAATATAACTGTAAAGATGGAAATTATTAAAAATATTTTTTAAAGGAATTGATAAGACAAGTTGGTTGGAAAAAGATAGAAAAAGAAAGTGGAGAGAATTTGCTCAGGCTGGAGACTAGAACAAAGCCCTGTGCTAGATTTAGGATATATTTTTATCTTATTAGAAGAAATTGTATCCCAAAAATTTTTAGAAGAAAAAAACCTATATCTATACAAAAAATAAAGTTTGATACCGTGAAGGATAAAACATGACTATAATAATGAAGGTTTTAAAAGATTTTTTTTTAGAAAGGTATTGTTAAGATAAAGTATTTTAAAAATGTTAAAAGAGGAAGGAGGAAAAGTTTAAAAAATTAGAATAAGAAAAAAATAAAATTAGAAAAATTTAATTAACTTTGCAAGACTAAAGAATCCTGGAGAGAAAGCCCTGAATTCCATGCTTTGCTTTTCCCTCCTCTGGAATTCCACTGTTCTCCTTGATCAGTGAGCTTGGTCTTAGCTGGATGCTCTTGCTGATCTTCTGGGGGAGGGACCTGTTGTAGTGATTCTGAAATGTCTTTGCCTGAGGCAGAATTGGACTGCCTTTGCTAGGGGCCAGGCTAGGTAATCTGCTCCATTCACTCTCAGGAGTTTTTTTTCCCTGAATGCTTTCCATAGAGCTCTGGATGATGGGAATGAAAATGGCAGCTTCTCACTTTCCAGCCCAGAGGAGCCGAAATCACGGGGCCCCACTCCTTAAGGCACCCTCGGAGAAAAGCGGTCAATCACTCCCATCTCCCTGGTCTCTGGCCAGACTCTGAGCTTACCCAGCCTGTGAGTGAGCATTTTTGTCTCTGGCTCAGAGCCCCATTTGGTGACTCCAAACCCAGCAGATCCTCCCACTCAGCTCTTCCCACAGAGGAATGTAAGTCTCCCTGCATCTGCCACTTGTGGGGGTCCCTGCTCAAAGAGCAGTGTCCTGACTATACCACTGATCACAGTTTAATGTACCCCGAGCTGAGAGCTCACTCCTTGGCTCTGTTTCTGTAGCCGGCTTCCCTCCTTTGGGAATGTAGCGAGCTCTGCTAAATTCAGACACCTGAGACCACACTGTCCCCATGAGGGCTCAACCCCTGCTTAGCCTCTGGAGCGATGCCTCTCATTGGAGCAGACTTTTAAAAGTTCAAATTCTTAAAAAAAAAAAAAAAAAAAAAAGTTCAAGTTCTGTGCTCCGTTGTTCTACCTCTTGCCGGGAGCCGGCCCCTCCCTCCACAGTCTATCTTCCCATGGCTTTGGATTTACTTCTCCGCTGGTCCTGCCTTTCAGAAAGTTGTCAATTTTCTGTTCCTAGAATCGCTGCTCTTCTTCTCTTCAATCTGTTTGTAGGTGTTCAGAAAACTCCTGCGAACTGATGTCATCTCAGTCTGCTACTCCTCAGCCACTTTGACTCTGCCTCCTCCCTTTTGGTCAGTTTTTGCCTCCAAATGAGTTGTAGGATGTTTGCATTTGTGAAATTTGTCATTATTTTTTATAACTGGAGCTTATATAACGTCAGAATCACCCATGTACTTATATTTAAAGGAGTAATTAATCCATTGTTCCTGACATTTGTCTGGATTTGGAGTCAAGGTCAGAGTAGGGTTTGCTGACCCACTTCCCCTTATTGTTCTTTGCCACTCCTGTGAATGCTTCCTTCAGTAAGGCACATCTTTTCGCCAACAGAGATCACTTTTATCTACTCACACTTTCCACTCCTTACCCCCATTTCTAAGATATAACATTGCATACAATTAGGTCCTCATTATGTGTGACACAATGTATGATGACAGCAGCGCTACTCTGTTCAGCAGGAAACGAAGAGTAGGAGAAGAGTTCACTTCTCATTTGAGCTTTCTTTTACTCTCTGCCTTCAAACATACCGGCTGTCTACACACTTCTCTGTTCCTTCCTGTTTAAAATGCTCATGTAAGGGGGCTTAAAAGAAGGAGGGTGGAAGCAAGGACAGATGAAAGAAAGACCACGTCCTTTAAGCAGGAATGTCTGTCTCCTCTGGGGTTTGTTTTGCCTCTGCTCTGTTCAACCGAACAAGCAAATAGAATGAAGCAGATCCTTATCCAGTAAAAATGCTGTGTGTTGGCTAGAGTTACACATAGGTGCTTGTGTGGGGCTTTTGAACATCCCTTGCTATTTATGTTATAAAGACTAACAACACTAAATTGTATTTGTAATGATAGTTTGACAGCTGTCCGGTCATCATTTCTATAATCAATAATTATATTTTAAAGGAATACTCACATTCCAGAAAACCAGTTAAGGGTATTTTATTTGTTTCTGAATTACCTTGGGTTGTTGTCCATACATTTTATGAGTAATTTTGATCCACTGAGATGCTGCTGATCTTACAGTTTCTTAGCCAAAATGAATTTCAGTGATTGTGAGAAAGGCAGGAGGAGAAGACTCCCAGCCAGCAGCATAGAGTAGTGGACCCTGTGTGTGCCTTTCTTGGAACACTCTGGTAGCAGAATGAATAATGTTTCTCTCCACTGGGCTTCCCCATTGATGCAAGTGCTGAGAGGGAGAAAGTAAAATATAAACATGACTCTGGAAGCACACCCAACAAACCAGCTTTACAGAAGAACTACCCCTTTCTTGTCCCTGGTGAAATGACTTTGGTCTACAATCCAAGAAGGCAACATGTTCCCACTGATCACACATACAGCACTGATGCTCTTGAGTGGTGAAGGGCTTTACAGGATGCAGAGTAAAAAAATACAGTATGACAGCACCACCTTGGTTTGCACAGGGTGCTTCTGTGCATGCATAATGTACAAACTATGTAGCTTCCAGATGTGACCCAGGTGTAACTACCGTCTAAACCCATAAGCTCATACTCTTAGCTCACGCTCAAACCCCTGCATTCCCCATTAGATGTCCTAGAGTTTACTTCCCGTATTTAGATTGTTGCCATTCAAGTGTTTCTGCCCAAGACCAGGTGTTAAGAATCAAAAGCCTATTTGATGTGATAGGAAGATTGACTATGTACCACAGTCCTAGATTCTTGACTGTTGTGGCAGCCCTTCACACCTGCCATTAGGATCAAGAGCCTAAACAACCCTCAGATGCAACGTCTGGGAACTCACAGCAATTACAATTAGAATTGAATCTGGTATTTTTAGTTTTCTAAGGTGAAATCATAGTATTGTGTTTTTGTCCTTTCCCAGCAGAGTTGAATCACTGAGTTTCCAAGTGATAAAAAACATTTCCAGCAGAAGAGAAGTGCATTGACCAAGGGATTTGCTGGAGACATGTGGCCTTTTACCCCATCCCACATGGTAGCTACAGAGCGATCTAGCACATAGAACAAAACTCTGCAGGGCTGTTTTTCTTCATTGGCATCCTTAATTGGTTTAGGGCTGAAAGTCATCTGTGCTCAATTCATAACTTAAGTACTCGTTTTCAAACTCTAAATTGTATAATAATGAACAGTGGTGCTGAGCTCTGGTAATGAAAATCTAGTAGGTCTGGCAGGAGCTCAAAAATCTGCCATTCATCAGGCGCCACCAGGTAAGGTGATATTAATGCAGGAGGTTTCTAGACCACACTTCAAGGAATAAGTTTATGCAGCATAGCTTGATTTTTTTTTTCTAAGTTCCTTTCTATGAAATATTTATCTTGAGATCCTACTGCTCTCTGATATGGCTTAGTCCTTTAATGCCTCCCCTTACTTTGCTGGCTACATTTTAGGATTGTTTATAGATGTCCTATTAAAAAAAGATCTACATTTAGCATTAGTGGACTTTCCCAAGCCATATCTACCCACTAGCTTGCTTCTTTATGCATGTTGTTTTTTGCTGACCTTACACTTGGAATGGAGATTATGCTATACACTTGCTCCACTGTACTTGATACATGGGCCTCTGCCTTGCTTGAGTACACCATCACCTGAGATTCAGTCATGGGTTTTCTCTTCTCAGTCTCAGAAAAACTCGGGCTGTCCCCCTCCATTCCCATTTCTTTTCCCAGTCTGTCTTCTGGTAGCCTAACTGAGCAGCACTTTGCTTGCCCAGGGGAGAAGTTTGGGGACATATCAAAATGGGCCAAATTTAAAAAAAAAAAAAAAAAAAAGAGTAAGATTGTTGCCTTCCTAAAACTGCAGATAAAATAAGTGACACCTAAGTGTAGAAAGATTTTTTTTTTTACTGTATTTCTTAGAGGATTATTTTATTTTTAGGTAAAAATCATTTTTATTTCTACTATAGATATAGTATATATTTAGTCTGTGACTGGGAAAATACATTCAGGATTAAATAATCTCTTTTAATCTAAATTCTACAGTTCTTTGCATCTCTTTCAGTACTCTAAACATTTTAAGAGTAGCCTTGGCACTACATTTTGTTTCTGGAACATTAACAGGAGGAAGCAAGAAGAAATTGGCTGACAAGCATCGATTTTTGTCTCCCCCCAAAAATAGATTTTAAAAAGAAAAGAGTCAAATGGGGGAAGAAGTTTGAGAATCATTTGTTGAGAACGGTGTTTTTCAATAACTTTCAGTATTTGATGACAAATGGAGAGAAAGTTTAAGGGTAGTCTGACCTTTAACCTAAATAAATTTCTGGTCATGAAATCAAAACCCAAAGATTTCTCAGTCTTTGTTGAAACATGAAAGGGGGCTTTCCTAAGTTTAGGTGTTCTCTCTTCTTTTTACAAATGTATGGTTCACTCGGAAACTAGTCCATGAGAATCTGTGATACAGAACTTTAGGGAATGCAGGCAGTATTGTATAAGTAGCCTTGTGAACAACTGGCAGGTGGTCTCCAAGCAGAGGAGAACCCAGGAAATCATGATGTACCAGTATTGGCATCTGCACTAAATCCCCCAGCCTGGGGCTAGAATCAGTGATCTGGAATCTGAAAAACTGTATCTGTGCTATTGGCAACCTGGCTCCTCTTTCTTTCTCTTAACATGATTTTCAAGAATTTCCAGGAGAACGAAAAATAATAGCCTGCTGCTCCCCTTGAGAGATCCCTGATAATAATGCGAGTCCATTGCCCTAACTTCTCCAAGCTAAACGAGTCCCTGATTTTTCTCCCTTTTGGGAATCCACAAGTTAAAACATCAATCTGAACATCCTGCTACTTAAATGAGGTTCATTCCTTATAAACAAAGGGTAGTGGTTACAGCAGGAATGCAATGTGTATCAAGTGAGGATAAATTTTCACTATAGGTCAGTGGATTATTGTGTCACCCTGGGGATACTTTTACTTTGTCCCATCAGTAGCTCTTCTTTGTTACACAGAACCCTTGGGGAGTTCTCACAATTAGCTGCTGGCATTCAACTGTGAGTGTTCTGAGGAAATGTTGGTTTAGTTTCAACACGAATCCTGTACCTTGACAGATCCATCCATTTTCTTTGTGTGGGTTGGTTTTACCGTTTTCTGTTCCTGTCTGCTTGCATCTCAGCTGTTAGTCCAAACATGTGCTAAAAAGTTTTTCTCTAAATGTTATCAAGAGAAGATCTGTTGGTTTGACTTTGCCCAACAGAGAAAATTTAGGAGTGTGTCTAAAGCCAGTGTTGGCTGATGTTCTGCTCTTAGGAAATGGAAAGCTAGGCATAAAAGGGTCTGTGTTAATAGTTTTAAAATTTTAGTGTGCCTAAGAATCACCCAGATTCAACTAGGTTAAAGGCAAATTCCTGGTCCCTGGATTTTTCTGGTGCAGTCAGTCTGGACTACGACATAGAAAAACAAGCTCTGTACTTGCTTAGTCCTTGCATAACATGATTACAATGTGGGCTGTCCACGGTCTAACTTTGAAACATATTGGCTTATTAAAACATTGTCCTCTGTCATTCTCTGAGATGCTCCTTTACTTCTCTAGGCTGGAAATCTTGGCTACCCTTTTGATTACATAGAGCTAGTTACTGTGACAGAGAAAAGGGTGAACTTTATCTCCTAGACTTTACAAATGGCAAATGCAAAGTGTTTTATATGTACCTTCAAGACACTTGAAAGTCACTTTGTCACTACTACACAAAGATAGAACAAACTTACTGATACCTCCCTCCATGTTTCATCTCATAATGTCATTCCGAGGACTGTGTTTCACCCAGCTACCTCAAGGTTTAAGAGAAACAAAGCAACCCTTTAACTCCATTTTGTCTAAAATGTTCGTATTTATAGTAACTCCAGGCTAAAGTTTTTAAAGTTAGGTTATCTGTTTTCTACACCTGCATTGCTAAGCTTTCTAAAATCTCTCCCTCCATCTTTTTGAAACTAAACAGCTCATGTTTGAAAGGCTATGGATTTCCTTAGATGAAAACTGAAATACCACTCCCTTTATGCTAATGTTAATTTACAGGCAGCAAGCTTGGTTAACCAAGAGAAAATAAAAACTTTGGATGAAATGTGTTATTTATAGCGAATGCAAAGCATCATTATTATCAATTCTTGTTACAAAATACACAGAAAAAATACCATTTTTGTTATTTAAGTATGGCATGGATACATTGAGAAATAGTACAGATGTTAATTCAGTCTCTCAGCTGCATCCTGGATAATCATTATTATGTTTTATTCTTACTTGGAATTACTAGTAATAGACTGTGTATTTCTGTATGAATTTCAAATCAGGGAACACCAATGAATTGAGATGATTGATATTATACACACACACACACACACACGCACACACACACACACATAATTTTAGAATTGGGACAACAATAGAAATATTTCTCTCTTAGAGAAAAATCCAAGTGTGTAGCTATTAGTGATCTTGAGAGGGAACATTTGCTACTTAAATAGATACTTAAATAGATATGCCAAAAATTCACATAATTCTTCATATTTGAATTGAGCTAATCGTTGACCAGTATTTAAATTTGTTTCGAAACTATCTATATAATTGTTGAAAAATTGAAATGTATATATCTGTATTTTGAATTATCTGGTTTCAAACCATGAGTGTTAAAAAAAAAAAAAGTACATTCTTAGGTACTTTTTCATTCTATGCTTTTCAGTTATTTGGCAGTTCCTATTTTCTTTTTTAAGAGTTTTTTTTTTTTTTTTTTTTTTTTTGACAGACAGATACCACAAGTAGGCAGAGAGGCAGGCAGAGAGAGAGAGGGGGGTAAGCGGGCTCCCTGCTGAGCAGAGAGCTCAATGTGGGGCTCAATCCCAGGACTCTGATATCAGGACCTGAGCCAAAGGCAGAGGCTTAACCCACTGAACTACTCAGATGCCCCATGATCCTGTTTTCTTTTGTTTAAGTCTCATTAATGAGAGATTTTATACATGGAGTACGGAGAGAGGATGGTGTAACAGTATAATTCATGTTATCTTTGAATGCATATTTTACATGTATGTGCATATAAGTTCATGGGCAAATACTCAGGAATTCTTTCCCATTCTTAACTGGTATAGAACCACTGACTAAGTCCAGTCCTGTTATTTTGGAGATGAGAAAATTGAGGACTAGAGAGACTAAGTGATGGAGAGTTAGGTCATTGATTTAGTAGTTGACCCAAGGCATTGACTCTCAGTTCATGATTTGTCTGAATTCATATCCTGCCTTTTCTTACTACGAGGTCATTGGCTGTCCTTACTCCTCTATAATAAAATAGAATTCTGTTTCGTCATCTTATCTCCTTACATTTTATCTATCCCAAGTTCAACATATGGATTTTTTTTTTAAGCCTGGGTTGTAAACCTTCCAAGAAATTACCTTACTTCGTGTCCTCCACCAAGATTTCCAAGCCAGCTTTATTCTTTTTCCTCAATCCTGATACAACTGCATGAATTTACTCTCATCTTATCACTTATCAACAAAGGCTGGTTGTAAAGGCTTTCCAGGATAGCAGTTGCAATTCACACTCTTCAAAATAATCACACCTAAGTGGGGAGTGGATTGTCAGCTCCAGGGCAATATTCAGTATCATAGCCACTGGCCCTTCTTTCTGGAAATTCATTAGGCAATGCCTAAGTTAACTGAATGAATACATTAAAAAGTGAAAAAAAATTACACACAAATAGAACAAATCTTTAGTAATGATCTTCTGTGCATAAACTGCTGTACTTGATATCAGAACATACCAAAATGTGTACATCATGATCTCAAGGAGCTTACAGTCCAAAACAGGACAAAACAAGGTACCAATACACCTGATAGAAAAAGAAAAGTGGCTACAGGGAGATATAATTGAAGAATCATGTGGTTAAAGGAAAAAGATAAAGGTCTACAAAAGCTTTCTAGGATAAAAAAAATGAACTTGAACTAAATTTTGAAGAATGAAAATGGGTATGGGTGGTGAGATGCATTTTGACTATCTTTATTATGTGTGTATCTAGAAACAAGTACTCTCCACTGCTCTATACTGGTTTGTGGATTATTCTAGTCTTTAAACTTTATAGCTGTTTTGTGATAAAGTAAGTTTCATACATCTAGTCAGTGTTAATTGAGGGAAAGTATTCAGAAACTCATACATCATTGTATACTCATGTATTACTGAGCTAGCTATAGACTCATTTGAGTGTTAACTGAATTTGTGTGCTGAGTCACAGACGGTTCCGGCTGTATGATATTTACACGAACATCCCCATGTATGGATCCCTCGTAGGTTGGGGAAAAAAAGACAAAAACAAGCTGGTCATTTACCAGATAATTTGAGAATCATGACTCTAGGTTGTTCTTTACTTACATAGAGAATTTAAGAGACTTTTATACATATTTTAGCAGTACAGAGATGTTTCTCTTTATTAGTGTATGTATGAAATTATCATTGCTTGCTTCCATTTCTATTATCCCCTTACAGAGCAGAGAAATGTTTAGCTTTGTGACATTAGAAGGTCTCCCAGGGTAATAGCAGCACAAAAGAGCTATAGAAGGCACAAAACATAAACAAAGTAAAAGGCTAAGCAAAAGGCAGATAGAATAAAAAGTAAGAGGAGAGGAAAGGGAGGGTCAAGCATTCAGGAAGTTGTTAGTAAAAATAAATTGCCATTGTGAAATAGGAGAGTCTGTGTCTCCACTTCATTATAATCTACAAAGGATTAGTCTTCAGTGGGAAATTTCATCTAAGAAGCTGAAACTAAATCTGTTGTGTATTATTATTTTTTTGTTCTTATTTTATTGCTCTTATTTTCATTTTGTAGTTGTTTTCTGTTATTGTTTGCATTTGGAAGATATTCTTCATTTTGGGGCACTTGCCTCTCTCATTTCAGATGACTACGCACTGCATGGCCCTGTTTTTATTCAGGAACCAGGTCATACGATGTTCCCTTTGAATTCTGAGGAGAAAAAAGTGAAGCTCAACTGTGAAGTTAAAGGGAATCCAAAACCGCATATCAGGTTTGTTAATTTAAATCATGCGTTTCCTCGCATACGAGTTCTGTTATTAAAATCGACAAGTACTTATAGAGCACTAATTACTTAAAGTGCTTTTAAACAGGCATCATAGAATACCCCGAGAAACTAAAGAGATCTTTGTGTTCATGAAAGGTTTAGTGCCCAACTTCTGTTTCTGGCTGTACTGGGAATTAAATATCCTGTCTGACACCCTCACTGAAAGTCTAAATATTTCTTAACATATTTTTTAAAACACTTTTAACACCTGCACCAAAAAACTGGTATTAAAGTAAGAAGTACTCAGAAGTTAAAAAATAAATAAAATAAAAAATTTTTTAAAAAGTGGATTTAGAACCCAGAGAAGAAAACCAACCCCTAAAAGCAGGTTTTACCTTGAACTACGTGGACTAGAACTTTGGATTTTGCAGCTGCATACATAAAGCCTAGAATGGACCAAGACCAAGAGGAGAATCTAACATTAGCATACCTCCTAGGATAGACCTGGGACCTAAAGGCTACGTACTTAGAGTGCATGTAACAAGAAATACGCTTGCCTCCCCAAAGAACTATAAAGCAAAAATAATTCCTGTTTCAAACTTTGGTGCTAGTGGTCTTAATAGAAGATGAGACACAGCTGAAAGCAGAATTAGTAAACTGCAAGGTATATCTGAAGAAATCATCCAAAGGCATCAGAACTGGGTAAAGAGAAGTAAAGGGAGAGAGAAAGAAAGAAAGAGGAGGGAGAGAGAGATACAGAGAAAGGGAAAGCCACACACACAAAAAAAAAAGAGAGAGAGAGAGATTAATAGAAAATGTTTTTATATGTTTAATCAGAGTTCATAAGGAAAGGCAAGGGAGAATGAGGCAGAGACAATATTTTATGAGAAGGCTAAGAATTTTCCAAAGCCAAATAAAAATTCTTTGCTATAAGAGTGCTGGTTCAGTCAGTGAAACATGCAGTATTTTATTCTCAGGGTTGTGAGTTCCAGCCCCATGTTGGGTCTACATACAGATTACCTAAAAATAAAATACTTTTTTTAAAAAAGTAAAAAAAAAAAAAAAAAAAAAAAAAAAATTCCAAGCTATATATTTAGGTAACCAAATGAATTTCAAGGAGTACAAATAAAAATAAAGCCTCATCTAGAATTATTATAGTGAAATAGCAGAACACCCAAGTTGAAGATACCATTCTATAAATAGTTAAGCTTATAACATAGATAACCTTCAAATAGAAGGCAGATTAGCATCTGACTTTTCAATAGAAACAAATCAGGACGGATGACAGTCTTCCATGTGCTGAGAGAGATTAATTATCAAATTTCTACATAGCAGAAGTATTTTTTTAAAAGGAGAACAAAAAAAATGTGTTCTCAGACATTCAGAAACTAAAGTTAGACTTCAGCAAGGGCACCTGGGTAGCTCAGTTAAGTGTCTGCCTTTAGCTCTGGTTGTGATCCCAGGGCCTAGGATCAAGGGTCATATCAGGCTCTTGCCAGGTTCCTGAAATCAAGCCCTGTTCATGGGGCTCCCTCTTCAGTGGAGAGCCTGTTTCTCCCTCTGCCTGCTCCTTCTCTCCCTCTCTTACTCTCTCTCAAATGAATAAAGTCTTTTTATAAAGAAATAAAGTTTGACTTCAACAGACATATTCACTAAAGAAAATTCTAGAAGATATAACTGAAACAAAATAAAAATGGTCCCAGGTAGAGTATCTGAGATAAAAGAACCAGTGGTAGTAACGCAAGTGGTAAATGTTAACATTTCCATCTTAAAACCAATTGCAATTACACTGAACAATAAAAATAATAACAATATACTGTCTTGTGGAGATAAAAATTAAAAATCATGATAATAATAAAAGTAAATTTTTAAAAGATATACTGCACAATGGATTTACATACATGGTTTAAAAAAGTGAAATAAAATTTGTCCCCTACCTAACCACATATACGGAGGCCAATTTAAGGTGACTGGAAGACCTGCACGGGACATACATGCTTTTAAAAGAAGATAGGCATACATATCCTTGACTTTGAAGGGAAGGAAATATTTCTCAAATATGACAGAAAAAGCACAAATCATAAAAGAAAATATTTAACTTCATTAACGTTGAGAACTTCTGTTCAACAGAAATACTGAGATGAGTAAAATTTCAGGCTTCCAACTGGAAGAAGATATTTTTAATACATGTCATTGGCAAAGAAATAATATCCAAAAATATTTTTTAAATCCCCACAAATCAAAAAGTAAAAACTGTTTTTTAGTAGCCTAGTAGAAACATTACTGAAAGACTTGATTAGGTACTTCTAAGAAAAGAAATATCACACATCCATGAAATAGATAGATTGTCAGTGCCATTAACAGAAACATACAAATTAAAACTGAAATGTCACATTCTTGCATGCGTACCAGATTAGCAGAAATTTAGAAAACTAAATTCAACATAATATAAATAAATATAACCTAGTATGTTCATACAAGGTAACCCCATGCAGTAGTGAAAATGATGAATTACAGCTACAGTATGATGGATCACAGGAACATAATTTCCAGCAAACAAAGCAAGTCACTAAAGAATGGTATAACTCCATATTTATAAGGTTCAAGAGCAGGTAAGACGGAGCAGTTGTTTAAGGATGCCAACATACTTGATAAAATCATAAAATCAAGGGAAAGAAAAAGACAAAATTAGAGGTTATAATTAACTATTGAGAAAGGGAGTCAGTAGATTCAGAATGGAAATTGAGACTTTAAAATATTACTTTCTTGAGAAACAGACCTTTATTGTCTTGTGACACTTTATAATGTTGGGGAGGATGAAATTTTCTTCTGTCTGAGATTCCTCTAGCTGCACTAAGAATTAAATTAACATAAGGCAGATTAACAGAAGAAAATCAAATTCAAATTCATATGTATGAGGAATCTACACAGACATGAAATTCCAAAGATAGGCAAAAATGTGGTATATATGTCATTCTGAACTAAGGAGAAGGGTGGGGTCAGGGTCTTGGAACTTCAGAGGGAAAGAGTGAAATTCACAGCAAGATAAAAAAGTAAATGTTTGGTAAATAAATGTTTGTTGGGCCACATGACTTTATATATCTCATATGTATGATTTTGCCTCTGTTTGCCTTTAATGATGAAACTTTAAGCTAATGATCAATATATAATAGTGTTTAGAAACCAAAATAATAGATAACATATGTCATAGTTTTGGGGAAGAAGAGATTGGATCATTAAGGATCCACAGAAGTGGGGTATGAACTGAGATATTTAGTTTGCAATTTGGCAGAAGATAAAGGACATCTTATATAAGTTAAAGGATTGGAGTATTAGTGTAGTAGAAATTATTTTAGAATTTAATTTGTGTGCCCATTCATTCATTCATTCATTCATCAACTATATCATCATTCACTACACCACCCAGTGTCTTTCAAATTCTGAGTTATGGGTGCATGGAACTGGCTCAGCAATTACCCAGGATAAGTAATTCTAGAGCTTCTACCCAAGAGTTCACCATAGTATCTCTCCTTGAATTGGGATATGGATTAGGATTCTGAAAATATGTGGTCCAGGAAAGGTATTTAAATCACTATAGTAAGTTACTGTATCAAACCACTATATTACTGGACACCACCCTAGGTCTAAGAAGTGGTGAAGGTCGCTGCAGAGCTATGCAGAGAGTATTGTGCTATCCTTGCTGTAAAGGATGTCCACGTTCTAGGGCATCCTGGAGTCTACTTCAGGATGCAAGGGGGAGGTACAGGGAAAGTTGCATAGAAAAGGAAATATTTAACTGAATTCAGAGGGCAAATGACGTTTTGCTATATGGATATTTTGCCAAAAGATGTGCATTACTGAAAGGGGGGAAAAAACACTCTAATGGATATATAATTTATCATTCAAACCAGGACAGTTCTGAGAGTAAAAGGCCACTGTTAATAATTATTCTAGGGCAGCAGGTGTAAAACCAGCACTGTCCCGGACAAACCAGAATGTGCATTTATTCTCCGCACACAGAATATGTTGAATTCAAGGTTAAATCAGATATTTTAAGATGTGTTATATAGTAAAAAATAAATGCGAGAGGCAAAGGTTTCTAAATACATAAAGGATGAGTTAAATGGGCCTATTTTTTAGCACAGAGCCAAGTGTAAGTTCAGATGTTAGCCTTAAATGAAAACAAATTTTGCAGCAGAATTTGGCAAGTTGCTGCTTCCTTTTTACTCCAAACTGTGACCTTTAATTAACATTGCTTTTGTAACATTGTGTTTCAAGATACAGGGGCCTGCTTTGTTATTTAAAACAAGCAGTGGAACAGAAACCTATTATGTTTTTAAAGATTGCCAGGAAAAGCTGAGAAGAAAACTTTTAATCAAATGTACCTGCACTTGGTTACAGGGTACTGGGTTTTCCTTTATACCTTTGACAGTTTCTCTGTAACATAATAGCCAGTTGCTACCTGGGAGCTAAAAACTCCCTCATGCTGAAGGAAAGAGCAAGGGATAGAATGGAGAGATCAGGTATTTTCAGTGTGGCTATACTTTTTCCGTGCTCAGGCTGACTTTGAGGGGGACAAACGAGAAGAAATTCAAGGTGAACTCTACATGGGGATTTTCAGCATTAGGTTTTTCCGCAAACACCACAACTGACCTCTCTTCTTTGTGTTTATTCCCTCAACTGAGCCTTCTTTTTTCTTTGTTTCCTGCCCCTCAACTTTGAAAGGATTGACCTAGACCCAGAAAAATTTTAGAACTGTTGACTTTTGCCGACTTTCCTTGCATTCAAGTTTCTTAAGGACTTGTGACATTACTTATTGCACTCAGCTTCCCTTTCCAGACAGATGGGACATTCAGGTACTTGGCTGGAGTACTTCTACTGCGAAGTTTCTGTTCAACTTAGTTTATAAACAACAAATTTCAAGTCACAAAGGTCTTGCCCCTTCTTTCAGGTCAAATTGAGACCGTGAACAAAGAAAGAGGGTTTTATTGCAACAAATTCCACAGATAGCTTCCCAGCAAAGTCTGGAAAATTGTACCTCCCAGCACTTTATAGTGTCAGCTTTTAGTTGGGCTCAGCCTGACTCTCTGGAAAGAGCTGAGTTATGGTTCCCAAAGTGGTTCAGAAATCAACTTACGGGACTCACTAATTCTCCTGACCCTAGGGAAAATCTCTCTTTGTTCCACATGGGCATTGTTTCTATTGCCAGTACTTAAAAGATGACTCAAACATTGAAAATAAACTGATTTTTCAAAGAGTGTTCCAGTATGGGATAAGATAAGGAATTCAGTGCAATCCACATTCAGTGGGAATGAACACTGACTTCATTGCAATAAAACTGGGTATAGTGCTTTGCAATCTAGTCTCAACTGCATTTCACAGCAAGCACTTTATTTTCTAAATAATCTCTTTTCCTTTGCTATTTGTATGTAAAAGCAGGCAATAAAGTAGATTAAAGGACTTTCTGCAGAGCATTTAGGTTTAGATGACTAGTGTAGACAAACCTACAGAGGTGTTCTCATTATCCCCACAACCACTTTTCTAAAAAAGCTCACATGGTCCATTTCTAAATTCCACATTCTGCTTGCAGCACACATTATATTGCAATTTCCTCTTTGAGTTCTTAGATTTGTCATTAAATTGCTCGACTATCATTTGAAGTGAGAGTTATAGCCAAGACGTGATCAGCTGACTCAAAAAAAAAAAATGTCTAGGGCAGGCAGTCATTTTTAGAGATTCATGTGCATATAGACCTGCTAAAATATAACCTGGCTTTCTCTTTTTATTGCTTATTGCTTTCATGCCTGTGTCAGAGCACAGAGAGAATTACTGTCAAGCTTAAAAACAATGTCTGTTTCTAATACCCATCTTCTTATAAACAAACACATAAAAAGCTATGTCCCACTTTGTGATTTTGACCTAGCTTTCCTGCCCCTCATGTTTCTAAATTTTTATATTTCGAAGACATAGATGTGAACAAACATACAACACCATACTGTGAGGGGCTAGAATGTTTCATAAACTGTGCATGCTCAAAGCTAAAATATACAGCGGAGAAGTAAAATATGTAGTCAGGTTCCACAGACATTTATTGAGCACAAGGAAAGTGTCAAGGTCTAGATTGCTAAAGGGACAATGCAAAAGAGATCTAGGCAAATTATCTACAGTGAAGGCGGAATTGCTCTGTAATAGAGCAGAGAGACTCCTGTAGGAGATTGTGGAAAACTTTGATTAATTTTGAGTAGGAATATAGAAAATGACTTCATTGGAAGAGGTGTGATTTAAAATTGACCTTGAAGTATGAGAGAGATCTTGACAGAAAGAAAAGAATCCTCCTTAAACTTCTGTTTTGTGGATACCAAATATCCAAAATCTTGAAACAAACTGCCTTGCATTTTTTCATTTAAATCCTTTTACATGTACGCAGAAGCCATAATACTCCAGAATGTTATGAGAGGATGCACAATGAGCGTGTATGTACAATTATACATTTTTTTTGAAGATTTTATTTATTTACTTGACAGAGATCACAAGTAGGCAGAGAGGCAGGTAGAGAGAGAGAGGAGGAAGCAGGCTCCCTGCCGAGCAGAGAGCCCAATGCCGGACTTGATCCCAGGACCCTGAGATCATGACCTGAGCTGAAAGCAGCGGCTTAACTCTCTGAGCCACCCAGGCACCCCAAATATACATTTTTAATGGGTTTTGTTTGTTTTTTTACTGATTGAAGGAGATTAAAATGGAAGTCTCTCATTCTTTAGTCTTATTATTGTTTCTTACCAATTTCCTTTGTACTTCAGTGTTTTCTTATTTTTTGGTCTCTCAATGTAAATGTTACTGTGAGACTGTTGATATTTCAGAAGTTTCAACTATGATATTTTCATTACCCCGTATTTGTGTAGAACTTGGGAGGGAAGGGGAGAAAAAAATAAGATACATAGTCACTGAATTATATTAGCTTAAAAGTTCCTAAGTATTCAAAGGAAGGCAATTTTATTAAAATAAGCTCTTTTTTAGAATGTTATTGGCTGCAAAAAAAAAAAGAGGAAGAAGAAGAAGATGAAAGAAAAAGAGAAAGAAGTAGATCATGTTAGTAAAGCTTTACTGTTTAAATGTGTGAGTCCCGGTAAAATGTATTTATAGGGCCAAACACTAGAGCAAAATACAATAGATGATTCAAGGAAACAAAGAGAAGAACAACAAAACTCTCTTTGCCTCTGTTACCTAATTACCTGATCTCAGTTTACTGGGATGGCTGATTGATGATTGAGTGCCATTACTAAGAAGATCCTCAAAGTGATCCATGGTTAAGACTAGTTTGGTCCCTAAGACAGCTCTATATCAATAGAGTTCCTTTGCTTTGCAGTTAGCCATTTCAGTCATATTAAGGACCAAATCAAAGCAACTCTGCTGCAATTTCATCAAATACTAAGCAATCTACCTGAAAGTGGTGTATTCTGTCATCTGTATAGACCCATTTAAAGAATAACTACAAACTTGGAGAAGGGAGGAAAAAAAAAAGATTAACTTCAAACTAGAAAAAGGACTTTGGCTAAGAAACCCTATTTGAAGAAAGTTATACAAGATGCAATGGGGATTAAAAAAAAAAAAAAAGTGAAGTGTGTGTAGTATCAGATTAGCCAAAAAAGGAGGTATTAAAATTTTAATATCATTGTTTACTGTAACAGACATGCTCTTTCCATGGCAGTTGTCAACCATTGCTGAATACTTTCTTTCTTTCTTTTCTTTTTTTTTTCCATGGTTGAGAAAGTCACAGATGATATTTCCTGCTGTTGATAGTTTTTATATCTTTTATGTGATTCAGAAATATTGATTAATATTACAAGGCTTTACCTACCGGCATTTCTATACTATAGGTGGAAATTAAATGGAACAGATGTTGACATTGGTGTGGATTTCCGCTACAGTGTTGTTGAAGGCAGCTTGTTGATCAATAACCCCAATAAAACCCAAGATACTGGGACGTACCAGTGCATAGCAACAAACTCATTTGGAACAATTGTTAGCAGAGAAGCAAAGCTTCAGTTTGCCTGTAAGTAGCAATTACATCATGCTGCAAATGTAACTTTGAGTTTTGGTACCATTAAGCCTTTAAAACAGTTTTTGGTTTTTTTTTTAATCAAACAGATTTTAATTTGTTATGTGATCTTCACCTTATTTTCGTATTTGGGAAATATCTTGTTAATAGGATAAATTGTAAATCTAACTAGATAGATATATTCTGCTTTTAAAAGGTTGAATACAGTTTGATTATTTGATAGTTTGTTATGAGACTCTCTGTACAGTTCACACGCACTCAAATTTATACATAAATTTACATAGCTAGAAATTACACACATAAACCCACACACATTATAGAGTGTGTATAAGCAAGCAATTGAACTGCCAGTAATAGTCAATTTGAGAAGTATTTAATCATAAAGCTCAGAGTTTCAAAAAAAAGTTGGTAGTCTATTAATCCTATAATTCTCCAGTTTTTTTCTTGTTTTATAAATTAGGAAAAATTTTTTTTAAAGATTTTATTTATTTATTTGATAGAGAGAAATCACAGGTAGACGGAGAGGCAGGCAGAGAGAGAGACAGGGAAGCAGGCTCCCTGCTGAACAGAGAGCCCGATGCGGGACTCGATCCCAGGACCCTGAGATCATGACCTGAGCCGAAGGCAGCGGCTTAACCCACTGAGCTACCCAGGCGCCCCTAAATTAGGAAAATTTTTAAAACCACTAGATTAACAACAAAAAGTAGAGACAAAGTGTTAGCTTCTACATTATACCTTTTATACTTTCAGTTTAGAACATTTAAAAAATAAATCACCATATCTTAAGACCATCATCTAATAAAAGTTCATGAACATATCAAAGAAAGTGGAATTTAGAAATAGCAAGTTGAAAATTAAATCCACAGGCAAGAACAGTGAGTACACATTTGAGTATGGATGTCTTTGAGCGTTGATGTTCAGCTACATTTTTAAGGGTTTTTGTATTTGCATATGCTTATACATTTCCTTGTGTAAAATCCCAACTCATACAGCAGTGCATTAATGTCAAAGGTTTCATAATTACAAAGTCTGTTGGCAGTAACACTGTAGAATATTCTCATTAACAAAATCCTCTCTAGGAACTCAACATCAAATATATCTAATATCCAGTACTAGATCTATTATTGCCATCAGGTGGCATTTTTACTAGTTAAGAAATGAGTTTTCTGAGTATTAGATATATATAGGATTCCAAGATCATTTTGTTTGTGAATATTTCCTAATAGAATCTTCCAAATATTCTTAGGTATGCAGAATAATAGAAGGATAATATGTCCAATTGAGTGTTATAGAACCAAACTCTTTCTCTTGGTTTAATGCAAGTTTGATACCTTTACCTATTTTTTAGGAATGACAAGTGAATTTCATTAGGTTCCTTTTGAAAAATATTCTTAGACTCTTTGATTCTCGGAGTAGGGTGGTCTCTGCATTCAGTGAGATTACTTCTTTGATTTTTGGAATTCATAGAAGAAATTTTTAAGATCGCAGTAGTAACAACAAAAAATAAAGGTTGTCATAGCACTACCAAGCCTATCTTTCTAATTTATAACATTTGGAGAAACAAATTACCAACTGTTAAGACTATCCTTTTTTAAGAGTCCAGGCATTTCTACTACCAAAACTATCCAAAAGACAGAATATCATGTTTGAGGGTTGTCATTTAATTACATTCTATTAGCCTAAGGAAAAGCTCTAACACTCGTTTTGTGGCTGAGTTGGCCTGAGGACCAGTGTTTGGAGCCCACCTTGCTTATCCCACTTAATGGGTAATATAGGCAACCTGGTACCTTAAGAATCCATGACTGATTATTGTTCAGCCTTAAAAATTCTAAAATCAGGGGCGCCTGGGTGGCTCAGTGGGTTAAAGCCTCTGCCTTCAGCTCAGGTCATGATCCCAGGGTCCTGGGATCGAATTCCGCATCGGGCTCTCTTCTCCGCAGGGAGCCTGCTTCCTCCCCTCTCTCTCTCTGCCTGCCTCTCTGCCTGCTTGTGATTTCTCTCTCTGTCAAATAAATAAAATCGTAAAAAAAAAAAATTCTAAAAAGAATTTTACCTATTCATCACAAAGCATTCTGACCCATGGTAGACTGGTCTACTTTTTCAAAACTATAAAAACAAACCCAACATCGTGTTCTTAAAATTGAGCTAAATATCTGAATTTCCATCATTCTAACTCCCAAGCCTTGCTCTAGGATTCTGGTTAGGCTTCAAATATGTGAAAACATGATCATGTTTAATTGTTGTCTTCTCCAAGCAGTAAATCTACAACCATCTTCTTCATGACACACACATTTATGTTAATTTATCTATTAAATTGTGACCATATCAAAATGCACCCAATTCTATGCATGCGCCCTGACCTTTGCAGAGGACAGTTGGAAAAGCAGTAGCCCACAATGTGAACTTCTTTTTCAGTGAATGCAGCTGACATTGATATTCATCTTATTTTAAAGCCCCAGTCTCACATTGTAACCTTATTTTGAACATACAGTCCTATAAAATCTGAGGATTGATTTTTTATGAATGTCTATTAATCCCAAGCTACCCAACCATGTTATTTTATTAACCTAAATTCAGCATATTATATTTACCCCTATTAAATTCACCTTCTGAGTGGTGACCCTTTGTTCCCTCGCAGTTGAAATTGTTTTATATCTTTTTTTTTAATCTGACATATTGATTGTCCTCCTACTTTAATGTCAGCAGAAAATTTGATAAGCATGTGTACATTCAAATAATTGATACAACATGTTGACCAGGGCAGGGCAGCATGCCAACACAGAACTTCCACTGAGACAAGATGAGACTGAACTTTTAAATCAATATTCTTTGCATATTCTTGTTCAGTTAGCTACACATTTTCCCACACATACTGTAGTTGGACCCCAGTTTCTCCTATGTATTCTTTAAGTAGTGAGAATCTTTGCCAAATGGCTTGGTAAAATCAAGATGTATTATTTTTTTTCTTCCATACCCCTCCTACCTGGTCTCTATGCAACTTCTCTACATCTTCTTTAACCATTTGTCATAAAGCAGGCCGATTCATCTTTTAAACATGTAAATGAGATCATTCCACTTTGCTGTTTTATGCATTCTGCTGCACTAGAATAAATCTCAAATTCATTACCATGGGCTCATTTTAATTTCTTGAAAATGAGAATCTCTCTTTTGTACTGGAGCCTTGATACTTTCATTCCCTTTGCTTTACATGCTTTTCTCATGATACTTTACATGCTCATTTTCATGATCCTTCCTTCTAAATTTAGGTAGAGCTTCTTCCTAGGAGAAAGTTTTCACATCACCCTGTCTAACCTAAGAAGGGATTCCCATCATTTCTGTTTTTCTCTTCTGCTTACCTTCTTCCAGCCTTCTACTTCTATATAACATCCTCTGTTTCGTTTATTAGGACTTAATACAACCTAGCATGATTTTGTGTATTTATTTTCCCTCATCGTTTAATCACTGCAATAGAGTCTAAGTTCCAAGAGAATTGAGACTAGCTTGTCTGCAAAGTCTAGGAGACTTTATATGTATGAATAAAGGATTTCCTTAATTTGTTTCCTCTTTAGTGACACAAAAAAGAAAATATATGTATAAAATTATTTGAGGGATGATGTATTTTTATAAACTCATACCCTTTATATTTTAATCATTTTCTAGAATCCAGCCTAATTGATCTTAACTCTGCAGTTTCTAGACTTTTTTCTTCTTATCCTTTTAACATTAATTTTATAAAAAGATGATGCCTTTATTCAAAAACCTATTTAAGTAGTTTAGAATAAAATACTTTTCTTCAGTGATGTAAGGGGAAGCATGACAATGGCATCTCTAATGTTACTAATTGCTTTCACCCCAAACATCTTCATAATGAGCGAGGGGAAAAAATATTGTCTTCTGATGATACTTACTGCACCCTAATGTGCAAGTTAAAATACTTCATTTTTAATCATATGATTTTATGGCTGAAACAGAACTTAAAATATTCCTGGCCTATATCATTTTAAAAATGCAAATTAAGATTAGAGTAACTGAATTACTCATGGTTATTTACACAGTAAATAAGTGATAGCCAAGGAAAACCAGCCTCTGCTCCTAGTTCAGTGCACCCTTGATAAGAAAACATGACTTCATCTTTATCGTGACATAGCTTCAAGTCTCATTTTTATACTTTATATAAATTCATCTATATGACAATCTTATAAGGTATACATTGTTTATGGATGATTTTTAAATCTTATAATGCTGCTATGTAGACATAATTTGATAGTCTCTTGTATTTAGCATTTTTAAAGAATGAATTAATTCACATAAGCAAAAAGTCTCGTTAATGGAGATGATTCCTTTCAGAACCTACTCCTCCCCACCATTTTTTTCATTCAATATCGTTAGGCTGAAAATCCTTCCTTATTAAAAAGGCATAGCATAATTTAAGTCACTCTTGATGAGATGGGGACATTTTCATGAGCATACATTATTGTAATGCAATTTGGATCACATTTTGTTTTTCAGTTCTCCTGCAATATTAAGCCATTAGCATTCATTTTTCTTGCTGTCATAAGACTACTATACACCTTTCACTATTTACTCCTTCTATTATACCAAGGGCTACAAAACCTCATTGATTAATTTATCAGGGTTGGGACACCTGCATGGTTCAGTCAGTTAAGTGTCAGACTCTTGATTTCGGCCCAGGTCATGATGCCAGGGTTGTGGGATCAAGTCCCACATCAAATATCTGCTTGGAATCCTCTCTCTTCCTCTCCCTCCCCCTCTGCTGTCTCCCCACTCGTGCACCTGCACTGTCTCTCTCTCTCAAATAAATGAATATTATCTTTGAAAAAAAATTTTTTTTATAGGAGTCTACCCAGTACCCAGACCTTAGTAAACTTGCAATAATAGTTGTTAAACAAGTAAGAGTGGATGTTAAACTCATCAGGCCATATTTGGGTCATGATTTGAACCACTGAGTTCAAAGACTTTCTGATGATCCTTTGAGAGTGTTTTGGAAGTGGGTGCAAGCATTTCCACCCTGAGGTGGAAGATATTATGTGGAAGACAACTGATGTGTTATTCCAGATAAGGGTATATGTTGGGACAGGAGGCTTTAGCCTAAAAAAATATTGTTCATGCATGGAATACGTCAAACATGTCATCCGACTCCTGAAAACTTGGCAGAGTATACTTAGCTTTTCAGTACAATATTTTAGGAATAGCCTTGCTTTAATCTTCCCTCCATCCAAGGAAAAAAGCAAGTTGAATGATCCTTCATTCTTACATAGACAGCTGAATCAGAAGATAAGGCAGGAATGGAGGGAATTTCAGTTCATTATTTCCACCGCTTAATGGTGGGGCTATTTCAAGAGGCTTCTATGCAGTATGAAGGGCTACAGCCTCATCATTCTCGCCGCCCACTCCCTGCAGACGAGTATCCCAAGTTAAATCTGTTCGAGAGTCATTGTGCATGGTAATTCAGTAGGGCATTTTTTTCTCAGACATATGGACATCTAGTTTTTAAAGTAAATTATATGACATACTTATATACTTAGAAAAATAATCATAAAACTATTTTTAACAATTGATTATGTGGGTTCGAGAAGCTAAGATATTATATTGCCCAAGTTTAAGTGGAATAGAGTGCTATTTATTGTTCCGCTTCACTTTTGGTGTCTGTAATGTTTCTAAAATTCAGACATCTCATCGACATTGGGAAGATAACCATAGTTAGCTCTTAGGGTTGTTATGAAGACTAAATTATGCAGCATATACAAAGTCCCAGAATATTTTCTTGCTTGAGAAAGCTATATAATAACTTTCTCTACTTTTCTTTCTGTCTTTTCTTCCCTGTCCTTCTCTTTCCCTCCCTTTTCTTTTTAAAATAAAAATAATAATCAACGTTTGTTTATTTTTCTGCATTCTTTTTTTTTCAACTTTCAAAAAATGTAAGTAGACACTTAGTTTACATTGGAAAGTTTAAATTTTTTATATTTCTAAAGTAATATATAATGCAAAAGCCATATATAATGTGTGTATATATATATGTGTATAGAAAGATTGAGAGACAGAAATTTAAAAAATCAATTCCTATTTCACCCATCCCTGTTCCTATCTCCCCTCTGGTAACCATCAGTTTATAACTAACATTTATTAACAGCTTAGGTATAATGGATAAGATCACCAGCTCTGGAGTTAAATTCCTTGCTTTGAAATTCAGCCCCTTCTATAGCCTTGTGACCCTGGACAAGATACTTCTCTCTGCCTCAGTTTCTTTCTCCATAAGATGGGGTTAATAACCATACCTCCTTTGTTGTAAGGGTCAAATAAATTAATCCCATTAAAATTCCCACATCATTGTCTGGTACACACTAAGGATTTAATAAATGTTAGCTATTATTATAGTATTTATTATAATTTTATTACACTATCAGATTTTATGCTAAGGACTTTGAAAGCATTGTCCTGTTTATTTCTTAATATAACCCAAGATTGTCTTATAGATGAATTTATACAAAATATAAAAATAGACTTGAAACTAAGAAGTGTTAGATAAAGATGAAGGGATGTTTTCTTATAAATCAAGGTGGATCTAAAGCAGAAGCAAGCAAGGGTGCACTGAACTAGGTGCAGAGGCTGGGTATTTTTATTTCACAGGTGAAGAATCTGAGAATTAGTGAAATGAGAGAACTTTCACTGAGGTTGCAGTGGGAGGAGGGGAAACCTTAGGGACCTGACCTCCTAATTCCTGAGCAGATACCCATTACATGGAATTTGTCAAGTGTGGTTCCCTCATGATACCTAAAATTAAACTTTCCTAGTGGAATTCATGTTCAAACATAGATTTGGGTGGGTGATAACATGTTTCCTTTAGAGACACAAACTTGGAATTTTTAATGTGTTTTGTAACCTTTAATATAGTATCTCCAACATTAATTTTTTTTGTTTTTGATTTTTTAGTTGTAAGCTTCCTTGATGTCATCATGATGTTGATTTACTGTTAACATCTAAAAGCATAATGTTGTGTAGTGCAATTATGCATACATTTGTGACTTTAATTTTAATATAATTGGTTTCAGGTTCCATAATGAGAATAATTAATAACAATATTTCTGCTCTAAAAGTTAAAATGCAAATTCTCAATTTATTATAAGTAGGTTATAAAACATTCTGAATATTGAGATTTTATGGTAAATAACCCTGGGTTTGTAAACTGTATGTCCCCAAGCAGTAAATGACATATTATTATAAGCTTTCTTACTCCCATATAATTCCTCCCCTACACGTGAAAAAGATTCTTTAAATATAGTTTATTATGAAGAGCTTCCAAGGGAATAATACAGTAACTCTAGATTTTAGCCCATCAAACTTGATTGCTTCGTAAACATTGTTTGGGGCCTTCATCCTAGAGGATCAGCTGTTTTACATTAATTCAGATCTTCAGAACAAAAAGTCTTAACACTCTTCATCATCTCAGGTCATGGATGACAATAATTCATACATAAGTATCTCCAGATTGCTTATGGTAAAATTAAATCATGTAACAAAAATCCAGTTGCCTGTAGAGAAACTGGTGTTGTCTTGGCCACTGGCGAGATGATGTTCTTTGAAGGAAGCCCTTGAATGTTACCAATGCTGATCTCTGTTGGTACCTTGTCTGAGGTGGGAAAAGAAACCAGACTTGTACACTACACTACCTCCTGAATCTACATTAAGGAGAAGGAGATTGAAGAGGGAAAAGGTGATAAAAGAAGAAGAAGAAGAAGAAGGATGGAGATGATAAGTGAAGGGGTCCCTTAGGTGCAGAAGCCACTCCATTTTGGCCTTCCTATGACCTCAAGCAGTGTATCTACAAGGGTAAAGTAACTCAATAAACCAATCCATTCTAAGGTTAATTTCATTTAGCTTTAGCAATTAAGTGGCAGCCAACATTTTTTATGGTGAAAATATTTCACTGATGAACAGAAGCTGATTAGATGTTCTCATTGAAATAGATCTTTCTTATTGCTGCCACAGTGAGCTTTGTCTGAGTTCTCCTTAACTTGGACACCCTCTGACAACTGCAGTGCTGATGGTAATAAAAACTAGAAAAATGTATTAAATTTAGAATATTGCACCATGTTCAAACTGGGGCTCTTGGCAACCTGGTTTTTCAGCCTTGATTATTGCTTCTCTTCACAGTAAATTTCAAATGTTCATTGCTTTTAATATTCAATAATTAGTGTATCTTTCATAGCCAAAGAATTAAATGTGCAGTCAATCCGAACAATTACTGGGGGTTTGAGAGATGGCCAAACCCATGACTGGCTTGACTTATTTTTAATTAGCAAGTCTGTTTAAATAAGCTAACTTTTGTTTCTGAGCAATAAAATGTTGATGGATGATTGTTTGGATAAATAATTTGTGAATATTTAGATCAATTAAAACTTAATCAATTAAGAAATATTTGGACAGTAAAACTGAAAACACTTATCAAGGCAGGGCTTAGACTCTCAATAAAGGAGTACATTTTTCTCATTGAATAGTTAGAAGCATTTAAACCAAGCCTTGCTAAGTTTCTGAAAGGTACTGTCACTTAGTATAGTATTACAAAGACATTATTGGTGATAATCAAAGTCTCTAGAAGATCTTATAATATAAACATTAAGAACTAGGCAGATATGGCCATGCTATATGGGTTCTTAGTGATGTGTATAGTTGTGAGTTCTGGTATAATTAATAATTGAAATTCACAGGTATACAACATAATTGTCCTTTTATTTTTTTTCTGTCCCTTCTATGAAATCTATTATTGTACAGATACCAGTTAATTATGGTTTTGTTAGGTATTTCTTCTTCCACTCATCCCACCATCCAATTTGGGGTCTACATGACTGACAGAGAGTTAATGACTAAATGAATGAAATGTGCAGATTTTTAAAAAATCAAGAATATTTTAAGAATACTGTTTACCTGAAAATTGGAAAACAAGACCAGATGGGGGTCCAAAGATTATTAATCAGACAGTACTTAATCAGTCACCTTAATCAGTCACCAAAGTTGGGGCATCTGAGTTGCTCAGTGGGTTAAGCCACTGCCTTCGGCTCAGGTCATGATCTCAGGGTCCTGGGATTGAGCCCCGCATTGGGCTCTCTGCTCAGCGGGTAGCCTGCTTCCCCCCTCTCTCTCTGCCTGCCTCCCTCTCTGCCTACTTGTGATCTCTCTCTCTCTCTCTGTCAAATAAATTAATAAATAAAATCTTTAAAAAAAAAGTCACCAAAGTTAAAAAAAGTTAAAAATTAACACTTTGGATATTAACTAAAAAATAACAAGTTACTAAAATATTATCACTTCTGTTTCACTGAATTCAGTCAACAAATGTTAAAATGATTTTTATTGTTTTTCCAGCTTAATTTTTAGAAAACAAGGATTAAGTCTTACCTCCTTACCCACTCTTAACTGTGCTTTACGTTTGACTGAAGTTTTGGTGAACAATCAGGTGTCCTCATTCCTTTGAAAAAGGGGGAAATTTCTGACCGGCAGAAAGTGTCAACTCTAAGGAATCACTCTAATTATGTCACTGTCCATTCTTTCTCAAGAGTTTTTGTTTGAGAGGTTATGATATTATAGTAGATACATATTCAGTTATGGTTCAGAATTCAAAATCTAATAGACTACCTCTAGTGGATTGAATGGTAACTCACCCAATGTCTTACCCACCTACAACCTGTAAATGTGACCTTATTTGGGAAAAGTGTCTTTTTTATTGTAAATTAAGGATCTCAAGGTGAGATCATCCAGAGTATGCAGTTGGACCATTAATCCATGACAGGGGTCCTCCTAACAGACAGAGGAGGAGACACAAGGAGGAGAAGACAATGTGACCATGGAGGCAGAGATTGTAGTGATGTAGCCAAGGAATATCAAGGATTGCCAACAGCTATCAAGAGCTGGAAGGACAAGGACAGAGTCTCCCCTAGAGCCTTCACAGTGAGCACAGCCTTGCTAAGACCTTGATTTTAGACTTCTAGCCTTCTGAATGTGAGAGAATGAATTTGTGTGTTTTAAGCCACCAAATTTGTAGTAACTTGTCTGCAGCCACCTAAGAGACTAGTAGACCAGCATATGTGCAATTCCTTTCCTATTCTTTGCTGACCACTTTCACCAAGGAAAAATACAACCATATAGGGAATCAGGCTGAAATTGGGTGTTTTTGTAACTTTACTGGATTAGGGAACCAACTATTGAGAGCAATGGCCTTGATTAAATGTGGGATTACATGTGCACGTTTTGTGTCCTGCCATGCATTTGCCTCTGGTAAGCATAATAGAGTTTTGAACATTACATAGTATGATTTGATGAAATAATGGAAAAACGGTAGCTACAGAAATTCAAAAAGTCTCCTTTTCTTTTCTTCAGTACTTCCTCCTCTCACTTGAAATAGCGCTCTCTAGGCCTTCTCTAAAATAGGCAGGATTGGCCCTTTCTTCATAGGGCAGTGATTTGAAGTGATTCAGGGTAGTTTGTTGACCCCAAATCCCTCTCTCTGGACCTCTTTTTCTAGGTCATTTTCCCAGAATTTGACCCCTTTGTATGACACACTAAAGCCCTAAAAACTGGCAATTATCACATTTAGAGTGTCTGAGCTACCTGTGGCTGTAACAGTTCGACCATGGTCTCTCGTGCATTGTTACCTTTCGTGTTACTACATTTCTCTCTGCAGAAATCCCTGTGCTAGCGAAGGCCAGATTCCATTGTCCACCCAGGGAGCACCTTGCACTGAGTAGGCTCTAATCTGCACAGGCCATTTACCTCCTAGCTGACATGTATTTTATGTACCACACTAGCTAGTTGTTGTTGTTTGGTTTTTTTTTTTTTTTGGTTTTTTTTTGTTTGTTTGTTTGTTTTTACTTTATAGCTATAGTAGTGATCCCTTTACAGAACAAAGTTTGCTTTAGGGTTCAGAGGTTAAATCTCAAATTCAGGGGCATCATGAAAGGGTGTGTGTGTGCCTGTGTGTGTTTTCAAAGAACTAAATTATGCTGTTAGATATTATACCAGAGATTAAATTCTGTACTAAGCACTAAACCCTCACTGGATGTTTCTGAAGATCAGTAATTTATCCTTGATATATGTATTTATTCTATCCAGTTATGATCAGGATATTAATTTGCTGCCAAACACTTGCATTGTTGTTCATCATTAACATTTCAGGTTTGTTCATTTTTTCATACTGGTTATTGCCTGCCACCCCTTCCACGGAATCCTCTGCCTTTGTTGTGCAATGAGCAATCTCTCAACTTGGCCTCATAAAATATAGATAAATTATACCTTGAAGACCCTTCTTTAAATAGCCCACAATTATGTTAAAAAGCAGTGATGGGACAGTGTGAGGGACTCAACAAATGAATTTCCTCATTTTTAATCTTAGTAATTATCTTGTTCTGCTTTTTTAAAATATTACTAACATGAGATGAGGGCCAGTATATATGGATAGGTGCTGAATAAATATTTGTGGAACAAGTGAGGCTGGATGACTATATTAGTCAACCAATGAAAGAATACAAGAGAAACAGAAATACCAGTTTGAGGTAATACCTCCTCCTAAATACTTTATTCCTTTAACCGGGAAGTATGTTTTTTAAATTTCTAAAACAGGGGGTGCCTTCCATAAAGTTGTATATTAAATATGGTGTTTCTCATTAAAAAAAAAGTTCATTGAAGAAGTATTTTCTCTTACTTCTCATACCATGTTTTCTGTTGCTACCATCACCACTAATTTCAGAACACTGTTACCACCTTAAAAAAAGAAACCTGGGGGTACCTGGGTGGCTCAGTCAGTTGAGTGATCAACTCTTGATTATGACTTGAGTTATGATCTTAGGGTCCTTCAGTCTAGCTCAGAGTCAGGCTCAGTGCTTAGCAAGGAGTCCACTTGGGATTCTCTTTCCCTCTCCTTCTGCCCCTTGCCTGCTCAGGTGCATGTGTACTCCCTCTCACTCTCAAAAATAAATAAAATCTTTATAAAAAAGAAATTCTGCACTCATTAAAAATTACTCCCCAACTCTCCCAACTCCTGCCAGTGCTAACCTATTTTCTGTCTTTATGAATTTGTCCATTCTGGACATTTCACATAAATGGCATCGTATATTATGTAGCTTTTTGCAACCTGTTTTCTTTCACTTACCATAATTATCAAGGTTGATCTATATTGTAGCACGTATCAGTATTTTATTTTTCTTAATGGCCAAATGGTATGTCATTATATATATTGATGTAGGGGCCCAACTTCATTCTCTTTCCTTTTCTTTTCCCTTTCTTTCTTTTATTAAAAATTGAGGTATAATTGGTATTCAACATTGGATTAGTTTCATATGCTCAATATAATGGTTCACTATTTCTATGTATTGCAAATTGATCACTACAGTGAGTTGAGTTAACATCTATCACCATCCGTGGTTGTAGAAACCTTTTTCTTATGGTGAGGATTTTAAAGATATACTTAACAACTTTTATATGAGCAATATAGTATTACTAGCTGTGGTTGCCATGCTGTCCATTATTCCCCTATGACTTTTTAATTTTGCGATGGAAATTTGTTCTCTTTGATGCCCTTCAGTCAATGTGCTGACCGCCGCCATCCTCCCTTCTCTGGCAGCTACCAGTCAGTTCTCTGCCATCTGTCAGATTGGTTATTTTGTTACTTGTTTTGTTGTTTTGTTTTGTTTTGTTTTGTTTTAGATTCCACATATAAGTGAAATCATATATTTACCTTTCTCTGTCTAACTTATTTCACTTAGCATAATGCCCTCAAGGTCCATGCATGTTGTCACAAATGGCAAGATTTCATTATTTTTTTATGACTAAAAAATACTTCATTGGATTTATACCATATTTTCTCTGTCAACTCATCTATCAGTGGACATGTAGATTATTTCCATATATAGATTATTTTAAATTATGCTGCAATGAACATAGAGTATATATGTCATTTTGAGTTAGTGTTTTTGTTTCCTTTAGATAAATGCCCGGAAGTGGAATTTTTGGATCATTGGTAGTTGTTTTTTTAATTTTTTGAAGAATCTCCATACTGTTTCCCAAAGTGGCTGCACCAATTTACATTTCCACCAGTTTATTTTCCCATCTCTCCCCATCTTTGTCAATACTTGTTATTTCTTGTCTTTTTGATTATAGTCATTCTAACAGGTGTAAGGTGATATCTCATTGTGGTTTTGATTTGCATTTTCCTGATGGTGAGTGATGGTGAGTATCTATTCATGTACCTGTTGGCCATCCGTATTTCTTCTTTGGAAAAATGTTTATTCAGATTTTCTGCCCATTTTTAATATCAGATTTCCTGTCCTTTTGCTCTTGAGTTGTTCTTTATATTTTTTAGATACTAACTCCTTATCATTTACATGATTTGCAAATATTTTTTTCTCATTCAATAGGTTGCCTTTTTATTTTGTTGATGTTTTCCTTTGCTGTACAGCAGCTTTATAGTTTGATGGAATCCTACTTGTTCATTTTTGCCTTTGTTATCTTTTGTTGGCAAATCCAAAGAAATCATCACCAAAGACCCATGTCAAGGAGCTTATTTCCTATGTTTTCTTCTAGAATTTTTATGGCTTCAGGTCATACATTCAAGCTTTTAACCCATTTTGAATTAATTTTTGTGCATGGTATAAGATAGTGGCCCAGTTTCATTCTTTTGCATGTGGCTGTCTAGTTTTATTAACAGCATTTATTGAAAAGACTGTCCTTTCCTCGTATATTCTTGGCTATTTGTTGTGAACTAATTGACCATATATTTATGGGTTTATTTCTGGGCTTAATATTGTGTTTCATTGTTCTTTGGGTCTGTTTTTAGTTCAATACCATACTATTTTGATTATGATAGCTTGGTAATATAGTTTGAAATCAGAGACAGAATCTTTTGTACATGGGTATACAGTTGTTCCAATACCATTTGTGAAAATGTAGTTCTTTCCCCCATTGAATGATTTTGCACTCTTGTCAAAAATCAAGTGATCGTAAACAGAAGAATTTATTTCAGAACTCTCAGTTTTATTCTGTTGATCAGTATATCTGCCTTATACCACACTTTGTTAATTAATGTAGCTTTATAATACGTTTTGAAATCAGCAAGTGTCATTAATAGCATCTTAATCATAATAATATAATGCATATAGCACATAAACTCTAGACTCCATTCTGCTTTCCCTACAACTAAGCATATTACCTTTGAACATGTAGTATAAAATTCAGTATCAAATTCTGAGTTGTCTAATCTTAAATGACATCACACTTTGAGCCTTGACAATCTAATCCACTGTTTTCCTCACATTTGAGATGGAACTCATTTATCCTTATTCCTCTTGTCAGGGTCTCAGATCTGTTTTCCTCAAACAACCACTTAAGAATGATTGTAATTTCCTTTTTTTTTTTTTTTTAAGATTTACTCATTTATTTGAGAGAGAGAGAGAGATCGAGCACAAATAGGGGAAGGGAGAGAGGGGGAGAATATCCAAGCAGATCCCTGCTGAGTGCAGAGCCTGACACAGGGCTCAATCCCAGGAACCATGAAATCAGGACCTGAGTCTAAAGCAAAAGTCAGATGCTTAATCAACTGGGCCACCCACATGCCCCAATGAATGCTTGTGATTTCTTAAGAGCAGTCACTATTTTACCAGCCAGACACAGTCTAATTCCACAGAGGATAACTGTTTTTTCTCTAAGGTGATGAAGTTCTGCAAGAACTATTCAATTAGTAGCCAGATTACTTAACATTGGTCAGCACATCTTCTTCTCTAACTCTTCCAAGAACCTTGGGGTTATAATTGTACATTTGCAAAACTAAATATCCCTTAGTGGGTTTTCTCAGAACAAAGAATACTCTTTACCTAAGGCTTATTTTAAATGTTAATTTTCCTATCTCCTCCAGAGTACTTTCTAGTAAGTCATTTCTTCTAAATTTTCTTAGCCCTTTCAGTTCTCTCCTTGGCTTTTGTGTCTGCTGTTCTCTGGTATCTACTGCCTAAACTCTGTATGACCTAGAAAATGTTCTACATTCCACTCAATCCTAGTATCCTCATTTATTTAATAGGAATAATGGCGGTATTTTAAAATTACGAGGATTTAATATGTCAGGGAAATGTCACATGTATGTTTATGGACATGCCTTCACCTGTACATGCATAGACTGTGCATTAATATGTGAATGCTATGCTTTCTTATCTCTTTTGCCTATGAGTGCTCCAATATTTATTATAAGGTACTAGAATTGAGCATATGGTTTTGTCTGGCTCTCTGACTAGTCCATATATAACCAGAGAACCAGATCCATGTGTCTATGTTTTACTCAGCATGGTTCTTTGTACCTAGCAGATGTTCCAAGATTTCAAACACAGTTATCAATTGCTCTAAGATAGTAAGCTTCATTTTACTCTAACCATCCATTTATCCTGCATATAGTTCCATGTCAGTAATCACAGCCTGAGATTTCTACTAAGTAATTACCTTGACTGTAAAGAACCATTAATTCTCCTACATATTTGAAAAATTAAGGATCTGGGGTGCCTGGGTGGCACAGTGGGTTAAAGCCTCTGCCTTCGGCTCAGGTCATGATCTCAGGGTCCTGGGATCGAGCCCCACATCGGGCTCTCTGCTCAGCGGGGAGCCTGCTTCTTCCTCTCTCTCTGCTTGCTTGTGCTCTCTCTTTCTCAAATAACTGAATAAATAAAATCTTAAAAAAAAAAAAAGAAAAAAGAAAAATTAAGGATCTTTGGAAAATACCACCACATCATCCAAGTAAATGTGTTGTGAAAAATTGAATTATCAATACTCAGTGTGGAGATTTCCTTTGTATGTTTGCCTTTTCCCCATAAATAGTTAACGTATACCAACTAGGTAGAAAACAGTGTGTTAGATGAGGAAGATACATCAGTGAACTAGACAAATATGAAGTTTATATCCAGCAGGGAAGACAGATATTGAACAAGAAACCTCAAGTGTGGTGAGCGTTCAGAAGGTTGAAGGTCTTGAATTCTAAGGAACAAAAGACAGAATAAGCAGGAGCAGGGGGGATCAAGAGATGGTCTGAAAGTAGTCTTTTTTGTAAGGTAGTTGATTGGGCAGATGTTCGAGGGCACAGAGAAAAAAGCAAGGCATTTTAGGAGAGGAAAACATAGACTGTATATAGCATTCCTTCATTCTGGGGTTTGTTTGTTTGTTTGTTTTGTTTTGTTTTGTTTTTCTGAGTGGTCTTTATATTGGCAGGTAAAGAAAACAAGACCTAGCCCCTCATCTTACAGAGTTTGCTTTCTCGTGGGAGAGGAAAATGTTCATTGAATAGTATTGCAAGAAATACACAATAACCAATTGAAATGAATGCTGAGAAAATGGTGGTGGTACTATGACATTTGTAACAAAAGTTATTGAGAAACATAGATAAAGGGAATTGAGAAAGACTTCCATGAGAAAATGACTGTAATTGAAATCCAAAAGATAAATAAAGATTAGAGGGGAAGCATGTCCCAGAGGGAAAATATAGTATGTGCAAAGGCACTGTGGTAGAATAGTACATGGCACATATAGGGAGATCAAAGTAGACCTGTCAGTGTGGCTGGAGTGCACAGAGCAGTGAGGTGAATGCAGCAGAATAGAAGATGGTGGTAGGGAATGAGAAAAGAGATTATTTTTTTTTTCTGCATTTTTACTTCAAGATTTCCTAGAGTCACTATCCTCAGGTATGTTATTTTATTGGCTGAGGATTAGGAAAATTCTCATATACTCCTGTAAAACACACTCAGTGTTTTGAATTCTACATGGTGTTCAATGCACTGGAGGCTTTCTATAAATGCAGTCATCAGTTCACATGTCTTCAACCAACCAACTGTAATAACAGAGCTAGCAGTTCATACTTGCTTTGCATATGCAAAGCTCAGCTCTAGATACTTGTATTTTTGATATTCCCGTTTCACAAACAAGGAAACTGAGACATGAAAAGTCGTATGACTTGACAAAGTTCACACAGGTAGGAAGTTGAAGAGCCAGGAGGTGATTCCAGGTTATTTGATGTCAATATTTTCAGCATTAATCACTGCACTCTACTGGCTCTCTGTTATTTCCATCACAGTGAAAATGCATCTTCGCCAGAAGCACCAGTTTTGCCAAGAAACTCAAAACTGAGTTTGGAATGTGATGCTAGGAAATAGCCAGGCTCAATTTCTAAATGACATATTAACTAACCTATCCTTGCATTCACATGTGAAAAAGCAAGACTGTAGTTTGTTCATTAGCTGGTAATCAGCAGTTCTGAGTGCAGTGCAGAGAGATATACAGTAGGATTTCAATCCCACCAATATTATTTTTCATCACCAAGTTTCTACCCAGAAGTGAGAGGATAAGATTGAAGATGTTAAGTCAGAAAGAACCATTTAGTTGGTGGTGCTTGGAGCATGGAGCTTATATGATGCTATTGGTGTTCTTTCTGTCCCAGTTAAGGAGCCATTTCTTCTGGTCCTGCTTCCTTGAGTATTTGCCTCAAATGGTTGTTGGAAGAATTAAGAAACCATCTATACAATATCTGACATGTAGTAGAAATGGGGAACTATTTATTTCCATATAGTTAGACAGCTAATCAGGTATTACTCTGATAGCCCCATTTGTGTTTTTAGTTTTGTTTAGCAATTTTTACTAATCATCAATTAAATATAATTAGGTATAATTAAATAGTGCTATATTACACAAAGATTTTATATCTGTGAATAGCTGCACATAAGATCCTTTGTCTTTCTGCCTTGGGCTCTAGTTTTAAAACAGGTGTCCTTGGTGATCAGACTGTAGATTTATAAGGCAAGTGCCACTTGGACAAAACTATTTCCTTCTTTAGTAAATCTCCTTCACTGGCCAAGAAGTACACAGCATTTGTTAAATTTGAAATTGATTCAAAAACAATATTTAGTGAGTAGTTCTTCAGCAATGGTACTGTACCCACATACATAGAAACTAACGTTATTGGGTGCCAGAAAGGACAAACCACCAGCTTTAAGGAGAGAACACTTTTTTTTTTTTTTTTTAAACTTCAAACAATTTTATTATTATTATTTAAAAAAAATTTTTAAAGACCTGAGCTGAGATCAACAATTGGATGCTTAATTACAGTCAACCCAAAATTCAAATCACTTTAAAGTCTATATTTTTACTGTAATCTTGAAAACTAGCTTGATGACTTTCCTTTGAACTTTTGTTGAAGTTTATATACTAATTGCACTTACAATATGAATTTTTTTCTCATTTCCCCATTTTGCTACTATATAGTTTGTTGGACCTTAGAAAATTTATGTAACCATTTTGCATCCTAGTTTTCTTTCTTTTTTTTTTTTTTTTTTTAATTTTTTATTTTTTATAAACATATATTTTTATCCCCAGGGGTACAGGTCTGTAAGTTCACCTACCAAGGAGTGCGGTTTCAATACCAAGGAGAGCAGCAGAATTCCAGAGGAGGAGAAAGCCAAGCACGGAACTCATGGCTTTTTTCCTGTGATTTTTTTTAGTCTTGCAGTTAATTTAATTTTTTCTTTTTCATTTTTTTTTTTTTCTCGCCTTCGGGTAAAATTTTTTTTTTAACTGTTACCTTTTTCTTTTTTAACGATTTTTTACTAGTTTATCTAATATATATATATATATTTTTTTTTACATTTTTCTTAGGTGTTTTCTTTTTTTAAAAAATTCTTTTCTTTTCTTTTCTTTTTTCTTTTTCTTTTCTTTTTGTTTTGTTTTTTTCTTTCTTCCTTTTTGAACCTCTTTTTATCCCCTTTCTCCCCACTCACGATTTTGGATCTCTTCTAATTTGGTTAAAGCATATTTTCCTGGGGTTGTTGCCACCCTTTTAGTATTTTACTTGCCCCTTCATTTACTCTTATCTGGACAAAATGACAAGACGTAAAAATTCAACACAAAAAAAAGAACAAGAGGCAGTACCGAAGGCTAGGGACCTAATCAATACAGACATCGGTAATATGTCAGATCTAGAGTTCAGAATGACAATTCTCAAGGTTCTAGCCGGGCTCGAAAAAGGCATGGAAGATATTAGAGAAACCCTCTCGAGAGATATAAAAGCCCTTTCTGGAGAAATAAAAGAACTAAAATCTAACCAAGGTGAAATCAAAAAAGCTATTAATGAGGTGCAATCAAAAATGGAGGCTCTAACTGCTAGGATCAATGAGGCAGAAGAAAGAATTAGTGATATAGAAGACCAAATGACAGAGAATAAAGAAGCTGAGCAAAAGAGGGACAAACAGCTACTGGACCACGAGGGGAGAATTCGAGAGATAAGTGACACCATAAGACGAAACAACATTAGAATAATTGGGATTCCAGAAGAAGAAGAAAGTGAGAGGGGAGCAGAAGGTATACTGGAGAGAATTATTGGGGAGAATTTCCCCAATATGGCAAAGGGAACGAGCATCAAAATTCAGGAGGTTCAGAGAATGCCCCTCAAAATCAATAAGAATAGGCCCACACCCCGTCACCTAATAGTAAAATTTACAAGTCTCAATGACAAAGAGAAAATCCTGAAAGCAGCCCGGGAAAAGAAGTCTGTAACATACAATGGTAAAAATATTAGATTGGCAGCTGACTTATCCACAGAGACCTGGCAGGCCAGAAAGAGCTGGCATGATATTTTCAGAGCACTAAACGAGAAAAACATGCAGCCAAGAATACTATATCCAGCTAGGCTATCATTGAAAATAGAAGGAGAGATTAAAAGCTTCCAGGACAAACAACAACTGAAAGAATTTGCAAATACCAAACCAGCTCTACAGGAAATCTTGAAAGGGGTCCTCTAAGCAAAGAGAGAGCCTACAAGTGGTAGATCAGAAAGGAACAGAGACCATATACAGTAACAGTCACCTTACAGGCAATACAATGGCACTAAATTCATATCTCTCAATAGTTACCCTGAATGTGAATGGGCTAAATGCCCCTGTCAAAAGACACAGGGTATCAGAAAGGATAAAAAAACAAAACCCATCTATATGTTGCCTCCAAGAAACACATTTTAAGCCCGAAGACACCTCCAGATTTAAAGTGAGGGGGTGGAAAAGAATTTACCATGCTAATGGACATCAGAAGAAAGCAGGAGTGGCAATCCTTATATCAGATCAATTAGATTTTAAGCCAAAGACTATAATAAGAGATGAGGAAGGACACTATATCATACTCAAAGGGTCTGTCCAACAAGAAGATTTAACAATTTTAAATATCTATGCCCCCAATGTGGGAGCAGCCAACTATATAAACCAATTAATAACAAAATCAAAGAAACACATCAACAATAATACAATGATAGTAGGGGACTTTAACACTCCCCTCACTGAAATGGACAGGTCATCCAAGCAAAAGATCAGCAAGGAAATAAAGGCCTTAAATGACACACTGGACCAGATGGACATCACAGATATATTCAGAATATTTCATCCCAAAGCAACAGAATACACATTCTTCTCTAGTGCACATGGAACATTCTCCAGAATAGATCACATCCTCGGTCCTAAATCAGGACTCAACCGGTATCAAAAGATTGGGATCATTCCCTGCATATTTTCAGACCACAATGCTCTAAAGCTAGAACTCAACCACAAAAGGAAGTTTGGAAAGAACCCAAATACATGGAGACTAAACAGTATCCTTCTAAAGAATGAATGGGTCAACCGGGAAATTAAAGAAGAATTGAAAAAAATCATGGAAACAAATGATAATGAAAATACAACGGTTCAAAATCTGTGGGACACAACAAAGGCAGTCCTGAGAGGAAAATATATAGCGGTACAAGCCTTTCTCAAGAAACAAGAAAGGTCTCAGGTACACAACCTAACCCTACACCTAAAGGAGCTGGAGAAAGAACAAGAAAGAAACCCTAAGCCCAGCAGGAGAAGAGAAATCATAAAGATCAGAGCAGAAATCAATGAAATAGAAACCAAAAAAACAATAGAACAAATCAACGAAACTAGGAGCTGGTTCTTTGAAAGAATTAATAAAATTGATAAACCCCTGGCCCGACTTATCAAAAAGAAAAGAGAAAGGACCCAAATAAATAAAGTCATGAATGAAAGAGGAGAGATCACAACTAACACCAAAGAAATACAAACTATTATAAGAACATACTATGAGCAACTCTACGGCAATAAATTTGACAATCTGGAAGAAATGGATGCATTCCTAGAAACATATAAACTACCACAACTGAACCAGGAAGAAATAGAAAGCCTGAACAGACCCATAACCAGTAAGGAGATTGAAACAGTCATTAAAAATCTCCAAACAAACAAAAGCCCAGGGCCAGACGGCTTCCCGGGGGAATTCTACCAAACATTTAAAGAAGAACTAATTCCTATTCTCCTGAAACTGTTCCAAAAAATAGAAATGGAAGGAAAACTTCCAAACTCATTTTATGAGGCCAGCATCACCTTGATCCCAAAACCAGACAAGGATCCCACCAAAAAAGAGAGCTATAGACCTATATCCTTGATGAACACAGATGCGAAAATACTCAACAAAATACTAGCCAATAGGATTCAACAGTACATTAAAAAGATTATTCACCACGACCAAGTGGGATTTATTCCAGGGCTGCAAGGTTGGTTCAACATCCGCAAATCAGTCAATGTGATACAACACATCAATAAAAGAAAGAACAAGAACCATATGATACTCTGAATAGATGCTGAAAAAGCATTTGACAAAGTACAACATCCCTTCCTGATCAAAACTCTTCAAAGTGTAGGGATAGAGGGCACATACCTCAATATCATCAAAGCCATCTATGAAAAACCCACCGCAAATATCATTCTCAATGGAGAAAAACTGAAAGCTTTTCCGCTAAGGTCAGGAACACGGCAGGGATGTCCATTATCACCACTGCTATTCAACATCGTACTAGAGGTCCTAGCGTCAGCAATCAGACAACAAAAGGAAATTAAAGGCATCCAAATCGGCAAAGAAGAAGTCAAATTTTCACTCTTCGCAGATGATATGATACTATATGTGGAAAACCCAAAAGACTCCACTCCAAAACTGCTAGAACTTATACAGGAATTCAGTAAAGTGTCAGGATATAAAATCAATGCACAGAAATCAGTTGCATTTCTCTACACCAACAGCAAGACAGAAGAAAGAGATATTAAGGAGTCAATCCCATTTACAATTGCATCCAAAACCATAAGATACCTAGGAATAAACCTAACCAAAGAGACACAGAATCTATACTCAGAAAACTATAAAGTACTCATGAAAGAAATTGAGGAAGACACAAAGAAATGGAAAAATGTTCCATGCTCCTGGATTGGAAGAATAAATATTGTGAAAATGTCTATGCTACCTAAAGCAATCTACACATTTAATGCAATTCCTATCAAAGTACCATCCATCTTTTTCAAAGAAATGGAACAAATAATTCTAAAATTTATATGGAACCAGAAAAGACCTCGAATAGCCAAAGGGATATTGAAAAAGAAAGCCAACGTTGGTGGCATCACAATTCCGGACTTCAAGCTCTATTACAAAGCTGTCATCATCAAGACAGCATGGTACTGGCACAAAAACAGACACATAGATCAATGGAACAGAATAGAGAGCCCAGAAATAGACCCTCAACTCTATGGTCAACTAATCTTCGACAAAGCAGGAAAGAATGTCCAATGGAAAAAAGACAGCCTTTTTAATAAATGGTGCTGGGAAAATTGGACAGCCACATGCAGAAAAATGAAATTGGACCATTTCCTTACACCACACACGAAAATAGACTCCAAATGGATGAAGGACCTCAATGTACGAAAGGAATCCATCAAAATCCTTGAGGAGAACACGGGCAGCAACCTCTTCGACCTCTGCCGCAGCAACATCTTCCTAGGAACAACGCAAAAGGCAAGGGAAGCAAGGGAAAAAATGAACTACTGGGATTTCATCAAGATCAAAAGCTTTTGCACAGCAAAGGAAACAGTTAACAAAATCAAAAGACAACTGACAGAATGGGAGAAGATATTTGCAAACGACATATCAGATAAAGGACTAGTGTCCAGAATCTATAAAGAACTTAGCAAACTCAACACCCAAAGAACAAATAATCCAATCAAGAAATGGGCAGAAGACATGAACAGACATTTCTGCAAAGAAGACATCCAGATGGCCAACAGACACATGAAAAAGTGCTCCATATCACTCGGCATCAGGGAAATACAAATCAAAACCACAATGAGATATCACCTCACACCAGTCAGAATGGCTAAAATCAACAAGTCAGGAAATGACAGATGCTGGCGAGGATGCGGAGAAAGGGGAACCCTCCTACACTGTTGGTGGGAATGCAAGCTGGTGCAGCCACTCTGGAAAACAGCATGGAGGTTCCTCAAAATGTTGAAAATAGAACTGCCCTATGACCCAGCAATTGCACTATTGGGTATTTACCCTTAAGATACAAACGTAGTGATCCAAAGGGGCACGTGCACCCGAATGTTTATAGCAGCAATGTCCACGATAGCCAAACTATGGAAAGAACCTAGATGTCCATCAACAGATGAATGGATCAAGAAGATGTGGTATATATACACAATGGAATACTATGCAGCCATCAAAAGAAATGAAATCTTGCCATTTGCGACAACATGGATGGAACTAGAGCGTATCATGCTTAGCGAAATAAGTCAAGCAGAGAAAGACAACTATCATATGATCTCCCTGATATGAGGAAGTGGTGATGCAACATGGAGGCTTAAGTGGGTAGAAGAAGAATAAATAAAACAAGATGGGATTGGGAGGGAGACAAACCATAAGTGACTCTTAATCTCACAAAACAAACTGAGGGTTGCCGGGGGGAGGGGGTTTGGGAGAAGGGGGTGGGATTATGGACATTGGGGAGGGTATGTGATTTGGTGAGTGCTGTGAAGTGAGAGAACACTTTTAATGAGCTTAGGGATTTGGGCAATGGAAGACTAGGAACCTCTCAGAATTTTATCTCCTGTCTGTAGCTTTTCCAATTGAATCTTATTTTTGTTTCCCCCATGGGAGGACATCCATTATCACTACTTCTTCCAAATCAGTTCAAGTCCAAAATCATGATAAGATGCATGGAGGGTGGGGGGCATTGCTGAGGTTTCTAATGTCACCTGCTCCTACCACACTGGCCCAGTCCTGTATTTTTCATACCTCCTTGATTTTCATTATGTATCACCTTGATAGTTTGTAATTTTATCCATCAGTCTCTTTTGCTTGTCAACCCTACTAGAAAGTTCACCAGTGCCTTGCTCTGTTAAATAAATTTTTGTTGCATTACCAGGCTCATAAGTCACTCTACATGGAAGCCAGGATTCCAAAGAGAAGCTAATAGGAATGGCAACCTTGAGATTTTTAACACTTTGGAGTACAATGTGCAAAGTAAACTCAGAGACAAAAATGAGTGTCCTTCCATTTTGGAAGAGATGTGATCTGGGGGAGGATAGGAAAGGAGATCTCTCAAAGACTTTATTTCCTTTGTTATCAGGTGATTATCATGCATGTGACTTTTTGATCAGAGGTACAGTGTAGCACTAGATTGACAGTTCTTCTGTTCTTATGGAGCTGCTGTCTTACAACTGATTTTTAAAATAGACCCAATGTTTGCCTCAGCTTATCAGGACATAGTATATATCGTGAAAGAGGAAATTTATGAAAGTGTTCTTGGAGTGCCTGGATGGCTTAATCAGTTGAGCATCCAACTCCATTTCAGCTCAGGTCATGATCTCAAGGTCCTGAGATTGAGCCCCACATTGGTCTCGGCACTGCACTCATGGGGGAGTCTACTTGGGATTCTCTCTCTCCCTTTTTCTTTGACCCTTCCCTCATGCACTCCCTCTTTCCCTCTCTCTCATAAATACATAAATCTTTTTAAAAATTGTTCTTTATTTAGGGGCACCTTGGTGGCTCAGTGGGTTAAAGCCTCTGCCTTCGGCTTGGGTCATGATCCCAGGGTCCTGGGATCGGGCCCCACATTGGGCTCTCTGCTCGCTGGGGAGCCTGCTTCCTCTTCTCTCTCTTTGCCTACCTCTCTGTCTATGTGTGATCTCTGTCTGTAAAATGGATAAAATCTTAAAAAAAAAAAAAGTTCTTTATTTGCCTTTAAAATTTTTTCCTTTAGTTGCCCCACTGAAAGAAAATAGAGATAATAATTAGTTCATGGAATACTTCAAGACCAGTTGGAGAAAAGTTCCTGTGTGATAGTACCAAACTGGAAATTCCTGACAGAGGTTCTGACCCCCTTAGTGTTTCTAAGTGATTTGCTCTGTGATCCACATCCTAATAATGGTAAGAAGCAAAGTCTTCAATGTGAGTTCATTGGTGGTAGCAACCAATCCTGATAGCCCAACATGGAACACCTCTATAGACAGCAGGTGCTCAACAAAAGCTCTTCTAGTTTGCCATGTTAGTATTTCTGGTATTTTTTTCTTTAATTGGCTAGAGGGAGGAAGAATTTAAAATATTGTCACCTAGTGCGTGTGTGTTGCCACTTACTTTCTGCCAACCAAATGATGAAGCTGGAAAACATTTGCATGTAAATGTTACACTAAGTTGAAGTTTTAAAATACTGAAATGTAGGTAAAATGGTCAGAGTGGCACTTAGAGATGAATAAACATGGTAGATCTGTGGATCCTTCGTATTTATTACTGACTGTCATTGCCATTTCCTGCTGGAAATTAAACATCACAAATGTATCCTTCATTTGACCAGGTGGCCTTGATACCTCTGAAATGAATGGTGAAACCAGGAATATAAATTATAATCACATCATAAACATCTTCCTCTTACCCTTGGAAATGAAGTAAAATAATGCATTTTAAGCTTCTTTTGAAGGTTAAGCTGAAAATCTTGTCTTGGATAGTTAATATTTCAATAAAAATCAATGTTGCTACAATTAATAGGTAGGTAATCTAGCTAATTGGCTCAATATTAAATTTGTTAACAATGAATTATCTTATAGTTAAGCTGTGTTTGTAGAAAAATGGAAATCAGTGAGGTATTTACTGGGTTTGTAGCATGTCTTGTTAGGCCAGCTGTAGAGAGTACATGATAGAAATATGGAAGCTGTAGAAACTTGTCCTCCAGTTGTCTCGAGGACAGTCCTTGCAATTTTCCCTAACTGCTTTGTCACGCATCCCACCAAAGACTTTAAAACTAAGGAAATGTTTACCATGTTCACAGAATGTATGTTGTCCCTTTCTATTCACTGCTTCACTCTCTTCCTGATAATCCAAGATACCACTATTATACCTTGGAAAAACAGCAGCTAAATTGTCCATACAATTTTACTATTTAGAAGGCACTTTCAAATCTATTTCTTCCAATCATTATACAAGCCCCATGAGGTATGATTTATCATCATCATCATCCTCATTTTACTTGATATGAAATGTGCTCAGAGAGGAAAAGTAGCTTCCTCGGGTCTATGATACTAAGTACCAAACATAGGAGTCAGAATTCAGACTTCTGACTTCCAACTCCTGATGTCTGTTTGCTATACCACATTGCTATTTTCTTTTCTTTTCATTTATTTATTTATTTATTTTTAAGATTTTATCTGTTTATTTGACAGAGATCACAAGTAGGCAGAGAGGCAGGCAGAGTGAGAGGGGAGAAGCTGGGGCTCGAACCCAGGACCTTGGGATCATGACCTGAGCTGAAGGCAGAGGCTTTAATTCACTGAGCCACCCAGGCGCCCCTATTTTCTTTTCTTTTTAAAAGATTTTATTTATTTATTGAGAAAGAGAGAAGGGGCAGAGGGAGAGAGAGAATCCCAACACAGATCCTGGTATGGGGCTTGAACTCACAACCCTGAGATCATGACCTAAGCCAAAATCAAAAGTCAGGCACTTAACCAACTTAGCCATCCAGGCACCCCCACTACACTGCTGTTTTCATTTGAAATGAGCTCCTTTCTTAAACCAGGAAATGGACCTTTACTAGCTGGATATCTGACACCTGTCAATATTGTGTGAAGAAGATATTTTAGAGTATACCTTCAAAAGCTGGTTCTCAAAATTAGTCTATAAGAAACTGTACTATGTACTTCTAAGAAGGCATAGTTTAGACAACATAAAGAACAGTTTTGGGGGGGCACCTGGGTGGTTCAGTCGATTAAGTATCTGTCTTCAATTCAGGTCATGATCCTTGGGTCCTTGGTTGGAGCCCTGCATTGGGCTCCCTGCTCAGCGGGTACTCTGCTTCTCTCTCTCCCTCCCCTTGTCTCTATGTCTCTATCAAATAAATAAATATAAAATCTTTAAAGAAAATAAAAAACAGTTTTTCTCCTGAAATTATACCCTTCCTATATATTTTTTTAATGTTGGAAAGCTTTTTCTTTTATGAATTGATGATGGTGGAAGATGATGGTAGTAGTGACAGTAGTTTTTATTGTCAACACTTAGAAATAGCTTTGTTGGTTTTATATATCTCCTTTTTTTTTTTTTTCTTACAATTCTGTTGCTCCATTAAAGTCCAGGTCTATACACCAGTGGTTTTAAAACTGCATGCAGCTGATAGAATGGGCGGCAGGTAAAAGTGCTTGTCTCCTATAGCTTAAGTCCTTAGAAATCAATAGCAGAGTCAAGGTTCACAAGAAGTGATCAGCCAGACAAGTAAACTTTCTCCAGGCATCAATGCCTGGCATTATGATGTTCCCTGGAGGATATCTCTTGGACCGTAGCACCTGTTGTGTTTTCAAGGTTAGATTAATTGTATTCTGTTACTAAAGAAGACGATCTCTTTTTCTGATACTAAAGAATCCAACTAAATGAAAATTTAGTTTTGGAGACAGCAGTTAAAAGTTCTACAACCATTTAGGATAAAGTAGCTTTGCCTTTTGCATCCACATCCCAACCCATCCTTGAACAGGCTCATCTTTTCCTTTCCTCCTGAGAAACGAAGCACATTGTACAATCCCTTACAAATCTGACTCCCTTAAAGACAAGGAATCATAAAAGCTACATATTTTTGTGGAATATTAGCTCCTTTTTCTCAGGTGTTTCATGCACAGCTACTACATATGGCCCCCAGCCATATGTAATCCTTACATATGTAGCCATATGTAATCCTTACCCATAAGGATTAAGGAAAATAAACAAAGACTAACTATCCAGAGTTAGAGATAATCAATGGACTAGACTCATTAAAGAGATAGAAAATTCAACTATCTTATGACTAAGAGTTCCTATTTGAAATGCTAATGCAGTGGGAATAGAAAGAGTTTAAAAGCAACACTTATTAGTAAGTGTTCAGTGGTACCATATGAGGGACTCTTCTACCATACGTGGCAGATACCCCCAGAAACAGAGGCAATGCATACCCTCATGGGATCAGCAGTGTTTTTTATTGCATTTTCCTTATTGGGGAGGTTTGCTTTTCTATTAAAATTTCAAAGTGGGGCGCCTGGGTGACTCAGTGGGTTTAAAGCCTCTTCCTGTGGCTCAGGTCATGATCTCAGGGTCCTGGGATCGAGGCTCACATTGGGCTCTCTGCTCAGTGGAGAGCCTGTTTCCTTCTCTCTCTCTCTGCCTGCCTCTCTGCCTACTTGTGATCTCTCTCTCTCTCTCTCTCTGTCAAATAAATAAATAAAATCTTTAAAAAAAAATTCAAAGTGAAAACCAAATGTGCTCATAAAATACTGCTTCTCTTTCACCATAGTGTATAGAAGCATTGAGTGTCCTGGAATAGAAGGAGCATGATAGAGTCTCACATCCCTTCCAGATATTTGTTTTCAAAGTCAGCACATAAAGCAAAATGAATATAATTAAAATTTCTGTAAAATTTCTGTAAAAATTCCCTTAAATTGTGTTTATATGTGCCCATGTTTGCCTTTTTTTTTTCCCTCCAGGATTAGAACACACAAGTAACTGTTTCCTTGGTTCAGTGTCAAATGAAGAAGTTAGCCTGAGTTTACCATTATGTCGTATGAGAAACAGGTATCTTTAAATAGTAGAAGACATAGCAAGGTACTCCCTCTATGTAAATAATGAACCAAAGTAATAAGGTAGATTCCGGTTTCCTATCTTTAAGGCAGTATGGAAAATTGATCAGCACAAGGCATGGTAGGTAGAACTACCCACATTATTTACGTGGCTAGCTCTTTTGTCTCCATTATGCTACCCTGCTGTGAACCATCTGACAAGCCATTTTACCTTTCTAAGCCTCAGTTTTATTCTCTGTATAATGGGAGTAATATCAATATCAATGACTCTTTTAAGGATCCACCAAAACAAAGTATGTGAGAATATCTCCTTCTAATTCTAAAAGGAAGATATGCATTGTTGAAAAAAGAAAATAGGAAAAGATCTAAAGCAGAAAAGTTAAAAAGTAAACATGAGGATCTTGCACTCTGGTGGGACAGAAAGGCAAAAGGTATTAATAAATTTTTAATTCTGGGACACAATGTGATAAATGAAAACACAGCAAATGTGCACATTTTGTTACGGAAGCATGAAGGAGAAACATGTAATATACGCTGAAGTGCCCAGGAGGCTACCCAAAGAGATGATGACTGACTGAGCTTTGTCTTAACAGATAGTTGAAGAGGCCAGGAGAGTTGAAGCTTGACTTCAGGGATATTCAGGTCACACACCCATACTCCATATCTCAAGGTTGTCAGATATGAAGTAGAGCTGGAGAGAAGTAAGGATCAGGTCAGGGAGGATCAGCTTGACGTACTAATGAGCTTGATTTAGACTTTCGGGGAGTGATGGTTTTGAATGGTTTAAGCAGCAGAGTGATATAACCAAGTTTATATTTCAGAGACTAATTACTATGGCTTCACTTTGGAGAATACATTTAAGGGACTGGAATGCCAGAGCTTAGGAACATCCTAAGGTGACTTTTTTTTTCTTTTTTTAAATATTCTAGGCAGGAAATGGTAAGAGTCTATAGCCTATGGAAAATGCAGTAGAATTAGAGAAGGCGTATTTGGAAAATATTTATAAGGTAAAATCATCAGGGTTTGGTGGATGGTATGATTGAGGTGGGGAGAGTTGTGAAGAACACAGAATGACTCTCAAATTGCAGACTTACATGGTGGGTTACCACTGCATGAGCTTGGAAGTAGGTGAGGGTTGGAGATCAGTGTGTGAAAAATTTAAGATATACCAAGTTTTATGATTTATCATGAAAAGTTGGATACTTATGACTGTAAAAAAGACCATTATAAATAATCTTGCCAGGACAATAAATGTAAACCACAGCTATCTCAGGAAAACTAGGATTCGAGTATGTATGTCTTTGCTAATTAGACTGCTGAACATATGAGGATAACGTATCTGCAGGATTGGAGATTTACAGTAAGTGGACACAAGCATGAAGGTTAGAATTAAAATCATGAAGAGTATCAGATTTCCCATGAGAGTCTATCAGACAGAGAAGAGGGCAGCAGGCCAAGGCTACCATGGAGAACACTAGTGTTTAAAGGGTAGGCAAAGTTGAGAGAGCCCACAAAGGAGACTAGAGAAGAAGACACAGAAGAGGTAGGAGTTATAGGAGGGCAGAGAGCTAACATTTTCAGAGAGTGGTTGCAAATGTGCTGTGCAGGAGCGCCTGGGTGGCTCAGTGGGTTAAAGTCTCTGCCTTCGGCTCGGGGTGTGATCCCAGGGTCCTGGGATTGAGCCCCACATCAGGCTCTCTGCTCAGCGGGGAGCCCGCTTCCCTTCCTCTCTCTGTGTCTGCCTCTGCCTACTTGTGACCTCTGCCTGTCAAATAAGATAAATAAAATTTTAAAAAAATGTGCAGTGTGGCAAAGGAATGAGAAATCAGATAAAAGAAATGAAAAATGCCTACTGGGTCTGGCAATACAGACTTGATTTGCCAGAGTGATAGAGTGATTTCAGGTAGAACTGAGGACAGTATCCAGATGAAGGTGAAGTATACATGAACTGAAGAGTAGACAGGAAGTGAGGAAGTCGAGGAAGCAAGGGCACACCAAAAGAAGAAAAAAGAGAGGGACATAGCTAAAAGGAGAATAGAGTCAAAGGAAGTTTTGCTTTATTATTTTTTTTCAAATAGACAGAAATTTGCATATTTTAATGGGCAGAGACTGCAAGTTAAAAGATATAATTTTCATTCATTAGTAATACTGACTTAAGTTTTGTTCAAGTTTAAAGATGGTACTGTATTTTATGATGGTATTAACTCGTTTGAGTTCTGTTTTATACTCTGCTCTTATAAGTAGATAGGGAAAGAAATTAACCATTCTTATTGGGTATTTTCCGTGGCACAGTGCTGCAGAATTATTTAAGAACACCTGGAAAGTGGAGGAAGACCTCAGAAAGATGATACATGTCTGATTATGCATGAAGATGAGACTAAACAACACGCAGGCATTGAGAGCTTAGGTGGTTACCGAAATTCTGGTGGTGGGTAATAATGAAGTTTTCATCTCAACCCAGTCGGCTTCTGAATGAGACAAGTGCTAATCCAGAAAAGGAATGTCAGTGCTGCTCCTCTGTCTGCATTTTATATGCCAATCTTGTTGCTTTCTGATCAGCCTACCATTTCCACAGCAATTCTTCCTCTCTCTTTCCCATCACTCTGATGTTGCATCTCCCTTCTGTTCTCTACCTTCAAAGTAACTAGTTGCTCATTTTCTGCTTGCACACACCAAAGTGAAGGAAGGACACCTTTCCTCTACGAACTGACTGACAAATAATGGTTACAGTTCACTCTGGTAGCTCTTGTCAAATCTAGACACCAACTGATATTTTATATATTTTGAGTTTTAGAAATCCTTCAGAAATCACCAAACTTTGTCCTGTGAGCCAAACATAGAAGGGGAGGGAGTAAGGCAGCAAAATAGCACATAGGATTCTTTTTCATACTAGCAAGCTTTTCTCTTTGCTTTTATTTGGAAAGATTAGAGAAAGGATGACTGTTAGAGGAGTTTGGGAACCAATATGTGACTATAGTGTATGAGGCAACATCACTTGGTTTAAAGGTGTTTATTTAATACTATTTTCTTATTTTCATTAACCAGCAAAAACATGAAACCAGTGTTTTTAGGGAAAGATTTACAAAACAGCCTGTTGTTCTTGCAAGATTCCCAGGATTCTTGTCGGTTCTCCTTCAGCCATACAGCTCTCTTTGGAAGTAGAGATGGCTGTTTCAACTTCACAAGAGACTGGTTCTGCTTGTAAAGTTCACCCAGCCACCTGCTGGTGCTCTTTATTCATCATATGCTCTGTGGGACAGTAATGACTTTCCAGCAGGCATAAGTGATGGTTTGCTTTTGCATCTTAAAAGCATTAATCTTGTATGATATGATCCATATGCTCTGTACAGTCACTGTAACAATTAAATGTTCACATGGATTCTTTTAGAGCACTGCTTTGGCTTGTTTCAGAACTCTGATACTGCTTAGTGTTTTTATTTCCAGCCAGTTCTTTTTTGCATATCTGTTTCAAGCCATATTCCTTCTGCTCCTCTTTTGTTCCCATCCTTGCCCTCTTACCCCTTCTTCTGTATGTGGGGTACCTGTGGCAGCACACTATTTCTGACCACCCTCTATAACTTTAAAAAATCTTCCAACATAGCAATAATCATCATACTTTCTGATCATTTCATTTTGTTCTTATTTACTAAGTTAGTGCATGTCTCCTTCACTATAATATAAGCTCCGTGAGGGTAGGAACTTTTCTTTTATATTCACAGCTTCAGTGATAGCAACGCCTAGCATTGGACCTGACTCATACAGACACCTAGCCGATATTTGTTGATGGAGATAGTGTTCTTTGGAACACTCCGCTTTATGCCTTACATTTTATACATACTTGTATCATAGCATCTTTACTGTGAAACTTTGCCCTCTGCCCTCAGTGGACTCGATAGACTATGAATTCTTTAAGGGAAGGGGATTGTGTCTTCCTTATCTTTGATATCCTAGTACCCATGCTTTGTACTAGAGAGCCAGTGCTCAATAAATATTTGATTTAATGTAGGTGTACACTGCATTAAATTTCATTTAATAAGTTTTGCTGAGCCCATTGAGTGCAAAGACCTAGGTTATCCCTGTTTGCTAACTGGAAATAGACTTAGCCTCATCATTTGATCTTTTAGGCAAATGATGTAGCAACCAAAAAATATGTGATATATTGGGAATCCTTAATTTTATTCTGAGAGACATGATAAATCTGAGTCTAAGGATCCTTTATGTTTTCAAGAAAATAAAAAAATATATATTATTTAAATAGAAATTATTTCATTCATGATTACTTCTAAGGAGAAAAAAATAAGACTACTCAGCACCTTATATATAGGTGGGCTTTTTTCCCTAAATGTAGTGAAGAGGGATTAAAGATAGTAAGAGTCACGGTTACTGCTGGAAACATCTTCAACTAATATTTCCAGTACTGTGTTTGGAGCCTCTACCAGGAAGTATAGCTGTTCATCAGTCCTTGGCTGAATAAGGGTTTGCTTTAGTTAATGTGCCTGGCATCGATTACCCATCTGAGGCCAGGCCAGTGTACCTCACCCTCTCTGGCAGCATCAAAGGGCAGGAAGACCAATTGATGCCTCAGTTCAGGTAACTCAGATTATTCTCAGCTTCCTCAGTTACTATAAACCAAGTCTCCTCAAAAGTAAGCAGCCCAGTGGGCTCTGTTGATCTGCAGTGCAGGATTTCTAATACACAGCATGTCAAAAGGGCTTGCCCAAGACATTCTCAAGCAGGCAGTTCTAATATATGTTATACATATATATACAAATTCTTTCCAAAATGACCAACATATTTCCAGATGTCCCTAAGTACATAAATGCTTCTAAACTAGATGTTTGTCAGTCAGTGATCTGCACTGCAGATCAACCTATTATTTTGTATTTTAATGTAGTATTTTTTTCTTGATAGTACCTATCTTCTAGTTTTAAGAAAAATCTATTTCAGAAATTCTTCATATCATCTGTATCCCAAGTGTATGTAAGAGAGAATGATGGTATGATTATTTTTAAGATTTTAAATTTGATTAATTGAATAGTATTCCTCTAGGCCAGACAATTTCTGTTCCCAAAACATGAGCCACCAATATGATCTTTCAAAAACAAATCTGTGCCTGAAAATCTTGTAAGCTCTCAGACCTAAGACCACTCAAAATTCACTACTGTTTTTCCCCATATATCGTGGATAGAACCCTTTACAATCTCTCTTGCTCTCCCTCATATCCATTATAAAATTTTTAATTTACTCCAACCATGACTACATTTAATAAGTGCTGTTTCAGACAGGAAATGGAACTATTACAGTGATGAACTTCTTTCCCCCAGTTATTAAACGAATCTGTTTTTATCATGCTGATTCTTTTCAATGTATTACAACACACAGAATAACCAATACAGTTGGGTTCAGTATAATGTGGGAGAGAGGAGAAGAAAACAACACACACAATAATAGCTGACTTTTAATGAGAATTCTTTAGAGCTTTGACCAAGCAGATCCGAAATAATTTATCTATGATAGTAGCAAAAGCAAATTACTCACAACATTATACTGTTAAGGACTGTCGCAATATTCCCAAGGCTGTAATGCTCCCTTTTATAGATGTGGTAGAATCAACTTTATAACTTTCACTATTAGTTGCTAAGAAACAAATTATAATTGCCGCTCAGATTCTTTGCTGTGTTAGCCTCTTAATGCCCCATAGTGGCATTTCTTTACTTCAGATGATTAAATGATCAACAAAGTTATTGTTTTAAATATAATTGGCAATGAAAGCTTTGTCAGAAAGCAGGCCATGTTTCTGGACTTTTATTTGGGGGGCAGGGAGTAAGAGTAATAGTTTCATTGACATCAACACTTTGAAGTGATTGGGACTTTGAAAAAATTCAGGGACTTTCTTTGCTGGCAGTTGGTTATTAATTAGAGGTCAGTTTTACTTTTTTTGAATAATTATGCCAGAGGAAAAGGGAAGTAAGAGGAGAAACTTTGGAGTGAGACCTATCAGCATTCATATGGTGTCTCTTTCACTTAGTAGATGTGGCTAATTTTGGGTAAGTCATATAATTTTGTCAGAACCTCAATGTTCCCTTCACACGAATGGGTATAATAATACATACACTGCAAAGAGAAAAAAACAGGTTTATATTTTTTTAGTGTTATTGAGAAGTAACTGATATACATCACTATATAAGTTTAAGGTGTACAGCATGATGATTTGATTTATATATATTATGAAATGGTTACCATAGTAGCTTTAGTTAACATCCATCATTTCATATAAATACAATGAAAATGAAAGAAAAATTTCTCCTGTGACAAGAGTTCTCAAGATCTGCTCTCTTTTTTTCTTTTTGTAATTGACGTAAAACATTACATTAGTTTCCGGTGTACAATATAATTATTTGACTTTTGTATACATTGCAAAATGATCAACACGTAAATCTTATTGCCATCTGTCACCAAATGAAGTTACATATTTTTTTTCCTTGTGATGGGAACTTTTAAATTCACTTTCTTAGCATCCTTTAAGTTTGCAATACAATATTATTGACCATAGTCACCATGTTATACGTTACATCTCCATGGCTTGTTTCATAACTGTAAGTTTGTACATCTTGATCTCTTCACCCTTTTCACCCACCCTCCACCTCCCCATCCCCTCTGGCCATCACTGATCTGTTCTCACATCCTTGAGTTTTCCCTTGTTTTGTATTGTTTGTTAATTTTAGATTCCACAGAAAGATGAAATCATATGGTATTTGTCTTTTTCTGTCTGACTTCTTTTACTTAGCATGATTGCCTCAAGGTCCATCCATGTTGTCGGAAAGGCAAGATTTCTTTCTTTCTTTCTTTCTTTCTTTCTTCCTTTTTTTTTAATGGCTGAGGAGTATTTCCACTGTGTGTGGGAGGTGTGGGGGGATGTGTCCCACATTTTCTTTATCCATTCATCCATGGATCATCACTTAGGTTGTTTCCATATCTTGGTTATTATAAAGAGTGCTTCAGTGAACATAGAGAGCACATATATTTTTGAATTAGTGTTTTGGTTTACTTTGGATAAATACCCCAAAATGGAATTGCTGGATCTTATGGTAGTTGTACTTAAAAAAGTTTTTAAAGTAAGTTCTATGATCAGTGGAGGGCTTGAATTCACAACCCTGAGGTCAAGAGCCGCATGTTCTACCAACTGAGCCACTCAAGTACCCCTTATATTCTTAATTATTTGAGGAAATTCCATACTGTTCTCCAAAGTGTCTGTACCAATTTATATTCCCACTAACAGTGCTGGAGGGTTCCCTTTTCCCCACATCCTCACCCACCTGGTATCTATTATCCTTCAATAAGAGCCATTTTGAAAGGTGTGAGGTGGTGTCTCACTGTGGCTTTAATTTGCATTTGCACAGGCATAGTACACACCCACCATCACATCAGGTTAGAGGGAGAGTACCAAAATGGGACCTTCCAATGGCAGCACTAGCAAGGTAGAGGGAGAACATAAACTGCTACATGTCAGCAGCTCCCCGCAAAGAGAGCCCTAAGAGGCTCCTGTCTTTCTGACAAATGCTTTAAGAATGGTAGGTGAGTGTAATTCCTGTATGATCCATGGACTTTTCAAATTGCTACTTTTGTGCTGGGTTCTAGGGGGAGTGTGTATGCTCCAAAGCTTTTTAAGAGCATAGTGTGTTCCCTGGAACCCTATGGTTCTCCTGGACATAAGTCCCTTTGCTTTTCAAAGCCAAATGATTTGGAGACTCATCTCTCTTATATTTGCCAATTGTTGAAATCCCTGATTTGGGCATAAACTCCTCTACCCCTCAGAGGAGAAACTCTGTATTTGTTAGATTTCCTCCCTACAGTGCATCACTGCACCAGGGTGACAGAACCCCATTTCTGCCTCTCCTCTGGTCCAGACCTGACCGTTTCATACTCTGTTGTGGAGGACTGTTCAGTTAGTTTTCAGTGAATTTATTTTATATGTAGCTGTGGATTTATTGTGTTGGTGGGAGGAGGGGAGTTCAGGATCTTCTTACCCTGCCATTTTGAACTGCTTCCAGGAATTACTCTCTTAACAACTTTCCTAAATATCCTATAGCACCATTAACTACAATCATCATGCTGTATTACATTCTAGTACTTATTCATCTTATAACTCTGGGTTTATACCTTTTGACCACCTTTCTACCATTTCCACTTCCCATCTTTGGTAACCATAAACCTGATTTTTAAAAATGGCTTTAGTGGAGATTTACTTATTATACTCTGCATGTAAGTTAGATTTTTCAGTATTGGTCTTTCTCTGTCTGACTTATTTCACTTAACATAATACTCTCAAGGTCCACCTGTGCTGTTGCAAATGATAAGACTTCCTTGTTTTTACAGCTGGACAATATCAGTGTGTGTGTGTGTGTGTGTGTGTGTGTGTGTGTGATGACTTCTTTATCCATTCATCCGTCATTGGGCACTTAGATTGTTTCCATGTCTTGGCTATTATAAATAATGCTGGTATGAACCTGAGCATGCAAAGGTATCTTTTTGAGTTAGTATATTTGTTCCTTTTGGATATATTCCCAGAAATGGATTTGCTGGATCATATAGTAGTTCTATTTTTAATTTTCTGAGGAATCTTCATACTGTTTTCCATAGTGGCTACATCCATTTATATTCCCACCAACAGTGTACAAGAGTTTGTTTTCATATATCCATGCCAGCATTTGTTATCTCTTTGTCTTTTTTATAATGGCCATTCTAATAGAGATGAGATGATATCTCATTGTGGCTTTGATTTGCATTTCTCTTATGGCTAGTGATGTTGAGCATCTTTTCATGTGCCTGTTGGTGATTCATTTATCTTCTTTGGAAAAATAGATTTTCAAGTCCTTCGTTCATTTTTAATTGGACTATTTGGTTTTTTTGGCTATTGGGTTATACAAGTTTTTTTTTATATATACATATATATATTTGGATGTTAATTCCTTATCAGATACATGGTTTGCAAATATTTTTTTCCCCATTCCATCAGTTGTCTTTTCACATTGCTGATAATTTCTTTTGCTTTGTGGAAGTGTTTTAGTTTGATTAAACATCACTAGCTTTTTGTTTTGGTTTGGTTTTTGTTACTTAAGCTTTAGGTCTGTTTCCAAAAAATCACTACTAAGACTCACGTCAAGGAGATTTTTCCCATGTTTTTGTCTAAGAGTATTATGGTTTCAGGTCTTAATTTAAGTCTTTAACTTATTTTGAGTTAATTTTTCTAAGGGATGTAAGATAGGGGTGTCTAATTTTATTCTTTTACATGTGAGTATCTGGTTTAAATCCATAGCTGACTTATAGTAGTATTGAAATTTTTTAACAATATTAATTAATTAATATTAATTCTTCCAATGTTAACATAGGATACTATTCCATTTATTTTTATCTTCTTTGAGCCTTTTCATCAATTTCTTACAGTTTTCAGAGTAGAGATCTTTCATCTTCTTGGTTAAATTTCTTCCTAAGTATTGTACAATTTTTAATGCAATCGTAAGTGGAATCAATTTCATTATCCTTTTTTTCAGCTGTTGTATAGAAACACTACAGATTTTTGTATGCTATTTTTGTATCTTACAACTTTACTGAATTTCTTGCTTAGTTCTAACAGTTTTTCTGGCTGAGTCTTTAGGACTTCCTGTATATGAAGTCATTTCATCTACAAATAGAAATAGTTTTACTTTTTCCTTTCTAATTCTAATGCCTTTATTTTTGCTCTTACGTGATTTATCTAACTAAGACTTCTAGTACTATGGTAAATAGGAGTGGTGAGCATGGGCATCCTTGTGTTACTCCTGATCTTAGAGGAAAAGCTTACAGTCTTTCATCATTGATTATGATGCTTGTTGTGGTATGTATTTCTGATTTATATTCTGAGCATTATATATGAGAGTATTGTATATGAGAAATAGATAAAACTATTTGCCCTAAAGGCACCAGGGTGGCTCAGAGGGTTAAGCCTCTACCTTCGGCTCAGGTAATGGTCTCAGAGTCCTGGGATGGATCTCACATCAGGCTCTCTGCACAGCAGGGAGCCTGCTTCCCCCCTCTCTGCCTGCCTCTCTGCCTACTTGTGATCCCTCTCTCTGTGTCAAATAAATAAATAAAATCTTTAAAGCAAAACAAAACAGAACTAATTGCCCTATAAATCTAAATTGTCAGGACCAAGTTGAAACAGAATGATTCTAAATATTTTCATTTCAAACTATAGTAAGTACTATTAATGTCATTTCTTGTATTACACATTCAGTGCCTGAATACATGTATCTTTTCAGTGTAAGAGATCATTTATGGCTGTTAGGCTCTGTAAAACTAATTCCTCACCCCCAATCTGTTCATCCAGTAAACACCTTTATGACTCCCAAAGGGTTCTTATTGATTTGATTCAGTATGAACTAGTTCTTTTTTTATGTTTTATATTTGGGATTCTGACTAAGAATAAAGGATTTTTAGAAGTAGTTTCTCCAAAAGATAATCTGGACTTGAAGCTTCTCTTTTTTTTTTTTTAATTTAACTTTATTTTTTTCAGTGATTCATAATTCATTTTTTATGTACCACACCCAGTGCTCCATGCAATATGTGCGCTCCATAATATCCACCACCGGGATCACCCAATCCATCACCCCCCTCCTCCAAAATCCTCAGTTTGTTTCTCAGAACCCACAGTCTGTCATGGTTTGTCTCCCCCTCCGATTTCCCCCAACTCCCTTCTCCTCTCCATCTCCCAGTGTCCTCCGTGTTATTCCTTATGACCCACAAGTAAGTGAAACCATACGATAATTGGCTCTTTCTGCTTGACTAATTTCACTCAGAATAATCTCCTCCAGTCCTGTCCATGTTGATAGAAAAGTTGGATATTCATCCTTTCTGATGGAGGCATAATACTCCATTGTATATATGGACCATATCTTCTTTATCCATTCATCCGTTGAAGGGCATCTTGGTTTTTCCCACAGTTTGGGGACTGTGGCCATTGCTGCTATGAACATTGGGGTACAGATGGCCCTTCTTTTCACTACATCTGTATCTTTGGGGTAAATAACCAGTAGTGCAATTGCAGGGTTATAGGATAGCTCTATTTTTAATTTCTTATGGAATCTCCACACTGTTTTCCAAAGTGGCTGCACTAGCTTGCATTCCCACCAACAGTTGCTGAGGCTGATGTTGAAGAGGTACTGCCTATGTTCTCCTCTGGATTTTGATAGATTCCTTCCTCACATTGAGGTCTTTTATCCATTTTGAGTTTATCTTTGTGTATGGTGTAAGAGAATGGTTGAGTTTCATTCTTCTACACATAGCTGTCCAATTTTCCCAGCACCATTTATTGAAGAGACTGTCTTTTTTCCACTATTTATTTTTTCCTGCTTTGTTGAAGGATATTTGACCACAGAGTTGAAGGTCCATACCTGGGCTCTGTACTCTGTTCCACTGGTCTATGTGTCTGTTTTTGTTCCAGTACCATGCTGTCTTGGTGATCACAGCTTTATAGGAAAGCTTGAAATCAGGCAATGTGATGTCCCCAGTTTTGTTTTTCTTTTTCAACATTTCCTTAGCAATCCGGGGTCTCTTCTGGTTTCATATGAATTTTAGGATTGTCTGTTCCAACTCTTTGAAATAATGCTGTGGAATTTTGGTTGGGATGGCACTGAAAGTATAGATTTCTCTGGGCAGTATAGACATTTTAACAATGTTTATTCTTCCAATTTATAAACATGAAATGGTCTTCCATCTTTTTGTGTCTTCTTCAATTGCTTTCATGAGTGTTCTGTAGTTCCTTGAGTACAGATCCTTTATCTCTTTGGTTACATTTATTCCCAGGTATCTTATGGTTCTTAGTGCTATAGTGGAATCGACTCTCTAATTTTCCTTTTTATATTTTCATCATTAGTGTAAAAGAAAGCACCTGATTTCTGTACATTGATTTTGTATCCTGCCACATTACTTGATTGCTGTATGAATTCTGGTAGTTTCAGGGTGGAGTCTTTTGGATTTTCCATATAAAGTATCATGTCATCTGTGAAGAGAGAGAGTTTGACTTCTTCTTTGCCAATTTGATTACCTTTTATTTCTTTTTGTTGTTTGATTACTGTTGCTAGGACTTCTAGTACTATGTTAAACAACAGTGGTGAGAGTGGATATCCTTGTGCTCCTGATCTCAAAGGGAAGGCTGTCAGCTTTTCCCCATTGAGGATGGTATTCACTGTGGGTTTTTCATAGATTTTATGACGTTGAGGAATGTTTCCTCTATCCCTGTACTTTATTCAGGAATGGATCTGCATCTTCTCAAAACCTTTTTATGCATCAATTGAGAAGACCATGTGGCTCTTTTCTCTTATTGATTTGTTCTATCACATTGATTTGTGAATGTTGAACCACCCATGTATCCCACATATAAATCCCACCTGGTCATGGTGAATAAACTTTTTAATGTACTATTGAATCCTATTAGCTAGGATCTTGTTGCAAATCTTGGCATTAATATTCATTAGGAATATTGGTCTGAAATTCTCCTTTTTGGTGGGGTCTTTGCCTGGTTTGGGGATCAGGGTAATGCTGGCTTCATAGAAAGAGTCTGGATGTTTTTCTTCTGTTTCTATTTTTTTGAAACAGCTTCAGGAGAATAGGTATTATTTCTTCTTTGAATGTCTGGTAGAATTCTCCAGGGAATCCATCAGATCCTTGGTTCTTGTTTTTTGGGAGGTTTTTGATCACTGCTTCAATCTCTTTACTATATATTGGTCTTTTCTAGTTGTCAGTTTCTTCCTGATTCAGTTTTGGAAGTTTATAGGTTTCTAGGAATACATCCATTTTGTCTTGGTTGCTTAACTTATTGGCATATAACTCTTGATAATATTTTCTGATGATTGTTTCTATTTCCTTGGTGTTAGTAGTGATCTCTCCCTTTTCATTAATTATTTTATTAATTTGGGTCCTCTTTTCTTTTGGATTAGTTTGGCCAGTGGTTTATTGATCTTACTGATTCTCTCAAAAAACCAGGTTCTAGTTTCATTGATGTGTTCTACTGTATCTCTAGTTTCTATCTCATTGATCTCTGCTCTAATCTTGATTATTTCCCTTCTTGTGTGTGGAGTTGGCTTAGTTTGTTGTTGATTTTCCAGTTCTTCAAGATGTAAAGAGATTTGGTGTATTCTGGATTTTTCAATTTTTTGAGGGAGGGTTGGATGGCTATGTATTTCCCTCTTAGAACCTCCTTTGCCATATCCCATAGGTTTTGGACCAATGTGTCTTCATTCTCATTGGTTTCCATGAATTGTTTAAGTTCTTCTCTGATTTCCTGGTTGATTCAAATATTCTTAAGCAGGGTGGTCTTTAACTTCCAAGTGTTTGAATTCCTTCCAAACTTTTTCTTGTGGTTGAGTTCCAGTTTCAAAGTATTGTGGTCTGAGAATATGCAGGGAATAATCTCAATCTTTTAGTATCAGTTGAGCCCTGATTTGTGACCTAGTATGTGGTCTATTCTGGAGAAAGTTCCATGTGCACTCAAGAAGAATGAATATTCTGTTGTTTTAGGATGGAATGTTCTGTGTAAATTTATGAGGTTCATCTGGTCCTATGTGTCATTCAATGCTCTTGTTTCTTTATTGATTTTCTGCTTGGATGACTTATTACTGAAAGAGTGGCATGTTAAGATCACCTACTATTAATGTATTCATATCAACGTGACTCTTTATCTTGATTAACTGTTGTGTTATGTAGTTGACTGCTCTCATCTTGGGGGTATAAATATAATTGTTGCATCTTCTTAGTGGATAGACCCTTTAAGAATGATGTAGTGTCCTTCTTTATCTCTGACTACCGTCTTTAGTTTAAAATCTAATTTGCCTAAAATGGGAATCTCTACCGCAGTCAAACTTCTCTTAAAGACAGAATTTCTAGCAACCATTGCTGCCATTGAGCTACTCTAGATCAGGTACATTCTTCTAACCACTTTGGCCTTTAATGTGTTATGCAGTTAAACTCTACTTTACTCATTTAATGTTTGTTTTTTACTCCTTTAAACAAGTATGTTTCTAGTCTTGGTATAGGCCCATACATACTCATGCTCTTAAAATTCCATCTTTGCATTGGTGGAAAATGTACCACTTTCATACCTGTAATAATACATTTTGATTTCCTGAGAGGGAAAGTTGTGATGCTGTTTATCATACAGAATTAAATAATCTTCTTTACAGTTTCTGCATTATAAACTTGAGTCAGTCTCAATTCTTTGCCGATTTTAATTATCTCTCACAATTACAAGCCCAGGTTAAGTAGGATATTTTGATCTACATTTAAATACCAACTGAGCACATGACACTGTACTAGGAACTCTGAAAAGCAAGAGGAAAATTAGATATGATCCTGCCAAAATCTCAAATGAGTAGGGAGAGGAGAAATAAAAAGAAATATACATGGAGTGCTTTGCCTCAAATAAGGAAGAAAGAAACCAATATGCCATAAGATCAATCGAAATAGAGTATCTGCCAGAAACCTAAACAAGGAGTAAAGGTGCTTTTAATCTTAATTCCGGTGAGTTCAAACTTGCTGAATTTAGTAAATACTATTTATATTCTTTATTCTTCTATAACCTTTATTTGAAACCTCCTTTTAAAACTATGGGGGAAATACTCTGCCATCTTTTAAGTTTATCATCATTAACAAAATGAATATAAAACACTTCACAAAGTTAAAAAAATGAAAAGAAGACAAAACAATAATACTGTACTGTGAATCAGGTCTAAGCTATATCCTAGATGTATGCGTGAAGTGAGTAAGATAGCTGGGAGCAATGTATTAACCCTCTTAGTCTTCCTTCAAAACACCTTTGCATTAAATGGTTTCCTAGTAACAATAAGGAGTTCAAAATATACATCCATAACTGATTCCTACTTTCTGATTGTATGGATTTTAAAATTTTATTTATGGGGAGGAATATATATAGTTCACAGCAGGTCCTGCCTCCCTTACTAACAAATAATTAGCCTAACGTCCAGAGAATTCTGGCTGTTTTTCTAAGAAGTTATGATACACCACAGGGCAGACAGGAGACCAGGTGTCATGATTCAGTTCAGGGACCAAAAGTCAGTACCACTTTACTTTGAAAACCATTTCAGTGCTCATTCCCCATTGTTTCCAGGTTAAGCTACTACTTTTCTTTATCTCTCTGCTCTTTAATCCATAATAAAGAAAAGAAAAAGAAGATGTATCCTAGAGCGCTGTGGTGAGGAAAAGCAACTTGATGTTTATGAAGTGCTTTTAAGGGAGATTATAGTCTTAGGATAAAAGAGTGACTTGAAATCAGTTTTGTGTTTCTGTTAAATGTCCTGGCTTGATCCATGAGTTTACTTGGCTATGTAAAAGATCCCTTAGAACACTGATCCAGTTTCCTAATTATAAAGGCAAAGGCAATTGAGGCTCTTGGTGCAATGCATCTTGAAAGTCACAATTGTTAGCTGAAGTCCCAATGCCATTATTAGGGTTTCCTGTTCTCCCTTTCCCCCATTATGCCTATGTTTTTCACAATATCCCCCTACTTTATCTCCAGAGGTATGCCATTGAGGTTTTCATGGGGATCTAAGTATTAGAAGGTATGAGAGGAGGAGGTAGGAGCCAAAGGAAATAGAAAGTAATTGTGATTTTTCTCTGTAGGATTCAGTCTTTTAACCTTTTAAAAAAAAAAAAAAAGATTTTATTTATTTATTTGAGAAAGAAAGAGAGATAGCAAGAGAGAGCCCAGTGGGAGGAGAGGGAGAAGCAGGCTCCCTGCTGAGTAGGAAGCCTGACCTGGGGCTCGATCCAAAGACCCCAGGATCATGACCTGAAGGAAGGCAGTCACCTAACTGAGCCACCCAGGTGCCCCAGGCTTTAAACTTTTTAAAACTTCTCTCTAGGGATTACTTGAAAATACCAATATTAATGCTGTAAAGTTTCTAATGCTTAGGAAAATTCAAACCAATCTTATGTGTCCATTATAAGACAGCATTTGGGGGCACCTAAGGGACTTAGTTGGTTAAGCATCTGCCTTTAGCTCAGGTCATGATCCCAGGGTCCTGGGATCAAGTCTGCATTGTGCTCCCTCCTCAGCAGGAAGCCTGTTTCTCCCTCTGCCCCTTCCCCTGCTCATGCTCCCTCTCTCTCTCTCTCTCACTCTCTCTCTCTCTTATGTGTTCTCTCTCTCTCAAATAAATAAGTAAAATCTTTTTTTTTTTTAAATACAGCACTTGAACTGAAGACTATAAAAGAATTGTTACATTAAAAAATTCATTTTTGGCATATTGAGATATCATTTGATCACTGTAGGATAATTACTGCTGTTCCTAATCCACCAGGTTGACATTTAATGAATGTTCATGACGAATCCATTCTCTAGTTGGCTGAACTCTGTAATTTTCTTGCTTCTTTTTCATTTTACAATATTTATAATAAAGGTGCCATGCATAATTCCTCTGAAAACGTCAGTATAGGTTTTGATTAACCATAACCCTTTCCGGTTTTCTGGGTATATATTTGTCAGAGAATAGACTATTGTACCATGATTTAAAATTTTAGATTATATGGATTGGTTATAGTCACCTGATTGCCTGCTGAAATATTTACTTGCAGACATTTAGAAAATAAAGATAATAACAACCAACACTATTTATTGCTCTCTCAGAAGTTAGAAACCCAAACCCACATAGAGCCCATATAGGTAGCATGAATGGGTGGATCATAGGGATGGATATAAGCCCATAGAGAGGTGAAAGCTGTGCTAGACCAGAGTAAGTATGCTCTTTTTATAGTATTTAGTGTTTATAATATTCAGTGTTTGAAAGCATTTTAATCATTATGTTTGGCAGGCACAACACATCTTGGGTTGATTCTCCCATCCTTTTGGTCTACCACATTCAACATATCAGTTGCTCAGGGACATGACAATCAAGAAGAAAAAAAAGTTGATTCTGTCTGTACATCCACATATATTTTTTTCTTTTTATGCTTTAAGAATTTCCCCAGAGTGCCAACCAGATCTTCACTCTGTGTGATGTTGTATCCTTTTAGTCTTAATGATATTGATTCAGGATCCCTAGAAATTTGTCTGACCATTTGAAAGACGTCTCTAGAACTACATGGTGTAGGATCAAATTTTGATTCCCCTTTATAGCTGTACACCTCTGGGCAGATCCTTTACTCTGAACTGTTTCCTCATCTATGAAACAGTAATAACAGCAGTAATGGTAACACCAGTACCTAACCCATGAGGCAGTTGCAAGCACTAAGTATCTGACACATGTAAAATATGGAATACTGTTTAGTTATTATTGTTGTTAATTAAGTTGTCATGCCTGAGAGGTCTTAGCCCTGACATGATTACCTAAGTAGATGCAACTCACAAGCTTCCTTCTGATGGAAAACAGAGGGAATCCAAAAAACAATGTAGAGAGGCAAAGGGAAAAAGAAACTAAACTAGAAAAGAATTGGAAAGGTACGTGTCTAGTTGCACAGTGAATTTTTCATTTTGAACCCAACCGATGATTCCGGCTACATCAAACGAGGGAAATATTTATGGTTTCTACCCATTTGGTAGAATTTATTAAGTGAGGTAGCTTTTTCTATGAGAAGGTGGAGCTAATAACGATGATGATTATGGATATTAGGAGCAGTTGCCATCTAGTGCTTAGCATTTACCAGATGCCAGGTTACACAATGTACAAGCATGATCTCACTTCATCTTTAGGGGAGAAAAATCATTATCTCTTTTAAAAATGAGAAAGCCTATGGTAAGCCAAGTGAAGTCATTTATCTGGAGTCACACAGTATATGGTGAAGTTAGAATCCGAACCTCAGTTTATCAGATTCCTATGTTCTCAGTGCTACTGTTTCTCTGGGTCAGATTCCCCCTTCAGTACTTGTGACCATCTGAAGTGATTCAACTGTGGCTAAGTGAACTAAAATGAAAGAGACATCAAGCCATTATAGATCTCGGGAGATCAGCTAGGCTAGCGTGCTTCTTTCCATCAGGTGAATGACTGAGCCATCTACAACAGATGCTTGCTATTTTTTTTTTTTAAAGACCTTCAAGGATAGTCACTTCACAACCTCCTCAGAAGGCAGAGGAACAGAACTGGTCAAGCATGCAAAGGAAGGGACTAAGTGGGCAGATGTGCTCTATGTGACTCCGGCCCCGGGCTGACAAACGTACTGTGAGATGTTCTGCTTGAGAACTTTCTGTTTAACATGCTAGGCAAACCAGTCTGTAGGTCGTAAGTCCATGAAAGTTGCTTTGCTTTCTGTGATTATTATATGGATTTATCCAACACCTTTTTGTTGAACTGGAGTGAGTTTGATATTTATCATAAAACAAGTTACCTTCCACAAAAGCACTTCAATGACCAGTGACTTCTCTCTTCATGCCATCTAGAACTTGTACATTTTCTTGACTTTTTTCTGCTCCATGGAAAATCTTATCTTTGGTGCAAACTTTCTACATGAAAAAGATAAATACTTGATGATAATCAGCATCTGCCACCACTAATTTGCACAAGGAACAGCTATTATTACTTTGGTTTATGTATAAAATTCAAATGAGACTGGATTTATTTGCTCACTGAACACTTGTCCTCCCTGCTTGACTGTAAACTCCACATCACCAGAGCTATCACAGTGTCCTAAATGTCTGATCTATTCAATGACAAAAGGAGAATAGGAAGATCGAGGGTTGAGTCTCTACAAACTCCCTGTTTCAACAAGGATGAGCCATTTGACTTCTCTGAAAATATTACTTAATAAGTGTTTTATAACACAACCCACAGGATTATTGTAAGGAGTTATACAAATGATGGTGGTGGTGTTAATGATATTAATTGATATTATTATTATTTTCGTTATATAGTTTAGAAAGATACTTTTCAAAAGGTAAAAGAACTGAGGCTTACAAAAATACTCTTCCCCAGGTTCACATAGCAGGAGAACAAAAACCTGATGCCTTAGCTTCTTGAAGCTGCCCTAACAAATTATCACAAATTTGATGGCTTAAAGCAACAGAAAGTTGTTCTCTCACAATTAAGGGGCTTAAGGCCCAAAACTTGGTAGGGATACGCTCCCTGTGGTAGGAGTAAGGAAAATCTCTGCCATTCCTGCATGTGATTCCCATTTCTGCCTCCGTCCTCACATGACTTCTCCCCCGTGGTAATGTCTCATTTCCCTCTGCCTCACTCTTATTAAAGACACTCAAGATTGGCTTTAGGTCCTACTCAGATAATCCAAGATGATCCTCTCATCTGAAGATCCTTAATTACATCTGCAAATAACTTTTTCTAGGTAGATTCACACTCATAGTTTCTGGGGCTTAGGACACAGACCGTTTTGGGAGCCACTGTTCAGCCCACTATACCCCATCTCCATATATTTAGATGATCCCTGTGCTCTCCCTGTATAGATCTCAATTGCATATTTTTGCAGTGAGCACTGGTGGACTACTTGAATCAAACAAAAGAGATTTCTCGTACATAACTTTGTTGACAATGACTGTATATAATCCATATTTCAGGAATGGGTCATTTCAGGAATCACAATGCTTCTAGCTTATGAGAAAACATTAATTGGCTTGAATATTAATATTGCTTTTAGTTTTGAATTTTTTTTAAATTTATTTGAGAGAGAGCACGAGAGAGGAGAAGGTCAGAGGGAAAAGCAGTCTCCCCATAGAGCTGGGAGCCTGATGTGGGCCTTGATCCAAGGACTCCGGGATCATGACTTGAACCGAAGGCAGTTGTTTTACCAACTGAGCCACCCAGGTGCCCTTGAATGATATTATTTTAAAGATCTACTTATTTTGGAGAGAAACAGTGAGAATGGCAGGGGAGGGACAGAGGGAGAGGGAGAGGTTGTTTCAGGCAGACCCCCACACTGAACACAGAGCCAAGCACAGGGCTCATTATGGTGACCCTGCAATCAGCACCAGAGCTGAAACCCAGAATTGGACACTTAAATGAGTGCACCACCCTGGCACCCCATTAAATGATATTTTGAAAGCATCCAAAACTAATTGATCTGTGCATCTTTTAGTTTGCTCCTGAATATGTACTAATTCAGACTGTGAACTTGCCAAGCAAAAGTGAATTAACAAATGCACTTGAATTATTGTAGCAATATTGTGCTAAACATGGAAGTTCTTCACAGAAAATCAGCTATAGAAATCATCTTGCGATGAGACACCTGTCACAACCAATTCCATTTACTTAGCAATCACTTTTAATATTAAAAGGTTTTTTGTTTTAACTCTGAATCTCCCCTTCCCTGAGAGAGAGAGAGAGAGAGAGGGAAAGATCATTCGTTTAATTTTTCGTTTTAAAATGAGCATCATAATAGGACCCATAAAATTAATATAGGGGTATATGTGTACTGCGTATTTCTAAAACACAGTTCCCGAAATACCAGTATTCATGGGAGCATTTCCCAAGTGCATAAAGATTTGCCAAGCAGAGCTTAGCTTTCATAAAAGATAGGGACATCTCTGTCACACCACCAATGACCTGAGACATGTAACCTCCTTGGGGAAGTATTATTGTTTTCATTATGGTTGCTGGGGAGCAGCAAGTTCAGTTGCTGAATTATTTCCACATTACAGGCAATGAAATGAAGAAAGCTAACCTTGTATAAAATGCTGTAAACAGGATGCCAGAGTTCAAATGAAAAAAACTTCACAATTAGTTTCATCCTAAATGGAAACAGGTTTACTTGCTAGAAAGAGATCACACGTTTCACTTCCGATCTCTATCTCTCTTCCGGGGTTTTTTGTTTGTTTTTTTTGTGTGTGTATGTGTGTGTTTAGGTTGTTTGGTCATAGCAATAAGAAGGCTAGTTAATCATCTTATCTATTCAGCAAGCTTATTAATCTCAGCTATTAACCTACAAGACCTTGGCAGATGAGGTCCAAAAGCAAGTTTTAAGACCTCATTAGTAGTATTAGTGATGTGATGATGTTTCTCCAACTCTTGCTTTTACCTAGAAACATTTGGCTTTATTTCCCTTTGTAATGGAAAAAAGAGAGTTGGGTTTTATTTTATGATTTTTAATTGAAATTTAGTTGACATAAAGTGTCACATTAGTTTCAGGTGTACAACATAGTGATTCGACAGCTCTGTACGGTAATCCTGTGATCACCCCAAGCGTATCTGTCACCACACAACAGTGTTAAAAGTACCATTGCCTATTTTCCCTATGCTGTACATTTTATCCCCATGATTACCCTTTTCTTAACTAGAAGCCTGTATCACCCAGTCCTCTTTTACCCCTTTTATCCCCTCCCTGCAAGTCCTCTGCTGCTCTGGCAAACACCAAATTGTGCTCTATAGTTATGGTCCTGTTTCTGCTTTTGTTTGTTTAGTTTTTAAATTCCATATATTAGTGAAATCATGTGGTATTTGTCCTTGTCTTGGTTCCCTTCGCATAGTACCCTCGAAGTCTGTCCATATTGGCATCAATGGCAAGATCTCATTCTTTTCTGTAACTGAGTAATACTCCATTGTAATATATAACACATCTTCTTTATCCATTCATCTATTGGTGGACACCTAGGTTGCTTCCATATCTGGGCTATTGTAAATAATATTATAGTAAACACAGGGGTGCACATATCTTTTTGACTTAGTATTTTCATTTTCTTTGCGTAAATGTCCAGCAGTGTAATTACTGGATCATATGCTATTTCTATTTTGAGGACCCTCCATCCTTTTTTCCCTACTGGCTGCTGCAGTTTACATTCCCACCAACAGTGTACAAGGGTTCCTTTTCTCCACATCCTTGCAAACACTTGTTTCATGTCTTTTTGATAGCAGTCATTCCAGCAGGTATAAGGTTTTTGATTTGCATTTCTCTGACGATGAGTGATATTAAGCATCTTTTCATGTGTCTGTTGGCCATCTGAATGTCTTCCTTGGGAAATGCCTATTCACGTCCTCTGCCCATGTTTTAATTGGATTGTGTGTTTTGTTGTTGTTGTTGCTTTGGTATTGGATTGTGCAAGTTCTTTATATATTTTGGATATTAACTCATCAGATATATCATTTGCAAATGTCTTCTCCCATTCAGGAGATTGCTTTCTCATTTTGTTGATGGTTTCCTTTGCTGTACAAAAGCTTTTTAGTTCGGTGGAGTCACTGAAGTTTCTTTTTGCTTTTGATTCCCTTGCCTGAGGGGACATACCCAGAAAAATGTTACTAAGGCCAGTGTCAAAGATTACTGCCTATGCTTTCTTCTAAAAGTTTTATGGTTTCACATCTTACATTGAAGTCTTTAATCCATTTTGAGTTTATTTTTATGTACGGTGTAAGAAAGCGGTCCAGTATCATTCTTTTGCATGTAGCTATCCAGTTTTCCAAACCCCAGTTGTTAAAGACTTGGTCTTTTCCCCAACATATTTTCTTGCCTCCTTTGCTATTGATTAGTTGACCAAGTGTGGGTTTATTTCTGTGATCTTTCTTCTGTTTCATTGATCTCTCAGTCTATTTTTGTGTCAGAATCATACTGTTTTGATCATTACAACTTTGTAATAAAATTTAAAACCTGGGATTGTGATAACTTTCAGCTTTGTTCTTCATTCTCAAAATTGCTTTGGCTATTCAGGGCCCTTTTGGTTCCATGCAAATTTTAGTATTCTTTGTTCTAATTCTGTGAAAAATGTTCTTTGTATCTTGAGAGAGATTGCATTGAATCTGCAGATTGCTTTACGTAGTATGGATATTTTAATACTAATTCTTCTAATCTGTGAGCACAGAATATCTTTCCATTTGTGTTGTCTTCAATTTCTTTCACCAGTGTCTTATCCATTTCAGAATACAAGTCTTTCACCTTCTTAGTTAAGTTTATGCCTAGGTATTTTATTCCTTTTGGTGCAAATATAGATGGAATTGTTTTCTTAATTTATCTTTCTACTACTTCATAATTAATGTATAGAAATATAACAGATATCTGTATTTTAATTTTATATCTTAGAACTTTACTGAATTCATTTATTACTTCTAATAGTTTTTTTGTTGGAATCTTTAGGATTTTCTTTGTATAGTATATATAATTTTTAGGTGCCCCATTTCTACTTCTTCCTTGCCAGTTTTAATGTCTTTTATTTCTTTTTCTTGTCTGCTGTGGCTAGGATTCTTAGTACTATTGAACAAACGTAGTGAGAGTGGACATCTTTTTTGTTCCTGATCGTAAAGGGAAAGCTCAGTTTTTCACTACTGAATATGATGTTAATAATGGGTTTGTTGTATATAGGTTTTATTATGTTGAGGTATTCCCTCTAAACCCACTTTGTTGAGAGTTGTTCTCATGAACAGACAATTTTTTCAATGCTTTTCTGCATCTTTTAAGATTGTGGGCCCTTAATTATTGATGATATTACCTTCAAGAAATATGGTATGGTGCTGCTTTAATTAAAGATAGTTGCAGCTACCACGTGCCTAAATGATTTTTCTTTTTAGTTCTTAATCACTACTATTTGGGGGACCCTTTTATTATTATTTCTTACTTACATTTCCCAAGAATGACTTAACTTATTTCAACTGCCAATTTCCAGCCTTCTGTGATCTCCTCATTTGTGGCTACCAGCATGAAGTTATCACATTAATGGTATGTAGTAAGAAATAATAGGAAAAAAAGGTAACCATCTTTTGCCTTGATCACAGTTCCTGAGTACCCAGTCAGAACAGAATGGCAAAGTCACATGGAAAGTTGAAAGGACTCATGTAACATTCAGGTAGCCCTTTCCTCTGAACAAGCCTTGAAGACTGAGTAACTCATACTCAAATCTGAGAAAAGTAACAACTTTTACCTACCATTTTTCTGGTAGATTATGAATAGTTGGGAATACCAAATAAAAACTTGCAGTGCCGTACATGTTCTTGTTTAGGGCATAAAGTTTGCAGTGTAAGGAAATTTACCATGTTTCAAATCTTCTATATCTTTCAAGTATATTTTCCTGTCCATTCACCAATTTTGACAGTTTGGAACAAGTAATGAAAAATATAGACTAATGTTTTAGATTCTAGTCCTCAAAGTGGATTAAACCACCAGAGAAATATTTCACTTTCTGTAAATAATATTTGTTGCCTGATCTGTCAGTAGAAAAATACTAGCATGATGCTCCCCTGTAGCAGTTCCCAGTGTAGGCTCAGGAGGACACTGATTCTAGGAGAGATTAGCAATGAACAGTCCACAGCCTTGTTTTCTATAGGACTTCTGGGAATTTTTGATGCTATAATGTGTTTTGTGTATCCCAAGGAGATACAGTAAATAGTAACTCCCCAACTCATTTCATGATGCATCCCCTTTTTGTTCATAGAAAAGCAATGTTCTCAGAACAAACTTTGCATAGTATATTGTACTATGTTAGCATAGTACAATATACTGGAATGGGAGAGTAGTAAAAACGTCAACGTGCGTTCTTATCCTGGCTCTGCCACAAACCAGGCACTTCAAGCAATACACTTGATGGCTCCAGGCTTCAACTTCCTTTGGGAGTCCAAATAAATGATGTCTTGAGTCCTTTGAAAACTTGCAATGCTATAATTCTCTGTCTGTGGGTAACAAGTTTCTTATATAATATTCACATTTCTATTCTATAAGTTTGATTATGTCTGTTCTGCTGGTTTCAGTAAGAATCATTAACACCTCCTGGAATATTTAAATGATTAAATAATCTGGAAAGGGTTCATATTTTGAAGGGATTAAGTCATGGACAAGTAATCCAAATTAGATTATCCATCAGAATTGAAGCTGGCAGGCTGCACTTTGATCTAGTCCCAAAGAAAGCGCTAGACAAGGTTTTGGCATACACAATGTTTTCAGGAAAGTGAGTAGTTGAGATGAAGGGCTTTTTCTTATGGTGTTAGTTCAAACATCCATCCCCTTCTCTCCAAGGTTTGGTGTCAAGTGTCCTCATATATTCTGCTCCCCACCCCCACTCTTTTTTTTTTTTTTTAAAGATACACTTCATCATGCTTTATTGTGTTTCATGTGCTATAAACACACTTCTCAATTGAATTATGCTTAATGTTCAAGTGAGAGGTTAAATTACACAGAAGACAGAAAAGTACAGTGATTTTAAAGAGTACCCCCCCCCTGCTTCTTATTTGTTATTCTCTTTCCTTCTCTCCAGAGAATATGGAGAGAAATATGTGTACTTGGGCTTTGGTGGGATCCCAGAGCCTTTTTTTCTGCCCACAACTCAGATGACACTCCCAAAGGCAAGCAGAGAAAACTTTCTGTAATATATTTTGTTAAATAGGTAAGGATCATCTCATTTTACTAATAGCAGTCTTATTTTAGAGTAACAGAAGGATATCTTTGGTTCAAATTTGTTTTATATCCAAAAAGATGTATGATCAATTCAAAAACTCATCAGGTTTTTATAAAATATGATTGTTGGGTAAAGTAATCTTCTTATTGCACCTAATTTCTATGTGTTCATTACTGCAGAAAATCTAGACAATGCCTTCTCAGACTTTTGAAAATTGCTTTTCTTATCCTTTCATTAATCACAGAAATAACTGGAGAAAAGAATAGGATGTTTTGTTCTCACTATAGCATTGTTGGATAGTGTTCTCTTGACAATTAAAATATAAGAAGTTAAGTTTGTGTTTGTTTTCTTCTTTTAAATTAAATTCAAATGCATCTCAGTTAAGTTACATGCTTGGTTTTTGACCCAAAAAAGGGGGGGCCTAAACTACACTATAACTTGAACATCTGAATTCGGTAATTTTCATCCTCTTTCATCATTGTAGTTCTTAGTAAAATGGAATTATTGCAAGATGTTTTTTATAGGATTATATTTGGAGATACTCTAGAAACCACACGTGGAAAGTTGAGGAATTCATCAGTAAGGCTGACATGAATTTGAAGATTCTTAAAGCCAATCAAGTAGAATCTTTTGGCCTCTCCTAATCTAAAAATACCACTTGATTAAATTCACGTTTCAATATCCCTTTTAATTCCATAGTATGGTCTTTAATGCACCCTTATTTCTCTGAGAAAAAAAAATGGAAATGAAAAGCTGAAATCTAAAAATAAAATCCATAATTAATGGATTAATTAATTAATCCATAATTAATACATAAGCTAAATATACCCCCAAGTTTTCTCCTTGCTGCATTAATTCAATGAAATCTAATTTAGGCTAGTACCACTGTTCTGAATAAAGATGAATTAAGTATTACCAGTTCACATTGTGTTTCAGCATCTTTCTTTAAAACTTATCAGAAGAAACATTAATTGCTTAAGTCTTTACATAATATCATGTGTTCTTTAAAGTTTTCTGGAAGAAATATTAAATAAATGGTACAAATTACTTTGCATTTATTTTTAGCTTCATCCTATTCTGTTGCTAAACCTCAGAGTATTTGTCCTGACTTCATACTACTGTGTAAGAGTTAACATTCCCAAATCCAGATACTGTTATGTTGCTCAACACATCATACCCCCTCCATAACTAAATTCGTACTATAGCCCTTGTTGATTATATTATTGTTCCCCAAATTGGTGAACTCTGGTTCTATGGGATATTAATAAAGTCACCTCTAACGTGTACAGAACTCACATAAATAGGAAATGATGGGTTAAACAAAATTAACAAATTTCTTTACTGTTGTATTTTTTTCTGCAGTATGATCTGTGAATCTCTAAGGTGTTTTTTTTAACTTTTACAACTAAACCACAAAATATTTTAAAATCAATTATATTTAGTAAAATTACTGTGTGGAAAACCAAAAGCAGTCCTAGGCTGCTGGCTATGTCTCCTGGATGACCCTTACCCACCTTTCTGGTTTTATGTCTCTTATTTTTGGGCATACACCTGTTGGCCATTTAGTGACCACACTACATATTTTTAATGCCTCTTAATCTATGTGTGTGCTGTCCCCTTGTCAGTCTTAAAAATTAAGCAAGAGAGGTTGTCAAGCAGGAAATGAGTTTATTCAGGAATAGAAGAGTAGTCATAATCAGGATCCAAACTGGTGAATCGTAGACAAGTCCAGAGAACAAAGGGAGAGCATCCTTTTGTGGTCACTGTTTCTCATTGGCTGCAGGTGTGAGAGAGCATCTTGCTGTTGGTTTTTGACCCAAAAAAGGGGGGACCTAAACTACACTATAACTTGAAAGCAGAAAGGAAATGTTAACTTCTTTCTGCTGAACTATGCAAGGTGTAACCACTGTAGCGCATGAGAGCTCCCTGTTGTACTTCTTGACTCCATATGGAATGAAGTTGCTGGTATTCATTTTCACACTCTCATCCTGGCATTCTTTCCTCTCCTCCTCTCCTCTTTAAATCTTGTTTTTTGGGGCACCTGGGTGGCTTAGTGGGTTAAGCCTCTGCCTTCAGCTCAGGTCATGATCTCAGGGTCCTGGGATCAAGCACCACATTGGGCTCTCTGCTCAGCGGGGAGCCTGCTTTCCCCTCTCTCTCCTGCCTCTCTGCCTACTTGTGACTTCTCTTTCTTTGTCAAATAAATAAATAAAATCTTTTTTAAAAAATCTTATTTTTTGACACCAAGACCACATGATCTATACTATTACATTTTTATTTCCTGCAAGAAAACTATTTTCCTTTCTCCTTTGTATTCCCATAAGCACTTTGTTTACACATGTGCTAAAGCTTTTGCCATTGTCTGTTTTGAATCAGGTCCACATCTCCCTACAAGATGGGGAACTCTCCAAAGCTGTGGCTTGTCTTAATTTATCTTTACATCTTTTGTTTCTTAACACTCCAGCAGCCATGCAATGGGTAATCATTCCGGTTGAACAGAACTGAGTCAAATAACCACAAAACCTTAAATCAAACTATGTAGCTCTTCTGCTCAAAAACCTGTAATGTCTCCAGTTACACTCCAAATAGGAGCCAGGGATTTTACACGGGTCCCCAAATCCCTGAACAGTCACTCATTCTCCCTGCCGTAAGACTTCCTTGACTCCATTTCTTAACTGCTCTTTTCCTCCTTTGTTCAACTCCAGTTAAAACAGGTTCGTGGTGTTCCTCATAGGATAGTTTCCCCTAAACACTCACCTTGTCAAATCTTTTTTTTTTTTTTTAAAGATTTTATTTATTTATTTGACAGACAGAGATCACAAGTAGGCAGAGAGAGAGAGGAAAGCAAGGCTCCCTGCTGAGCAGAGAGCCCAATGTGGGGCTCGATCCCAGGACCCTGGGACCATGACCTGAGCTGAAGGCAGAGGCTTTAACCCACTGAGCCACCCAGGTGCCCCACCTGGTCAAATCTTTACCTCCTTCAAATCTTTGCTCTAATGTCAGAATCCCACAGAATCCCACAGACTTACCCTGAGTCTGTTATCTAAAATTCCACCTGTTTTTCCAGCTCTCCCAGTCTCTCCTACCATGCTCTACTTTTTGCATCTCCCACAGCCTCACTACCTTCTAGCATACTTTGTAGTTATAATTTATCATGCTTTTTATTCTTCTACCTTATCTGGCCGGATGTAAATTCTGCAATGGCAGAAATATTTGTCTGATATTGTGTCCCAAGCTCCTAAAACAAGGTCTGATCAATATTAGGTACTTCATAAACATATGTTAAAAGAATTGAATAAGTGAGTATGATATTCATCCCATTTCTACTACAATGAATTTGTGATATCTGCTTGTCACAATATGTTCATACAGAATTTAGTAAGATCAGGGTAGTTTTTGTTAGCTTTTATTATTGAAAAATTGTTCTCTGCACTTCAACTCATTCAAGCTGTGAAGGCAGTAAAACATTGCATCAATTAAAATATTCCAATTAACACTAATCAGGAAGAGCAATATTAATAACACAGCTGAACTGGGTTGTTGAATTTTTGTAGCCTCACAGCATGTCAATTTCAAAAGGTAATTTTTTTTTCCCTTTCATGAATTTTGATAAAATAATAAAGATCTTCAGAGGAGAAAGAGAAAGCATTTTATTTTATTTTTTTTAATTTTTTATTTTTTATGAACATATATTTTTATCCCCAGGGGTACAGGTCTGTGAATCACCAGGTTTACACACTTCACAGCACTCACCAAAGCACATACCCTCCCCAATGTCCATAATCCCACCCCCTTCTCCCAAACCCCCTCCCCCCAGCAACCCTCAGTTTGTTTTGTGAGATTAAGAGTCACTTATGGTTTGTCTCCCTCCCAATCCCATCTTGTTTCATTGATTCTTCTCCTACCCACTTAAGCCCCCATGCTGCATTGCCACTTCCTCATATCAGGGAGATCATATGATAGTTGTCTTTCTCTGCTTGACTTATTTCGCTAAGCATGATACGCTCTAGTTCCATCCATGTTGTCGCAAATAGCAAGATTTCATTTCTTTTGATGGCTGCATAGTATTCCATTGTGTATATATACCACATCTTCTTGATCCATTCATCTGTTGATGGACATCTAGGTTCTTTCCATAGTTTGGCTATTGTGGACATTGCTGCTATAAACATTCGGGTGCACGTGCCCCTTTGGATCACTACGTTTGTATCTTTAGGGTAAATACCCAATAGTGCAATTGCTGGGTCATAGGGCAGTTCTATTTTCCACATTTTGAGAAACCTCCATGCTGTTTTCCAGAGTGGCTGCACCAGCTTGCATTCCCACCAACAGTGTAGGAGTATTCCCCTTTCTCCACATCCTCGCCAGCATCTGTCATTTCCTGACTTGTTTATTTTAGCCATTCTGACTGGTGTGAGGTGATATCGCATTGTGGTTTTGATTTGAAATGGATGAAGGACCTCAATGTGCGAAAGGAATCCATCAAAATCCTTGAGGAGAACACAGGCAGCAACCTCTTCGACCTCAGCCACAGCAACATCTTCCTAGGAACAACGCCAAAGGCAAGGGAAGCAAGGGCAAAAAGGAACTATTGGGATTTCATCAAGATCAAAAGCTTTTGCACAGCAAAGGAAACAGTTAACAAAATCAAAAGATAACTGACAGAATGGGAGAAGATATTTGCAAACGACATATCAGATAAAGGACTAGTGTCCAGAATCTATAAAGAACTTAGCAAACTCAACACCCAAAGAACAAATAATCCAATCAAGAAATGGGCAGAGGACATGAACAGACATTTCTGCAAAGAAGACATCCAGATGGCCAACAGACACATGAAAAAGTGCTCCATATCACTCGGCATCAGGGAAATACAAATCAAAACCACAATGCGAGAAAGCATTTTAAACAAAGAAGTGGGTCTCTATTTTAAAATGCTGTGGTTCTGTTCTTCAATCCAAAATAACATTTCTTTCATCATCATCATGGTTAAGAACAACATTTCATGGCATGTCCACTCATCAGAACATTGAGATAGGTTTTGGGAGCCTAAGAAGTATGAGGTGGCATTCTAGCCTACAAGGAGTTTGTGATCTTCACCAAAAATGTTTTAGATTTTAGGCTCAGATCATTTATTTATTATTTTCAGCTTTAATGAGATATAATTGACATAACATTGTAGAAGTTTAAGGTGTCCGTGTGTTGATTTGATACCCTTATTTATAGCAAAATGAAGACTACCGTAGCTTTAACTAACACATCTGTCCCATCACGTGATTACCATTTCTTTTTTTGGAATAAGAACATTTATTATCTAGTCTCTTAACAACTTTCAACAATCTTAAATTATTGCTAACTATAATCACCATGTTGTATATTAGATCCCCAGGACTTGGCTTGGCTTAAAACTGGAAGTTTATATCCTTTAACCAACATCTCCCTATTTCTCCCACCTTCCAGCCTCAGGTAACCACCATCTACTCTGTTTCTATGAGTATGGCCTTTTTTAGATTCCACATATGTGTGATATTGAATAGTATTTTTCTTTCTCTTATTTCATTTGGCATAATGCTCCAAGGTTCATCCACGTTGTCACATGTCATACACACAAATCCTGTTGGCAAGATTTCCTTCTTTCTCATGACTGAAAAATTCTCCATTGTGTGTATATATATACATACATATACGTATCCCATCTTTTTTATTCATTCATCCATTGACAGACACTTAGGAAATGTAAATAGAATCTCAACTTGATATCTGCACTTCCATGGTTATTGGAGGATTATTCCCATAGTAAAAATATGGAAACAACTGTATGATTTACTTATTAAATGTTTAACTTTCGGGCACCTGGGTGGCTCTGTGGGTTAAGCCTCTGCCTTTGGCTCGGGTCATGATCTCAGGGTCCTGGGATTGAGTCCTACATTGGGCTCTCTGTTGGCAGGGAGCCTGCTTCCTCCTCTCTCTCCTCCTGCCTCTCTGCCTACTTGTGATTTCTCTCTGTCAAATAAATAAATAAAATCTTTTTAAAAAATGTTTAACTTTGAACTGATCTCTTAACATTTCTGAATTTCAAACATTGCCTTCTATACACTGCAGTAAGTACTTAATGCCATTGCTGTCTATTTTACAGAGATTTTTATAATCAGAGGTATTATTATGAGTAATTTCTCTTTTAATTTTTAAAAATAAGGACTATACAGATTCATAGAGATAGAAAGTAGAATGGTAGTTGCCAGAGGCTGGGGCAGGAGAAGTGGGGAATGGGAGGTTATTGTTTAACAGGTATAGAATTTCAGTTTTACCAGATGAAAAATTATGGGAATAGATGATGGTGATATTAGCACAACATTAATAATTTATTAAATACCACTAAACTATACACTTAAAAATATTTAAAATGGAAAATTTTATATCATGTGTGTTTTACCATAACAAAAAAATGGAAAAAAATGCACACCCCAAGGAGTCCATTTTGAAGAATTACATTCATTTGGGTATGTAGTTCAGGTGCCTTTGGTAATTAAGATGGTCCCCAAATTCATGAAAACTCAACAGAAATAAAGCAGTGTTTTAAAGTACTATAAAAATAGGGGCACCTTGGTGGCTCAGTGGGTTAAAGCCTCTGCCTTTGGCTCAGGTCATGATCCCAGGGTCCTAGGATCGAGCCCCGCCTCGGGCTCCCTGCTCAGCAGGGAGCCTGCTTCCTCCTCTCTCTCTGCCTGCCTCTCTGCCAACTTGTGATCTCTGTCTGTCAAATAAATAAAGAAAATACAAATATAAATAAATAATAAATAAATAAAATATAAGGAAACATATCATTGGTCTAGTTGATACTATTATTACTACTATGTCTTATAGTTTCGTTGTCATTATTGTTATTGCTAAACTATTACCATTATTACTGTCATTATCATCATCATCATTTTCTTTGTAATCATATATTACCTAAAGCATGGTCTAGGCAATAATTTTTTATATCACTTATATTTAAATTCTGTGTACAATATCAAATATTTAACTATGATATTTGTTGAATGCCAGCAAAGTGCCCAGTCTAGAGCTAGATGCTGGGTGTAGACTGAGTATCTCTGCAATGTATCAATAACCCTCAAATCAGTATTCTTAGCACCTTCTTTATCCTCCACGAACATGTGCAAAACAAAATATTTGAGCCTTCTATATACTTTCCCTGATAAAGTTGAACGAAGTAATGTTCTGCCTTCTTGTTTCAGCTCTCATAGTATAAACAGATGTCCTTTTGGCAATCTCTTTATTGCCATGTTTTTTGCATTTTTGTGTTCTTTTTTGGTAATTTCATTGTTTAAAATAGCCCACAGTGTAATGCTGGAGTATAGTCTGGTGTTCCTAAGTGCTAGAAGCCCGTGATATGCCTTATGGAAAAAAGTATGTGTGTTAGATAAGCTTCATTTCAGCGTGAGTTAGAATGCTGTGGGTTATGAGTTAGTGTTAATGAATCAACATTATATAGTAAAGTATATTTTAAAAGAAACACACGTTGAACAAGGTTATGTATTAATCTGTTGAAAAAAATGTTGTGACTAGAAACTTGGAGAAACCAGCTATGTATTTCCCCATAAGAACAATGGTTTGGTATTTGCTAATTCAGTGTTTGTAACAACTCTATAGAACATAACTACAGCATATAACATAACTACCATCAATGATGAGAATTGATTATAGATACCCAATGGTATGGTGCTGTGGCCGGGGCAAGACCTAGACCTAAATGAGAATACAAGAACTTTAATAATTTAGTAACTAAAAAATACGTTAATACTTTAAGAAAAAATATACTTTTATGGCTTTGTGATAAGGAAGAGTCTTTTAAATAAGAAACTAAGAATGTTAGCCATAAAGAAAAATGAATATATACACAGGACTTCCATTCATCAAAAAATATCAGGAAGAGAATGGGGGGGAAGTTATATATGCAGAAAAGATATTTGTAAAAACATAACTGACCAAAAAGTGTCCCAAAGAAATCCATTGAGTCAGTAAGAAAGAGACAAAAATCTAGTAGATGACCAGGTAAATTACATGAACTAGTATTTTAAGAATAAGGAAATGCAAGTGGTTCATAAACATATTAAAAAAAAACACCAGTTTTATTAGTAACCAAGGAAACGCAAGTTAGAAGTAATAAATTACCATTTCATGCACCATATTTGCAAAAATTAAAATACTAAGTGTTGGTGAGGAACAGCAGGAATTCTCATTTAGGCTGACAGGATTGAAAATTGTCCCAGGCACTTTGGAAAATAGATTGTGTACCTCTCTTTTGAACTAGTAAATCTGAACTTTTTAAAATACTCTTAGCTATATATATATATTGAAGTCCAGAGAAACTTTTGAAAATGTGACCAGAAAACTTGCTTTCATAGCAGGTTAGTTTGTAATGGCAAATGAGTAAGAAAAAACAACTGTGTGTGGACAGTGGAAAGGATATGCAAACAGTAAATTCCTACAAAGTATTAAACTATAATGAAAATAAATGAACCAGGGCCAAACTCATCAAAGTTGACTCTCAAAGAAATAATGTTAATCAAAAATAGCAAGTCTCAGAGGAATACATACTATGATTCCATTTTCATAAAGTACACATTACTTTCAAGACTAAATATATTATGTAGGAATACACATATATCTGATAAAACCATAAGAAAGGACACAGAATGATAAGCAAACTAATTAGTGTAGAGAGCGTTATCCTGGAGGAATTACTGGTGGTGCTCCATCTGTAAATCTGGCTGTTGGGTTCACAGACATGCACGGTATTGTTCTGCAGACTCCACAAAATCATTATATGTTTACCTTTATGTGCTTAACATGTCACACAATAGCAACTATAAAATAAGGAAAAACATCAAGTTATCTGAACTAGACAGCCTAAGTTAAAATTAAGACATTATTTACTACCAATATGAAATTAAGCATATTGTTTCTAGGTCTTGGTTTCCTCATATATAAAAAGACTATTTTGATACCCACCTCATGATATTATTAAGAGGATAATAATATTCTCTATAGTTAGATTAAATTAGAATACATATATATAATATATATATTATATAATATATATTATATATTATAACTATATAGATTATATAGTTAGATTAGTGCCTGGCACATAGTAAGCACTGAATAAATCTTAGCTCTATGTGCTCTTGTTACTACTGCATCCCAGAGCCACTTCTGAATTAGTACCAAAATTCCAAGTTAGCAAGAAGGATGAGAGCACTGCTCTCATCACTTGGGTCCAGGATGCCCCAGCAAAGGTCCAAAATACCTTCATTAACTTACCCAACTACACACACATATCAGAGACATTTAAAAATATGTCTATCCTTTGCCCTGTTCTGTAGCATCCTGATAATGCTGGCTTCCTCTACAGTGTTTAAAGAAGTCTGTAGAAATCTGTGTGCCACAGTGAGGTTTCTTGCTTCAGAAGAGGAACAGGGGTCACGTTGGATTCTTCTGGAAACTCCAGCAGATAAGTTATGAGGCAAAGACATACCCAAAGATATTGGAATAGAAAGTGACCTTAGGATTTGAACACTGCAGAGACGGAAAGAAGACCGGCCAGTGCTGATGTGCAAGATGAGGCTGTAGCTGGAGATGAGCATCTCTCATGTTTTCCGGAAAATAAGAGTACCAGGAATCTCAGAGGTTAACACAGTCTGGGTTTGAGTAACTGAACATGCCTGAAGCTAACGTTCGTATAAGAACCCAGTGTCACCTTGCCACAGAATGAGGCAGTGCCTTGCACTGCCTGTGTGCAGTGACCTGTGTTAAAGAAAGTAGGGAGAATGAACAGGCCTGCAATGGGGAAGGAGAGGAGCCAAATCATGGATGCAGACTTAAATTAAACCCAAGATCCAAGTCTCTTGGTTCCCATACACTTTGATTCATCACCTGTGCAGAATGAGTGTTGACTGGATGATTTACCCCAATAAAAAGTACTTCCTTTTGTCTCCCATAGCGCTTTCTCCCTACCTCTCTGCTGCATTGATTGCCAGCTTGCAATGGAGTTATTCACGTGCCTATCTTATGTAGATTATAAACTTCTTGAGGTCAGGCACGATGTTTGATTTGCCTTCGTATTCTCCACATCATCTACCACATATGGCACCATAAATAATATTTAAGGGGAGAAGTTAAGGATGAGGGCAGGAGCTCACACTGAAGAAAGGATGGTATTAAGGATTAAATGTTTGCATCTCTCCAAAATTCATTTGTTAAAATCCTAACCCCCAGAGAGCATTCAGAGGTGAAGCCTTTGGGAGGTGTTTAGGTCATGAAGGTCAAGCCGCCATGAATGAGATTAGTACCCTTGTAGGAAGAGACCATGGGAGGATACAGTGAAGGGATGGCTATTTACAAATCAGCAAGCAGACCTTCAGCAGACACCAGCTCTGCCAGCACCTTAATCTTGGACTTCTCGGTCTCCAGAACTGTGAGAAATCAAAGTTTCTTGTTTAAACCACTCAGTCTGTGTGTATTTGTTATAGCAGCCCAAACACACTGAGGCATTAAGATCTTCCCAGCTCTGAAATTTTCTGGTTCTGTAGGATTTCTGAGACAGAAAACAATAACATTGTCTTAAAGCAGCACATAAATTATCATAGTACTGGTTTGGCGATTGTCTTCCTTTAGGTAATCAGGATGTGTTTAGTATGCCTGCTTATTTGTTTCTGCCATTTCTTCAGTTATTTAGAGTTATTTGAAGTTTTATACTTGTTTTTTTTTCTGGAGAACTGCATTAAACTTTTAGACACAGAATAAAAATATTTATTAGGCCTCTCAGATGTTACCTGAATTAAGGTGACTTCAACTTCAGTTATAAATAAGAAAGTACAAAACTAAATCATGACTGCTGTGCCACTTGGCACTACTTTACACCCTTCTTGGCATTCTCTGTGGGGGCCAAGAGCTGAGTTGGCAGAAGGAGAGTGATTTATTCCTCCACATTTGGAAGGAGGAAGGGAAGTTATAAGATTCTACTTTTACATGATCTTCCTTTTTTAAAAGTTCATACCAGCATTCCTTATCCTAATTTTTCCCTATGTTTTCCTAACTTATGTTCCTATAGCCCCTATTATCAGTGTGATTTATTTATTTTGCTTATGGTCATTTTGTCCACTTTAGACTCTTTGAGAAGAGGATTTGTTGTTGTTGTTTTTTTGTTTTTTATCGTTCAGTAATACGTCCCCTGTGCCTATAATAGTAGCTGACATATAATAAGTGCTCATCATAAACATATTATAGATATTGATTGAATCTGTATTAGTTTTCATCTTCCATAACAGTGCATTTAAAACAAGAGACTTTAGTGATGGCATTTCCAAAACTGGGCAGGTTTACCACGCTGCAGACTTATCTCTGATTTTTCTCTGTGAAAATAAGAACAGTGAAACAGCATCCATAGCAAAGTCTAAATAGATGATGAATAAACACATAGCTTACATGTATATTTGATGATGGCTTTATTTTCAAAACTGTAATGAGATAAAAATATATGGTTGAAGTTGCCAAAGCAACTCAAATTCAACATAAATAACAGCTGCTCTTCATCTGAGGATTTCATTTATATACAGAACTTTTTTTTTTATGCCCTTAACTTTTTTTAAAGAAGTATACTAAATACAGCTAATTCAGCATCCAGTATCCCAAGATATGTTTTATACTCAAAGAAGAGATAGGAAAAAGGCAGAGAAGTATACTCTTTGAGCCAGTGATTAAACAAACGTTATTACTTCCAATAGCTCTGATTTCCCTCAAAGTAACTATATGGCAAAGCATCCAATTTCTTTGGAGCCCTCCATATATAAATACTGGCATTTTTCTGTATGAGTCACCATTCCCTGTTTTATTGTGTCAAAAATCCTAAACTAAGTATGTAGTGAGGACTCTTCATTTGCTTTTTAAAGCAAAACTTCACTGCAGAGCATAAAGTGTCAGGAAAAACTGATCAAGTATGCCTTTTACTTTAAAATTAACAATCAGTGTAACTTCTTCCCAAGATCCTTGGGAAATATGTCTACTTTTTTGGATAGAAATAAGAGAACATTTGGGGCACTTCGGTGGCTCAGTGGGTTAAGCCTCTGCCTTCAGCTTAGGTCATGATCTCAGGGTCCTGGGATTGAGCCCCACGTGGGACTCTGCTCAACAGAGAGCCTGCTTCTCCATCTCCCTGCCCCCCTCTCTGCCTACTTGTGATCTCTGTCTGTCAAATTAAAAAAAAAAATTCAAGTTATAGAAATAAGAGAACATTTAAATATATAAGCACCTACCTAGTTTCATTTATGAGCAGGATGTGAGAAATTGCCCCTCTTCCTTAGAGACTGTACCCATTGCCACTCAGCGCTAGGTAAACTTGAAAGTAAATTAATTGCTCAGGCTTGTATCTCTAAAAGGTTAACAAAACAAAAGAAATGGAATGAAAAAGTTTCAGATGAAAAGATTTCTTTCTCTTTAAAGCACAGTGTTTCATCACCAATTGTATGGCAGGTAAATATATGGTCTCCAGGGTTTGATCATGATCTGTGGCCCATATGTCTCCATTTAGTAATATCTTCCCAAGGTTTTTCCTATAGATTACTGACTTTACAATGGCCTCCTGATACATGCCTTTTCAGCATTTCTTCAGAGGATATTTATTCTAGTGTTACTTGAATATATTTGATTTGCCCTCTAGGGTTGCCTGTTTATTAAGAAGACTGGTACAATGAATTACAACTTGCTAATTTTAATTTTCAGAGGGGAGAAGAAAAGGCACAAAGAAAAGTACAAAATGAAGAATCATGTTTGTTTCTGTCAAAACTGTAATGATCATAAGTCTATCAAATTACAGAATTCTCACACTAGATGAAAAACAGATAATTGTATGATATATCACTGACTAGCTGAGAGCCCTGATCACAAATAACAGACCCATGCAATTTGCATGCTGTTGTTTCATATTTTCATCATCTTGGGCATTTCCTGAGCCTCAGGGGTCAGCGGGTGGGAGGGTATTTCTTGTATCAAGCAGCAAATTTTTTTCATACCCTGCTTCTATTTCAGTCTTGGTGAGTGTATCTCTAAGCTTTCATACATGGGTGGCTTAACTCCTTTGATTAGAGACCTTTTCTTGTAGTTACTTTCCAGAGCATGCCTGGCAAGATCCAGCATCCAAAGGTCTTTTGTAGCCAAGATGTTGGGAAATGGTTTTTCATGTGGACAAATACAAGAAAATTCATGCTCGACCAACAAGTCTTACTGAGTGTGTGAAACAGGAGGGAGCTGTGCTGAACAAATAGTCATTTAGTACCTATATGTATCAGACACTGCTTGGGGCCCCATGCTACAGATTGGTAAAGACTGAAAAGATTCCTGTGCCAGTGAGCTTTTCTTTTGGGTAGAAGAATGGATGTAGGGGAGACGATAAATCAAATGGCATATAAGAAAACATAAGGCAAAAAGAGGTGGTGTGATGGAAAGTGACTGGCGTCAGGGGTGGTCTACTTAAGATAAACCCTCAGAAAAGGCTTGTCTGAGGAGGTGACTTTGGAACTGAGTCCTGAGGGATGGGAATGATGAGCCAAAAGATGAGTCAAATGTGTTCTAAATAAAGGGAACAGCGAGTTCAAAGGCCTTAAAAAAGGATTAGCCTTAAAGTACTTGAAGAACAAAACAAAACCTATTTATTGTGGTTTAAATAAGGAAGGTGGAAATTAACAGGAAATGGGACTGGGTACATAGGCAGGGACCAGATATCAAAGGGCCTTTATAGAAAACAGTGAATATTTCATGATTTATTCTAAAATTTAGTAGGCTAAATGCTTTTCTGAAATCCTTGTTTCTGTTGGTGTTTTGTAAACATGAAACCAAAGATACAGAATGCAGCTGCCTAACCATTAACACTTCTGAGTCAGGATGATATGCGAAAAGAGATGAGCTCCTGTAGAGAAAAATGCTGGTAATAATGGCTTGTATTTTAGAGCACCTGTCTCCAAAGTAGAACAACATTATTTATGTTGCCATATCACACTAATTCTTGTAACCTTATGAGTTAGATAGGTTCGGGTTTTTATGGAACACATGGAGAAACTCAAACATTTTAAATTGAGTTGTTCTTTAATTTATTAAGTAACACAAGGGTCTAGATAAAATAGAATATGCTCAAAAAGAAGAATAAAAAGAAAGAAACCAATATGGGGAATAAAAAGAGCTACAGGAGAGTCATACACTTACAGAGCAAAGGGCAACAAAGCACCTTTTATTTTCTTGAAAAGTCAAGGAAATAATAGTAGAGAGGTTAAAAAGTGAAAGTCTCAACTAGTCAACCAATCAGCAAATTTTTAAAATTTTCATTTTTAAAAGTAATTAAAATTTTTCATTTTTCATTTTTTAAAATTTAATTCTATGTAGAATGAGGCTATACTTCTGGATTAGGTTAACCTTGGTTATAATTCATTCTCTTCCTTATATTGTATCTTTGATCTTGGGTGTTAATTTTTCTTTATATAAAATGGGATTAGTAATGATACATTATAGAGTCATTTCAAGGATTAAATAAATGAACACGTGGAAAATGAGAAATTAGTTCTTTATGGAAGCTAGTTAAAACTGGCATTCTATTGTGTTGTTGTTGTAGTTGTTTGCTAATGAGTTAGAGTTTACAAAAGTAATTAATTTCCCAAGGAGTCCTCAGAAGCCTCCTTAACACATATACCATTTTAAGTTCTTGCCTAGGTTTTGTTGCTAGAAAAGAAAAATGTTATAGTAATGTGGTGGAGGAGAATGAGGAGCATAACTTCCTCTTTTGCAAAATGCAAGATTGCTGACTCCAGGCAACTTTGTCTTTGACAGTCTCTACACACCTTTTCTCATTATATTTTTTTAGGTCATTAATTTTTTCTTGAGTTTTCTCAGCCCTATTTTACCCTCCCCGTTATTTCATAGATAACATTTTATTTTCTTTCTTTTTTGGTTAAAACTCCCAAAGAATCCCTACTGATCTTATTTACTTATTAAGAGATGGAAATCTGATTGGATTAATTCCTCTTCACTGTAAATGACTACTCTCAAGGTAATGTATTTACAGCCATTTATGGTTTTAAAATATAATTTCTGTAATTCCAAAGTAATCCCTAAATTACAGTTTCTATCTGGCATAACTGAAGAGGGTGAGAAAAACTTCAGACATTTAGTGGGAGATATTGTGTGCTCTTGTTCAGCACCTGGGAGAGCTCCCACGGGCTCTTCTTTGTACTTGGAAATAGGTGCTTGAGAATTTTCATAGGATGTCCATAGTAGCAGCATTAGGACTGTGAAAGAACAAGGTCGTAAGCCAGTTCTATGAATAAGTCATTTGTAAATTGACTTCACATTAACTTAGAAATATTAATAAAACTCTTTTTTACCTACACAAAGATCTCCAGGAAAGAGATTTATTTTACTTTTCAATGTCAGACCACCACCTAGAATCAGATTTTGATCTCTTACTTTCGAGAGTAAGAGACTGCCAACAAATTGGGATATTTAATTTCAGATGTTTAGCATAGACATATGTTTTCCTTTGTTTTGTTTTATTTAGTTGTTAGAGAAATAAGATATCTGACATCAATACTTGGAATAAAAGAGGAATTCAAAAAATATTTGTTGAAGACTGGATAAACAAATGGGAAAGTTAGCAACATAAGGAAAAGCAAGATTCTGATAAACATATCTATCAATATTTTACAATAATATATACATATATTTTGATTTCCATTTATATCCATTCTATTTCCATCTGGTCTATAGTGTGAACTTCCAACACTTTAAGTTCAGTAAGTAAATTTATATAATCAGTAAATAATATAATGTTTCATAATTTATTTCTGTTTCAGAAATCATATGTTTTCATCTGTTGTAGAAGATAAACAAATATGTTTTTACTATTTTATGAAAATATTTTCCACTTTTTCACTAAAAAGTAACAGACTTTCTCAGACCATATCATCGTAAGAAAAGTTCTTAAGAAAAATTTTCTGAGTCCATTATATGTGAGTATATCTTAATTGTAAGTCATATAAAAAATATAGTCCATGCAGTAGACAGGATAAGGTAGCCTGCTTACTTCAGCTTCTGTCTAGACTTAAAAACACAATTAAGATTAGCAAAAGAAGATCTGTTTTAAGCCCTGTTAGCATTTTTTTGCCATGGTACAATAGACTTGACCACTCTAGTGTTACCTTATCTGGTGGAAGTTTGGACTCACAGGCTTTCCCCCAATAAGTCACTTTCTTTACAGTTTCATTTTGATGGCAATGAACAATAATGATAATGCTAAAATTTATAGCCTACCGACTTTGGATCAGATAGTATGTAAATTCTTCATATGCATGATCTTCTTTAAAGAGCTCTATGAGATAGGGGTTATTATCCTAATATTAGAGATGAAGAAACTGAAGTTCTGGGAGATTAAATAACTCACCCCTCACCATCATACAGCTAGAAAGTAAGAGTACCACATTTGTCCTCAGGTCCTTCTGACTACAAAGCCAGTATGTTAAACCATTATGCAATTTTTCCTCTTGCTGTATATTCTCACTGGGAAACCCAGTCAACCATGCCCATTTCATTAATGATTTCTTCTTTATTCCTGAGTAGAAAGAATGTAAAAGATGTGGCTTTGCAATTCCTAAGGTTTTATAAGTTTAGACTTGTTTTCAGTACGAATTCTAGAATTCAAGAAACCATGCAAATGTGCATCCACAAATGCATACATTCAGGGAACAAATGGCAGAGAGTCAAGACATAATTTTACATATGCTGCATGATAATCAGTTTTTAAAGTTATGTTCTAAAAATACCTCTTTAAAAAAATAAATGGTGCAATCATCATTATGGAAATTGTATCCATAACAAATGTATTGGTTGACCATTTTTCCAAGTTGATATTGATTTCCTTATTGATTGCTACTTTCAAAATTGGAGGAAGCTTTACCAAAGGAAACTGATGATGGAAATTTCTTGTTCTAAGGCTACTCTATAAGAATTAATAGGATCCATGCCTACCGAAACCAGGAAAAAGTGAATTATTTTTAACTTGTAGTAAATAATACATGTATTAGAAATACATGCATTAGTTGCATAGTTTACTGTTTGATTATTTGTTTTTCCTTTCCTACTGCCTCTTTGTAGATTCTTAACAAACAATGATCTATGTTATGATCTCATTAACATTTTCTGGCCATTTTAAAACTAAAGGTCTTATACCCTGGCTAGTCCCACCCTATGAATGTCTTCAGCTCTTCCCTGTTCAATGGGTAGTTCCTTAATGATGGCCTAAATAAGTTATTCTTTACTATTTACTGTTACTTCTCAAAACATATCTTAGGCCCTCTTGATTTTTGTTTTCTCTAGAATACATCCAGATATTTGTTGTAAAGTATCTCTTCCTTTCCTCTAAACATTTAATAACTTTACAGACAGGAAATATGTGGAGATTTTTCCCTCTCACTCTCTGATTTACTCTGCAGCCTGAATTCTAAGTATTCTCATATATTAAGGCTTTTTATTATTTATCACATATTACAGCTTTAAGACCTTTGTATACTTTTACTCCCCCAGGAATTTAACTGCTAAATCATTTCCTCCATGCACTCAATACACATTCCAAGTACTATAGCGTATTTTCTAATCTCATTTAAAAATGAAATGCTGATATTACATTCCACAGCAGAAAAAAGGACAATTGTTTCCACAGAAAAATATGATATGAAAACACATCTGCCACAAAATTGTGCGTCCCTTAGCATATGATTTCTGGAAAAATTTATGTAAAATGCTGATGAATGAAATCAACACCAAAAAGTATAGCCATTTATTTTTTAAAAGTCTATGAATCATGTGTCAGTGAACCATATATAGAGCTGAAAAAACAAGTTGTTTTGAAAAGCCACAATACATGGATATTAATTCCTTGTCATACATATACATCATTTATTCAGCCGTATCTTTAGTGCCTGACTGCATTGTTCAGCTACCTTACTGACAATGCAACAATCGAGTTGTTTCTGATTGTTTTCTCCTTGTTCGATTTCATCCTTTTCACCTAATGTTTAAAATCCTTACACAACCACAAGGAAAAGCAAAGGAATAGAAGATTTGGAATCAAATGCACCTACTCATTGCTTTGTGCATTGAAATGTGGATTTTCTTGAACATTTACTGAAAAACTTAATATTCATTCAAACTTTTTTTCTCTAAAATTTTGAATAACTAGTTTGAATGCTATTTTTCACTGGCTTCACTAAATCAGTGCAGAAGACAATCAGTGCAGAAACCTTATATTCTGGTGTTTGAGAGCAGTGGCTTTGGAGGGAGACAGATATGAATTTGTATTTTTCTGACCACTTTGTATGTGGGTAAAGAAACATCTCTGAGCTTCACTTCTATCACCTTTGAATTGAGAATTTAAATTATGATGGAATTAAATGAGATCTATATGATAAGTGCTTGGCACATGGTATGACCTTAATGCATTTTGCAGGTGGATGCTATTGTTGCTGTTAGAGCAATGGTCGAAGTAATAGAGCATTATCCAAAACATACTCTAACTATCTTGTAATGTCTGTTGTTAGCCCTCATTACCTAGTACCAAGGCTTTAGAAATAAAATGACTCTTAGAAAATAATATATGTGGGAATTTGCTGAGAAAGGCCTGAGCCATGAGTATACAAGCTTCAGATATACCATTCACATACATAGTTCTTTGATTTCTATAGTTATCATGCTGCTAGTAATTGTGATCTGGATGGATAGTTATATCTAAAAAGGCCAGTTTTGAACATGAAATTTTTCCTTAAACATGTGCATAAATATAGTGTCTTTTGTTTAGCATCTGTAGCTCTCTAGAATTCATTTACTATTTGGGACACTCTCATAAATAAAATGATTGGGTTATGATTTGCCACTGTATTACAGCATTTTTCAGTGGACAGAACAAACATATAATGAATGCAAAACTTGTAGCATGACAGGCTTTGTGTATGGCCTTGTGTTTTTCAAGTATTATCTTACTTAATTATTGACCATGACTCTTACTTGAAAACAAAACACACTTATTCACATTTATTTATGAGAAAATGAAGACTTGCCCAAGGTTAGCAACATGGCTAATATATGACAGAATTGATTTCAAAGTCAAATCTGTCTAAACGTAGTCTTTTCATTCACTATGTAAGTAGGGTTTGCCATGTGGAATTTATTTCAACTAACTACTAAGAAATATGTCTAAATATTTTATCAAATATCAGATTACTATGATTTATTCTGACTGCCCAATACTTGTAGAACTGCATGAATTCATAAGCCAAAAAGGAAGAAACAGAAATCTAGTTTTTTAAACTGAGAAAGGACGGTTAAAAATCAGAGCATGTGTTTCTCATTTTTTCTCTTTTTTTTTTTTTTTTTTTTTTAAGATTTTATTTATTCATTTGAGAGAGAGACAGTGAGAGAGAGAGCATGAGCGAGGAGAAGGTCAGAGGAAGAAGCAGACTCCCCATGGAGCTGGGAGCCCGATGCGGGACTCGATCCCGGGACTCCGGGATCATGACCTGAGCTGAAGGCAGTCGTCCAACCAACTGAGCCACCCAGGCGTCCCTCATTTTTTCTCTTTCTTAATGCCCTTTCTCTAGTCATAACAGTGGTGCATTTTGCCTACATAAGACTTGATCTCTTTTATCTATTAGCCCTTAATTTTTCATGCAACTCTGAAGATTGGATGGGATGTTTGTGCAAAAGCTTAGATGACATATTATAAGAACCTATATGCAGAAGTGACAATTCAGAGTGATTCACTGTGACTTTTAAGCACAATGGTTTACCATATTAAACCGTTTTCCATAATAAAGTTTTTTTTAAATCTCTCCCTTAATCTCTTCTGAAGAGCCATTTCCTTGAAAGAAAAATATCATATCTGTCTCATCTGGTACTCCTTGGATTAAAAGAATTGTATTATAGCAGCAATGTAATTCAAGCTATGGTACTTTTTTGTATTGTGCTGAATACATACATGTCCTCTAAGTGCCCTCTTTCACATCTTAACTCTGATATAGTTTGGCTTCCTGTGATTAGGTGTTACGTATCAGTCATGCCCACTACACTCTTGGGTCCCTACAGGGCAGAAGCTATAGAGCATATAATGTTTGTATCCTGAACTGACAACCAAATGATGTTTAGTGAAATTTTTATAAGTACTTAATTGATGAAAATAATAATGTATGATCTTGAAATTTACATAATTCTAGAAGTTGGTAATGAAGATATGTGTGTGTCTGAATTTTTTAATATCCTGACCTCTCCTTAAAGTCAAGCCTGACTGTAGAAACATCCCATTTTGCAGGAAGGTTGTCAGCTTTCTCCTCCTAGCTTCATCGCTCATTAATGTAGCCTTTAACAAACCTCATGGTACCTCTCCTTTCTAGCCTATAAAATGAAGACATTAATGGAAATTAGCTTATATAGTTATTATTAGGATCACTTAAGATAATCATCAAGAAATACTTATCAAGGGATGCCTGGGTGGCTCAGTTGGTTAAGTATCTTCCTTCAGCTCAGGTCATGACCCCAGGTTCCTGGGATGGAGCCCCCCATCAGCCTCCCTGCTCAGCGGGGAGCCTGCTTCTCCCTCTGCCTCTGCCACTCCCCCTGGTTGTACTTACTCTCACTCTCTCTCTCTCTGTCAAATGAATAAAAAAATTCTTAAAAAGAAGTTCTAAAAAATATAAAATAAAATAATTATAAAATAAGATAAAATATTTAGCAAAATGGCCACCATGAAGGAAATAGTCAATAAATGTCCATGTTCTCTAGTGTGCACATTGAGATGGCCTTGCAACCCTGCAGAGTATACTTGGCTTGGAATAATCCTCAAATCTGATAAGAGGTTATTGAATCAAATGTTTTAGACAACAAAAACAAAATGGCACTTAAAATACTTCTTGTTGAGAAGATTTACATTTGGGAGGATGGAAGAAAAAACAATTTTTTTCAACAGTAATATGTCTGTCACTTTATTAGCCATATTTTTTTTTTTTACATGAACTCACTTTTATTGGCAACTGCTTATTCACGGGCTCAAACTGCAATCTTTGGATTTGTAATGTCTTATCTTTCTAACCAGACTTAACCTCCTTGACAGAGGGGAACTTTTGTTTTTCCCCCCCAAACAGAACCTTGGATGGTACCTTATAAATTTTTGAAAATATACAAGAGCTTTGAAACAATTATGTGTATGTGCATATGTATGTTTATACATTGTATATAATGTGTGTGTGTGCATATACAGAGTCATATTCTAGGTACTTATAGAGTGATACATATAATTGCATATAATAAACGGTTCGTGAAGTGAACAGAATTGAGCATCAGATTACATAAATTTACATCCTGATAATGATATTTAATTACAAAAAAGATGTTGGTGAAGTCACTTAACATCATTAAATCTTGGTTCCTTCACTGTCCAATAGAACTTTCTTCAGTGATGTGAATATTCTATTTCCAACATAGGAACCGCTAGCTACATGTGGCTGTTGAACATAAAATGTAGCTAGTATGGCTGAGGAACTGAAGTGTACATTTTATTTAATTTTATATGTTTTAAATCTAACTAGTCACATGTGACAAGTAGCTCCATTACAGTATAGATACAGAATCAAGGAAGACAGGACAATATCATGTGGAAAGAGCCTATTCTATATTTCCTTGGGACGAGTGACACAAAGGCTATTTTTCAGCAAAAGACCATCCTCTTTGAAACACTATACTCTCCCACAGTATCTCAGGCCTTTTTAATTTAAACCCTTATTCTTTTATTTCCCCTAACAGATCTTGAAAACTTTAAAACAAGAACAAGAAGCACTGTGTCTGTCCGTCAAGGTCAGGGGATGGTACTACTGTGTGGCCCACCAGCTCATTCAGGAGGTAAACTATAAATTCACTGAAATGTCTACACTTCACTCACTGCTATCTTTCCTGCTGGGTTTCTGCCTCCCTTGGCACTGGCTAAGGAAAAAGTGTCATTTGCGGAGATTCCCAAAGTCCCTCTGTGTCAAGGAAGAATCAATGCCTCCCATAATTAGGATAGGGAAATGTCAGATTCTGCAAATGTTCTATCCAACTGCTATCTACCCGGCACAAGGGGAAAGACACTTGAGTCCAATGAGATCAGAATCCTGTTTCTTGGTAAGGCAATGTAGGTAAAACTATCAGTACTTTCTCCAACTTTATTGGTTTCAAAGCTGACGTTGCTTGGTTTCATCTTGTGTTTGGCCTGGGAAAGGATCAGATCCAATCCAGGATCACTTTGTAAAGAATCATAATTACTGGATCAGTTCAGAATCCATTTGAATTATTTTTATTTTTCCAAGTTTTTATTTAAATTCTGGTTTATTAACATACAGTATAACATAAGTTCAAGGTGTAAAATTTAGTGATTCATCACTTACATCAACACCCAGTATTCATTACAAGTGCCCTCTTTAATACGCAATACATAAATAAATAAGGAATTCATTTGACTGCAAATAACTGAAAACCCAGCTAACACAGGCTTCAGCAGACTGGATTTTGTGTTATTTTCACTCACATTTCCAGAGGTATGAAATTTAAAGCTGATACCACTTCTTGAAATGTCTTCCAGGATACGAGCCATTTCTTGCATCCTTTTCTGAAGTCCTCAACATGTGGTATGGCTGGGGTACCAAGGTGCAGTTCAGATAGGAAGAAATAGGAAGAGTCAAGGACAAAAGTCAAAAGTCTCTGTCTCATTTTGCCTTTGTATTATGAAAGGTTTGCTCTGCCCAAGGACTTTTACCTACATGTCATTTATCACCCCTAGTGGCAAAAGAGACTGAGAAATCAAGTATTTTACACAGATCAGTTTGATAGCCCTGAAAAAAAAAATCATATTTTGTAATAAGGGAGACTATAGAGACGTGCTGTATAGGCAACTTGCAGTCTCTGCTAAAAAGACTAACAATGACTGGAAGACAAATCTGACTCCCCATAAAGGGTTCAGTAGTGTGGAGGTTTAATAGATAATGATATTTATTGGGATTCCTCTAAAACTTGAGGTAACAAGATTGATAAACTCTATTCTTGGAATTCTGGCTAAAGTTGAATTTGCTATCGCTATCGTCTGTCCTTGCTATTTTAATTTTCTGTTTGGCCTAACACATGATGAAAAGAAAAAAATATATATATATCTTAAACTGAGAATGTGAAAACACCCTTTTATTTTTGTCCTGTATTCTGAAGTTGTAGCTTTTCCTCTGATCTAATGCCTCAGCTAACCTTTACAGCAGGAAATAACAATTAGCAAATAGCTAAAAGACTTGCACTTCTGACACAACAAGTATAAAAACAGATGGAAGAGGCAGGTGCCCTTCTGAGTCTAGATTGAAGACATGGAATTATTCAAGGTTCTGACTTTTGAAGATAGGCAGAGAATCCAGATTAGATTTTGGTAGTTTGTGTTCTGAGAGATGTTTACTCCTTAGGGCTCCCATTTCCCCTTCAAGTTAGTATCAGAAGCATTACATTTGGAGTCCAGGACATGAGTTCCGGTCCTGACTCTATTTCAAATCATTCTTTGATACTGAGCAAATATTTTCACTCGTCTTATCTATAAAATGAGGAGATGAAAGGAAAGCTCTCAGATCCCTTTTAGTTGTATCATTACATGGTGCTAACTCAGTAAAGACTAAACATATTTATCCAGTAGGTTTGCATTATTGAAGTTCTGTCATTTATATGAAGAAAGCAATTAACTGGACACATTTCAGTTAAAGTGAAGCTCACTCAGACTAACTTTTCTCTTCCTATTGTGAAATTGAATCAAAATAAGAATTGAAGGTTTTGCGAATTTTTTCTACAGTCTGCCTCACAGCATTAAACCTACATAACATGGCAGCAACTCTAAAAATTAATCTTGTAGGCATATTAAGAAACAAAGTACCCCACTACTCCCTGGTATAATGGTATCTTTGGGAAAGGCAAAGCACCTGGAGTGTTGCTGTGCTGCTACACAGTGAGACACCTGAAGACTTTCCCCTTCCCACAGAGAAATATATTAAACATTTTCATAGACATCCCCTGAAATGTGCTTGTCTCTGTTGGCAGCAGTCAGCAGCTCTGAAATCCAGTTTCTTGAGCTGTGCTGACATTCCTGACAGCCCTGATGGTGAAAGACAAGGAAATAAATATTCTCATTATGGGCTTTATTAGAAATTGCGTGCCCAGGAACACTGTGGGCAAGGCAGGCAAGGCAAAGAAATGTGCAAGAAAACAGGATTTTGAAGGGTATAAGAGAGCATCTCAGACAGCCATCAGTTTTGGGCAGCAGAGTCAATGATTATGTGATGAAATCCCCCCGATTACTCAGAACCTTTCGGTGCAAACTGTGCCGCAGTGATTCTCTCATCGTTTCTCCGGGCTTGTGTCACCTGAAAGCCGGCAGAATCACCAGGAGCCACTGGACATACTGAGCATTTTAGACCCAGCATATGGTATCCCAGTTTCAATTGTAACAGATCATGCCGAGGGAAGGAAATGAGTCAGCCTTTTATTGTATCAGTGGGATACTGAGTAATGGTGTGAAGTCATTGTAAAGAATGCTGCATGTCCTCTTTCATAAGCTGTGCAGTGTCAGACCTTCTTGGGGTAACAGAGAAATGAGCAACAATTAATATATCTTGAAAAGCATTTCAGTCAGCAGGTATACCCAGTACCTTCTTACCAATCACCACATGTAGTATCTTTGTCATCTTTTGGTTAATAGATACGAATTCAATTATGATGTCACTGCATAGATTTTACTATTAAATCTTAACACAATCACCAAATAATAGAAATCACTGTGATGGGCTCTGGTTGTCCATGGTGTTCCATCTTATTAGAAATAGAGTTTAGTGAGATCCAGAACTTTCTCCTTTCCATCAACTCCAAGGTCATTTGGCACTGGGAATTTGTGACACTTAACCAAGCTCTCATTAAATAGCAATAGAACCAAGGTACTTTGAGATTCTTCCTACCACTGTACTGAAATTGGATTACTCACCGGTGAATTCCTCATGAATTCTTCAGGGAGTGTTTTGGTTGTTTTTTTTTTATTTTTTAAGATTTTATTTATTTATTTGACAGACAGAGATCACAAGTAGGCAGAGAGGCAGGCAGAGAGAGAGAGGAAAGGAAGCAGGCTCCCTGCTGGGCAGAAAGCCCGATGCGGGGCTCCATCCCAGGACCCTAGGATCATGACCTAGGATCATGACCTCTGAGCTGAAGGCAGAGACTTAACCCAATGAGGCACCCAGGCGCCCCTCAAGGAGGGTTTTTGTTCTCATCTTCCTTTGGTATGTCACCTGGATCCTTGCTACTCAAAGTGTGGTCCATGGACCAGCAGCATCTGTCCCACCTGGCAGCTTGTTTAAAAGACAGTTTCAGGCTCCACTCAGAGCCTACTGAATAAGAACTAACATTTTAATAAGATCTCCAAGTGATTCATATGCACATTACAGTTTGAGAAGCCCCGAACTACATCTGTGATTCTCACACACACCTCACTTCTGGCCAGTGATGGACAGGAAGCTGAGGCACAACCAGGGCAACATGTTAAAACCATAGGTATCCAGCCACTTCCCAAGGATATTCTAATGCCACAGATCTATTGTTTTAGAGACTCTAAGGCAGCTCCAGATTTAAGATCCACCCACTTTGATCACCTTCTGCAAACGCAACCTAGATTCACACTACTCAGATAGAAGTCTTTGATTTCCACATCACCCAAGCAGAAAGGTTGAGCACTTTTGTGTCAAATTCATATTGAAAAGAATTTAAAATAAAATATAGTCACCTCAGGCTTTACCTTTACTTCATGTATTTTTGTGGTTGTTGATAAAGGAGATGAACAGCCAAGAAAAGACTGGCTTTTTCTCAACTATTTATCTTTAAAAGTAGCATTTTATATCTGGCCAGCTTTTACTACAGTATTATTAGTAGAAGTATGGTTTCCTAGAGTATTAAAAAGAAACTACATGATTCTGATTCTAAGATGATCTTCATTGTTACTGGTTTTATAGAAACCAGCTATAATTGTCATCATTAGATGCTTTTACACAGAACACATTCCCATTAAAGTTGGATTCTGTTCACATGGCATTGAGATGCAGGGACCTTATAACAGAGCATCTGTAGAGTTCTTTATGGTGTTTATAATGTCTTACTTTCCATTATATTATCTCCGATCCTCACAATAATCCTATAAGAAGGAAGGACATGTATTTCACAGATAAGGAAATCGAAGCAAAGAGATTATGTGGGGTCACACACTAATCAATGGCAGGGTCAAGAGTTATCTTTGCCTAGAACATTACTTTTTTTTTTCCCCCAGTCCAGAGACAACAGTAGAAACAGGTACTGGATTTTCTATGCCAGGGGTTCTTTAGGCCCCATCCCAGATCAATTAAGTGTGCCTTTCTTGAGAGGGGTCCTGTGGCATCATTTTTAAAAACACTACATGATTCTAATATGCAGACAGGGTGTGCATTTCTGCATTTCTGCATTACAAAATCAAGTAGATCTTGTCTGAGCAGAACCTCTCTGTTTGCAAACATCTCCAGGGGCCAGGAAACTTGATTTGATCTGACATATCCACGAATATCATAACCCTAAAGGAAGCATGCCTTCCCACAGTGTAGTTATTTCAGCTGGATCATTTTGTATTTACTGTAAGTCAGAGGAAAAAGCATGAAACTAGGACACCCACATTCCAGACCCAGATCTCCTGTTAACTTACTATGTGGTCTTAGGCCACTTATGTAACTTCTTGGAACCTGTTTAGGCTCCGTCATTCCACACACACTGTTTCTAGCATCCAGATGTCACCTTCAGGATCAGGCTCACCCAATTTCGTAATGAGTTCAAACCATGCTGACAGGTCTTGGGCCTGGACTGATATTGCTATGCTAAAATGTTTCTCCTCTATACCCAGAATAATCTTCAAGACATCCGCATTTTGTCAAGCTGACAGCTTTGCCTAACCCGACTCCTGCCTTATTCATAACCCCTGCCCCATACTGGCTCCCATGCTTACAAGCTCTGTGTACCTTTAGACTTTCAGGTGCATCTTTATTTGCTCCAAATACCAATTCATTTTACTGTAGTATAGACACTAAGTTTAGCTCTTGCCCTCATGTCTCACCCAAAGATGCACCCAGATCCAAACCTGGGACCATAACACACTGTGCTGTGGATTTTAAGTATTGCTGACAGGGGTGCCTGGGTGGCTCCATGAGTTAAGCCTTTGCTTTCGGCTCAGGTCATGATCTCAGGGTCCTGGGAATAGAGCCCCCCATCAGGCTCTCTGCTCAGCGGGGAGCCTGCTTCCCCCTCTCTCTCTGCCTACTTGTGATCTATCTCTCTGTGTGTCAAATAAATAAAAAAATAAGTCTTAAAAAAAAAAAAGTATTGCTGACATTTAAGAGGTTTACATATTAGGCCCCATCCATTATATCACACTTCCTGAAAAACTGACATCAGAATGGATGGATTCTAGTTTTATCACCATGTGATTTGGACAACTGGTCATTTTCTTCAAGAAGCAGTCCCTCTGGGACGCCTGGGTGGCTCAGTTGGTTGAGCAGCTGCCTTCGGCTCAGGTCATGATCCCAGCGTCCTGGGATCGAGTCCCACATTGGGCTCCTTGCTCCGCAGGGAGCCTGCTTCTCCCTCTGCCTCTGCCTGCCATTCTGTCTGCCTGTGCTTGCTCTCTCGCCCTCTTTCTCTGATAAATAAATAAAATCCTTAAAAAAAAAAAAAAAAAAAAGAAGCAGTCCCTCTGTTTCCAGTTTATTCCCTCTGCTTTCTTTCATCCACATTTTACCCTCCCATTCTTTCCCTATATCTTAATTTTCAGCATAAGTCTCAAATCCTCATACAGTACTATGATACCCAAATGAAATTTATATTTGTTCTGTAAAATATGTTACAATTTTTAAAAATGTGATAAATATGGCAGCAATCTGCACAGTTAAAGGCTTCCTAAAATATGTAACAATAAACTTAACCAAGGAGGTGAAAGGCCTGGGTTCTAAAAACTGTTAAGACATTGATGAAAGAAATTGAAGACAACACACCAAAAAATGGCAAGATATTCTCATAGATTGGAAGAATTCATATTATTAAAATATCCATACTTTACAAAGCAATGAACCGATTTGGTGCATTCCCTATCAAGGTACAAGTAGCATTTTTCACAAAGCTAGAACAAGTAATCCTAAAATTTATGTGGAACAAGAAAAGACCCTGAACAGCCAAAGTAATCTTAAGAAAGAATAACAAAGCTAGAGGTATTACAATCCCCAATTTCATGATACACTACAAAAATGTGGTAATCAAAACAATGTGGTATGGCACAAAAGTAGACCCATAGATCAGTGGATTAGTACAGAGACCCCAGAAATGAATCTGTGCTTATATGGTCAATTAATCTACATTAAAGGAGGCAAGAATATACAGTAGGGGAAAAGATAGTCTCTTCAATAAGTGTTGGAAAACTGAACAGCTACATGCAAAAGAATGAAACCAGACCACTCTCTAAAACCACACACAAAAAGAAACTCAATGGGTTAAAGACTTAAATGTAAGATGGGAAACTATAAAACTTCTAGAAGGAAAGCATAGGTGGTACTCTTTTTGATGTTGGCCTTAGCAACATTTTTCTGAATATGCTCCTCAAGCAAGAGAAACAAAAGCAAAAATAAACGATTGGAACTTCATCAAACTAAAAACTTTTGCATGGGGGCACCTGGGAGGCTCAGTAGGTTAAGCATCTGACTCTTGATTTTGGCTCGGGTCATGATGTCAGGGGTGTGAGATCAAGCCCTGTGTAGGACTGCATGCTGGGTTTGGAACCTGCTTGAGAATCTTTTTCTTTCCCGCTCTTCCTCCCCACTCCCTCTCTTAAAAAAAGAAAGAAAGAAAGAAAGAAAGCAAAGCAAAGCAAAGCAAAAAGCACAAACTTCCAACTATAAAGGGAATAAGTCATAAGAATGAAAAGTGCAGCATAGGGAATACAGTCAATAATGTAATAACTTTGTGTGGTGACAGTAACTAAGATTATAATGGGGAGCATTGTGTAATGTATAGAAATGCCTAATCATTGTGTTGCTTACCTGAAACTAATATAACATTGTAGGTCAGCTACACTTCAGTAAAAAAAAAAAAAAAAAAAGAAACAAAAAACATATATATTAAGGGTCAGTCAAACTTGAGTAAGCTACCTTTTCAAAAATTTTTATGGAAAATGCATTCTGAGTTTTATGTCTGACTTAAGAAACTTCACTTATTCACTTTAAGTAGACATCTACTACATTTCAATGAGGAAATGGTAACCTTCAGTAATAGGTTAATCAGTACCATAGACTACTATGGATTTTTTTGTTTTAGGGTGTTTTCTTTTGTTTTTAGCATTAAACATTCTTTTTTTTTTTAAGATTTTTTAAAAAAGATTTTATTTATTTATTTGATAGAGATGACAAGTAGTCAGAGAAGTAGGCAGAGAGAGAGGAGGAAGCAGGCTCCCCGCTGAGCAGAGAGCCCCATATGGGGCTCGATCCCTGGACCCCGAGACCACGACCCAAGCCGAAGGCAGAGGCTTTAACCCACTGAGCCACCCAGGCACCCCTAAAGATTTATTTATTTTTATTTAAGAGAGAGCAAGAGAGGGCAGTGGGGAAAGCCAGCCAGAGGGATAGGGAGAGAGAGTCTCAAGCAGATTCTGTGCTGAGCACAGAGCCCAGTGTGGGGCTCAATCTCAGGACCCTGAGATCATGACCTGAGCCAAAACTAAGAGTTGGGCGTTGAACTGACTGAGCCACCCAGGTGATATTAAACAGTCTTAAGGCAGTGTTGTTTGTGCTGTTTGATTCTGCCATATTCCTTTGAAATCTGTGAACCTGAACTCCTTCATCTGAAATGTAATAGTCTTAATTCCTCCCTTTTTATTTTCCTTCTCATTTTACCAATTGAAGAAGATTTTAGACATTAGGGATTTAGTCAGTATAGAGTAATGTGAAACAGTTTGGAAGGTGATGCTTTTCTTCATTTATTAAGCCTCCCTTTTTTCTCTCATTGAGCAGAAAAAAGAGCCACACTGACCAGGGACGACTAGTTATAAACTGTCCTACACAAATGGTGTGGTGGAGTATTTCATGTTTGGGAGGATAGTCCACTAGGATTATTTGTCTTTATTATACCAAATACAGGCTCCATTTCTCACAGCCATGAGATCATTTAGTTCAAAGAAAGAATCAGCAGAGGAAGCAAAAGGAGGAGATTAGGCCCTGCATGTCTCAAAGAATGACCTGCTTCTCCCCACTCTGGAGAGGACTCTAAGAAGGAGGGTCAATATTTCTGATGTTAATCATCTCCACAATTAGTTAAGCTTATTCTATGATGCTACTACATACTTTTTGCCTTTAATTTTTCTATCAGCTCTTTACAACAAGTTGAATATTTTATGACCATGTTTTTGTTCCTTGATGTCAATAACTATATACCTATGAAAAGAAAAAAAGGTGAGTATATTAAGTAGGAAACATTCCTTAGCTTAGTTCTAAACCTTATGCAGCCAACCCACCAATTTCTTAAATTAAACTATATAGAGAATTGCTGGTCTTGGTTCTAAGAAGAGTTCCCCAGGAATGATAGCCATATACTTTCTACCTAATTCTCCTTTTAGTTCTAGTTAGAGAGATGTTAAAACTGGTTTACAGCTATAGCAAATCCACAGCACTTAGAAATAAACTCAACTACTGAATAAATAGCAATTAATTAAATTTCCTTCTGTTCAGTAGCCTAAAGAAAATCATTTAGTTAAACAAAAGTTATTCCAAAAATAAATTTCAAGAAATTCTTTTTCTATCTCTTCTTTTCCTTGTTTGCTTCTGTGTAAATGTTTCTATGTTCATTATTTGGCAGAAACCAAAGCCTTTTAGTTAATTAATGATGGCCCTAATTACCCATGTCTCTCCTGACAGTTATTCTGTATTTAATTTAATGACAGGCACTATGTAAGAGTATTTGTGGATAGATTTAAATTCAAGTTGGAAATGTTTCTCTCTCTTTTTCTTTTTGATATAAAAAAAAAAAAATCAAAGAGCTTATCTCCAGGTTTGATCCTTAGAACAGGAGACCCATTGATCAGTCAAAGTCAGGGCCAAATGCATTAACACCAAAAGGAAGTGGCATTTGGGAACTGAGATTTGATCCATAAAGCTGAATGATCTGCAAACTGTGATCATTCCACAAAGCTCAATTTCATGTTGAGCTTTCTCTTTTGGAGTCGTCCTGTCCCAGAAAGCAGTGAGGGATGATATTGTGTTGGAACACAGGTGCTAGTTGGGATGTGAAGAGTCTGGAGATGTGAAAAGTACATTATATATCCAGTAGAGTACTACCAGGGATGTACCAGCCAGAACAGAATAAATGATCAACACCAATCTCTCAACAACATGAACCTGGCTGAGCATTTCATAAATAATCCAGTGGACAATCACTGCAGGATGTATGGGAACCATTCTTGTTTTAATGCCTACTGGAAATATGCCCTATGAATCTCATCTTTTCAGCTGAGAAAGAAACAAGTAGCTCTTTGGATACATTTTCAGCAAGGAATTGGTGTTTTGTCAGGTCAGTGCATCATGATGTTACATTGAATTAAGTGGGATAATGGCGCAGTGCATAGAATGAGGAAATGCTGCCTGAGTCCTGGAAATGTGGAAATAGACTCTGGTTGGGAGATCAGAAATTGAAGGCTCCAAAATGTTCCATACTGTCAGGGATCTTGATCCTGTGAGTATTAAAGAAAAAAATAGGAAGTGAGCCATTTTTTTGCTATATGTATTTTGTAACTCATTCAGTTAGTTTGCAAACATTTGGGAAGATAATAACTTAAGTAAGCCAAATCTAATACCAGAGATAACTACACATTTGGCCAAGTGAACTTCACATCCAAAAGAATAAATTGTAGGATTTTGTGTAAAGATAGGCCTATAAATTCTGATGCTGTGCAGTATCAATACTGGTTTAAAAAACAATGACTTAATTAAGTGGCTGTACATTCATCAAGGACGAACAATATGGATGAAAAACCTTTTTTTAACCAGTCATGCTGATTTTCCCTAACTATATTCACTAATGATTTTGTCATTTGAGACATGTAAATAAATAAAAAATTCCAAATAGAGCAATAAGAGTTCTACAGGGAGACTAACTCTGTCTACATAATAACTTCAAAAGATATGTCAGATCTTTAATTCAGAAGCTGATTGGGAGAATGTTCGTGATCTCTTCTGTAGATACTGGCTGCTACCAAAACAACTGATAGCAATTCTGTATCAAGCCAAGAAAGCTCTTCATATCTTCATGTGTAACACACCCAATTTTTTTACGTCAGATAGTTGCAGGTTAACACATTATCATAATCTTCACTGTCAAAATTAACCCGTGGAAAGGAGTTGTGTTATAACAACACTCCACAGGAATTCATAAATCCATATGGCGGGCACAGCTGGAGAGAGAGTTGCAGTTGATAATGTAGCATTTCGGAAATACCCGAAGAATCTCTGCTTTGTGAACTAATTTGGAACTTGTATGCTTTCTCATTCTCTTAAACAACACATAGACAAGAGACCACCTGGGAAATGCCAGTTTGGTTGTAGGTGTTTGAGGCCAAGTTCTTATCACTATGCAAACTTTTACCTTTTGAAAAGATAACCAAGATTTTAAAAATAAAATGTAGCTGACTTAAATATCCTATTTTTTCCATTTGTGGCTCCCACTTACTGTAAAAGAAGCTATGTTTAACACAGCCCTGAAATGAATGCCAGGTATAAGAAAGACATTCCTACACCTTACTGTCTGTGAGTCTTGCTACCGTTTGAATCTGTTCACTCCTTCTGTAAGCCAACATTCTTTATCGATGTACAGTTCCAGGTTATTTCAGTGGAAATGGTTGTGATAAATGGGATTTATAATTGGGTCCTAATGGAGCATGTAAATTAGGATTTCAAGACTGAAGAGAATAGATTGGTTTTAAAAAGTAAAAATATCTAACTTTGGCAGAACCTCTCAGTTCAACCTCTCCGTTGCCAGGCATTGGCATAGATATGGCAGAGAAAACAGTGAGCAAAGCAGAATGGTTCCCCTACCATAAGACTTACACGGCTGCTGGGGAGTAAAGGGGGAGCCAGTCACACTAGAATGTGTACCTTTGTTTGTGAGCTGGGAGAAGTATAGGGTTCAGTGATCTGAATGTGTAAAATGCAGGCATACCTCAGAGACATTATGGGTTTGGTTACAGACCAATAAAGTGCAATAAAGCAGATATTGCAATAACATGACTCAAATGAATTTTTTTTTGTTTCCCAGTGCATATAAAAGTCTGATGTACACTATGCTGTAGTCTATTAGGTGTCTAATAACATTAGGTCTAAAAATACCGCACCTGCCATAATTAAAAATACTTATTGCTAGCAAATGCTAAGCATTATCTGAGCTTTCAGTGAGTCATAATCTTTTGACTGGTGGAGGGTCTTGCTTTGGTATTGATGCCTGCTAATTAGTTAGGGTGATGGTTGCTAAAGGTTGAGTTGGCTGTAGCAATTTCTTAAAATAAGTGAAGTTTTCTGCATCAACTGACTCTGTTTCACTTGAACGCACTTAGAAGCCATTGTAGGGTTATTAACTGGACTAACTTCAATATTGTTGTGTCTCAGGAAATAGGGAGGCCCAGGGAGAGGGAGAGAGATGGGCTGATGCCAACTGGTAGAACAGTCAGAGCACACACATTTATGAATTCAGTTCACCATCTTATATGGGCATAGTTCCTGGTGCCCCAAATTACAGTAGTAATATTACAATAGTAACATCAAGAATCTGTGCTCACAGATCACCACACCAAAAGTAATAATCATGAAAAAGCTTAAAGTCTTGCAAGAATGACCAAAATGTGACAGAGACATGAAGTGAGCAAATGCTGTTGGAAAAATGGCACCGGCAGACTTGCTTTACACAGGGTGGCCACAAAACTTCAATCTGTAAAAAAAACAGTGTCTGCAAAGCACAGTAAAATGAGGCTTGTCTATTGGAAGGATATGATACAGAGTGGGAGGAGGAGAGAGTCGAGGGAAAGAATAGTATCCCAGACCAAGCAACAGTATGTATGTCTGCTGTGGGAGGGTTTTCTGGTTATGAAGAAATATGACACGGTATAGTGCCTGAGAGTAGTGGGGAGGGTAGTTCAAGTTTAAGGTTGGGATATCAGCAGAGACTAGGAGGCTCTGGAGTAGCGTTAAAAGATCTGGGTGTTTTCTCCCATCCAAGTACTAACCAGGCCCGACCCTGCTTAGCTTCCGAGATCAGATGAGATCGGGCGCATTCAGGGTGGGATGGCCGTAGACTTGGGTGTTTTCTGAAAGTAAGTTAAATATTGCAAAAGTTTTGTTTTTGTTTTTGTTTTTGTTTTTGTTTTTAAGTGAAATAGATGAATTAAAGTAGAAGGCAGTGTTGAAAAATGGACGCTTGGCAGCTAAGGCTGATTTATTATTACCTAGCTTTTTGTGAAAAACAAAGAAGCAGTTCTCATCAGACTAAAAACAGAGGGTAGTCATCAAAAATTTACTTGAAGAATTACCTATAATTATAGCACAACTAGGCCAAATGGAGATATAACCATAGGAGACAGTTTTAATCCATCTGGGCTGCTCTAACAAAATAACTGGGAACTTAGAAAGAAGAGAAATTTATTTCTCCCGGTACTGGAGACGGGAAGTCTGAAATAATGGTGCTGGCATGTTCAGTGAGAGTTTTCTCCCTGGTTCACTAGAGGTAACATTCTTGCGGTATCCTCATGTGGGGGAAGGGACTAGGGAACTTTGTGGGGTCTCTTTTATGTGAATACTTATCCCACTCATGAGGACTCCACTTCATGATCTAATCACTTCCCAAAGGCCCCACCTACTAATACCTTTACCTTTAGGGATAAGATTTCAAAATATGAATTTTGGGGAGACACAACATTGACTAGAGTAGAGACTCTACACACACAGTACATCGTCTCCCTCTCCCCAGAATCACCAGTAATCAACAGTTCAGTTCTAACTAATGCTTTATAAAGAAGCTACCATGGCATATTGGGTATGGAAAGAGGAAAGAGTTTATACCAGTTCACCATGAAGGTGATAACTGAAGCAATAGAAAGCTCTGTCTTCATTCCTCAGAATCTTACTAAATTGATGATAGCCAGACACCAGTAATTTGGAAAAAAAAAAAAAAAAAAAACATGGCTATCAAATTGCTTTAAAAGGTAAGATTTGAGGTGGGGATTCTGCGAGCCTCTGTGGTCAGTTTGAGTGAATAAAGGGATGCACCCATTTTTGGTTGGTGAATCTAAGACCTGGATAAAATCACAACCAATGTTAATAAATAGAGTTAAATTAAAATTCTACTCCATCGGGGCACCTGGGTGGCTTAGTGGGTTAAAGCCTCTGCCTTCGGCTCGGGTCATGATCTCAGGGTCCTGGGATGGAGCCCTGCATGGGGCTCTCTGCTCAGCGGGGAGCCTGCTTCTTCCTCTCTTCTCTCTCTGCCTGCCTCTCTGCCTACTTGTGATCTCTGTCAAGTATATAAATAAAATCTTTTTTGAAAAATGTCTATTCCATCATGGTGACCTAAGAAAATACTCTGTGATAAAGAGTGGGGGCAAGAGGAGGGAAGAGTCAGCCTTGGTCTGAGGATGTAAATCAAAACGTAACAAAGATGCAGCTCTCTTGTGCTTTCAGTCAAGACAAAGAAAGCATGCATTCTATGAAACAGAGTTGCTAATGTCAAAAGGGATCTGGCTCTGATACAGACTGGCATTTAAAAAGAGTTAACAAAGATGAGAAATGAGAGAATTAAAACCTGCAATGCAGATGCAATAAAAAGCCAAATGAACATTGTAGAAAATTGCATTAGCAATAAGCATGACTAACTAAATAAGCTTTTTGAAGGAATGCAAAAAGGAACGTATAATGATTAGAAAGCTTCACAGATGTGGAAATTTGGGCATAAAGATCCAATCTATACATAATCAATGTAATTAATAAAGATATTTTATCAGCGCATACATACTATTTTATTTACTATCATGGAATATGTAACATTTCATGCCAGCACGTTATCCTTTCAATAGTAAAAACATGTTGTACTTTCCCTTCATGGAGAGGGAATCAGAAGTTTTTATGTTATTCTTTATTCTAACAATTAGAGGAAATATAGATCAAGGTAGATATAAAATCAAAATGTGTATCTTCCAAGTTGCTGGAGACAGTTAAATAAACTGCAATCTGTTCATCCAAAGACCAAAGGTAAAGAAGAGCAGAACAGCATGAAAAAAAAATTCACATAAAGATGACAGATACAAGAATATATAGTATATGACAGAAAATACAAAGAGATAAAACTTTCATATTAACATAAGAGCATCAGATCCAGTTAAAAATTTGTTTGATCTAACCAGAACTTGATGGCATTTATTTCAAAATAAAATATCTATTCTAACAAAATAGTCGTTAAAAAGAAAAGATAGTAAGTTTTCTAGCTTAGGACCAAGTATTACTTGTATGTAAAAAACATTAAACATTAAGTTGGGAAAAGATGCTTTTTATTATTAAGATACACAAACCCTAATGAAGACATTCCAATTATATTATTTTGAACACCATAAAACATAGTGTCAAGATTTATAATGCTAAATATTTGGAAACACAAGAAGGAATTATTAAAGCATATTTTTAAATTTAATTTGACAGACCAAGCAAGTAGAAATAAGGATACAAAAAAAAACTGAATAATGTAATAATTAAAAATATATACTAGTCTTCCATTACCAATAGGAAATATGTTATAAGACCCCCAGCAGATGCCTGAAATCATGGTTAGGAAATACAGATAGGAACCCTATATATATTACTTTTTTCCTATACATATATGCCTGTGATAAAGTTTAATTTATCATTTAAGCATAGTAACAGTTTAACAATAATAAATAATAAAATAGTACAATTATAACAATATACTGTAATAAATGTTAAGTGAATGTAGTCTCTTTCAAAATATCTTATGGTACTGTACTAACCCTTCTTGTGATGATGTAAATGATAAAATGCCTACGATGACATGAAGTGATGTGAATGACATAGGCATTTTGACATACTGTTACTCTACTATTAATCTTCTGACCAGATGTCAGAAGGCAGATTATCTCCTTCTGGACCACAGCTGACCACATGTAACTGAAACCATGGAAAGTGAAACTACCCATAAGAGAGCTTCTGTATATTTATATACTTTCCTTTCAAGTGCCCATGTAATGCTTCTTATAACTGGCTACATAATAAGCCAAGAAAAAAAATTTCAAATTGTATCTATCAGGCCTAATACTTTCTGCCATTACACAGTTAAACTAGAAATTAGATATAGAAAATTTTATACAACACAATAATCACATTTTAAAAAATCAATCCATGCAAATTTCAAGTCATTTTTCTAGTATCTACTGGGTCAAAGCATAAAGAAAAACCATAGTTTATGGATATTTCAGAATTTGGAGAAATGAGAACAAATGCATCCACCCTGATAAAGTTTATAAAAAGTGTACTCAGAAGCAAGTTGGTAACTTGAAATTTATTATTAAGAAATTCTAGGGTGCCTGGGTGGCTCAGTGGGTTAACCCACTGCCTTCGGCTCGGGTCATGATCTCAGGGTCCTGGGATCAAGTCCCACATCAGGCTCTCTGCTCAGCAGGGAGCCTGCTTCCCTCTCTCTCTCTGCCTGCCTCTCTGTCTATTTGTGATCTCTCTCTGTAAAATAAATAAATAAAATTAAAAAAAAAATTCTATAAATCTAAATCAATAAACTAAGTATTCACCTCATAAAGGTTAAAAAGAACACAGAAAAACTTAAGGGAAATAGAAGAAAAGAAGATAAAGGTCAAAATTAGTAAATTGGAAAATAGAAACAGAACATGTGAGACATCCAAGAGAAGTTTTGAGAAGGAAAAAAAAATGCATTTCTCCCCAATTCTAATCATAAAAAAACAGAAAAATACAAATATACAAAATTGAAAATTAAAAGGAGCAATATACAAAATTGAAAATTAAAAGGAGCATACAATTTTGTATACAAGATTTAAAATCCTAAGAGCAGACTGTCCACAATCCTGTGATTATTTGAACATCTAGATGAAATGAAAAATCTACTGAGATCATATCAATAACAAAACTGAATCAAGAAAGTACAGAAAATCTAAATAGACCATTTATCATAGGAAGAATTGAAAGTTGTCAAGAATCATTTTTTCCCAACTGTTCTGAGCCATAAATTTTATAAGAAATTTTTTTTTCAAATTTTTAAAATAATTCCCTTACCAATCAATTTGTGTCAGAGCAAAGACAGGATGAAAAGCTACCAGTTCATTTAATGAAATGGGTATGATCCTGGCACCAGAACCCAACAAAGACTATGAAAGGGGAAGCAACCTCACCAATGAATGTTAGTAATACTTATATACTGGATAATATATGTCAGGCGCAATTTCAAATTCTTTACACATGTTAACATTTAATTCTTACAACAACCATGTAAGATGTAACCATGTAACCATGTCATTTTATAAATGACAAAACTACTGCGACAGTGTTAAAGTAAATATGACATTCTTCAATCATTTATGAACAACCATTTTTGGATATGTCTACAATACAAAGAAAAGTCTTAAAAATACAGATAACTCCATAAAGAGTATTTGTTTCAGTCTTTCCCATATTCTGGATTAAAAATACAAAAACACAGTTTTCAAATAAGAAAATAATGAAAAGTAGAAAGATACTCTTCTGACCAGCAAAACATTATTTCCTCTTTCCCAAAGAGGGTGAGAGACATATAAGAATGACACAGTATTGATAATTTTTAAGCTGAATGATATGTGAAGGTTCATTATACCATTGCATCTGCTTTTGTAATTTGTGTATGTTTGAAATTTTCTGTGAAAAAATTTAAGTTGGCTTTAATGAACTCCAAAGTTGGTTCTATCTTAGATTTTATATTGTTCTCCATTGTTAATTATCTTTCTCAAAAACAAACAAACAAACAAACAAAAAGCAACAAAAAAACATTTTTCTACCATACTTTATGGGAGTAAGATGTTTGCATTATCTACAATGCATGAACGTATGGGTATCTTGCCAATCATATAGCTATTTCATTACTTATTCTCTATGTGAAATCGATCTAGATATTCAAGTTAAAATAGCTGCCCTTACTACCCTGCTTTGTGAGATGCATATCACTAAAAATGCCTGGATTGGCAATAATCCGATTTGCTCCTGCCTAGAGCTATTCTGAGTCTCTAGTGGCAGGCCCTCGCCGTGTTACTGGGGCAAGTGTGCAGTGATGTGCATTAAATCTGCACTCAGCAATGCTCAGATGATGACTTTCTGCAGGGAATGAAGAAAATATACATATAAACACCCCATTCCCAAACGGCACTGTAGCCTAGTTAAGAGAATTGCTTGCGGGGGAGTACATTATGCTAAGAGGACTAGTTCATTTTCAGGTTAGAAAACTTTAAATTCGAGTTGACATAGCTTCTATTTTCATTTCCATACTTATCTCAGCTGGGGAAATGTGGCATTTGTCACTAAAAATCAACCACTGGAATACAGGGAAGGGATGGGGAAAGTCAGTGGTCCGAAGCCTGAAAGTGGCTGTGATCTGAAACACGTCATGTTTTATTTGGTAGCAAATACCATACCAGATTTGCTTTCCACTGGTACACCTTCTCCTTTTGTTTTCAACAAAATCCCAAGTACCCAGCAGCAATCTCTAATAGCAGAAAATGCAATTAACTTAAGTTACCTTGTAATAGACCAGCATTCCAGACAGCTCGTAAACAATTAAGAATCAAGTCTGAATTAAATTCACAGGTTCAGGGCTAAGTATGTTAGAGTAGCACAGAATATGTCAGTGTTCTGACAATGAGCTGCCTCGTTCAACAAACCACATGTATGGGGCTTCCCTGTTAAGCCACACGTGTCCTCTGTTTTAATGTCAGGGTAGATCCATAAAGCTTAAAGTACAGAAGCTTTCACGTGGCCACACTGAAGTTTTCAGAGTGAGAATGAATGGGCTCATTAAAAGATAGAACTGGGAGAATTGAAATTAATCCTCCATAATCCTAGCTTTAAAAACACAAATCTCTGTTGTGTACAGGTATCTTCAAAATGAGTTACAAGTCTGTGAACAGGCTCCTCTGGACAGCCTTTTACGTTCAGCTCCATCATATCCCTTTTCCAACAGAACCTGGGAAACAATCCAGGATTAATTAATTGAAGAGTCTGTTTGCCTTTATATACACTGAGTATAAGAAATAGCAATGTTTTCAGAGTTTCTGTTGACTGATCAAATTTAGTTGCCATTCATATCCTATGCCTTTAAAAAAAAAAAACATGAAGAATTCGGGGTGTTGACCCTGGGATGTGTAATTTATGCATGGCTCTTGTAAGCTGTTACCTCTTAATCACTCAGGAGCCCCAGCTCTTCAAGCAGACTAATGATCCCCTGCTGACTATCAGCTCTGCTTACGGTTCTGCCTTCAACACATCTGTCAGCACCACTTCCCAAGGGGACTCAATGAAAGTTGGAAAGTCTGACATCCGTACATTAACTACCCTGTGACTTTCTCCATTAATAATGGACTGTCCCGCCGTAAGCTGTGAGATTCCTCCCCAGCACCGACTGCTTTTCCTTTTATGTGCCACTATGACTGTCATCAGAGAGATAGCCAGAGAAAAGACATCTGGCATCTGTAACTCATAGGGGGTTCATAAAAACTAAAGCAGGTAGATTGTTCTCTCAAATGAAGTTCCTGGGACTACTGAATGATGAATATTGTGCTAATGGCCTCCTTCCTCTAGCCTGGTGACAGCCTGTAACCAGTTTTTCTTTCTTTCTTTTTTTTTAAAATCACATCCACACTGACACACACATCCTAAGTTTTTATTTAAGAGATACATTTCTTAATTGTTATGTTGAATCCTTAGAGATGGAGCCAAATTAATTTGAAAACATTATTTCTTTCCACATCTGCAAAGAAATCGTCCTAAGATGTGACGACTAAGTATGTTAAGACCTATTTTCCAATTAATAGTTGAGAAAGAATTCTCCGAAGTAAATCAAAATGGCCTTGAAGATTTTGGCTGGATTATTTGTTAATTTATCTCAGAAGCAGATAAAAAACTGGGGGCAGAAAAAAGAAAATTGGAAGCCCACTGAGCCAGAATGGCAGGTTTTTGCTTTTGTCCAAAATACAAAAGAAAGAACAAACAAGTGACCAAAACAGAAATATGTTAGACCCCTGTAGGTGAATGATATTTATTTCTCTAAATCTCATCCATATTAAGATGCTCAGTACTTCCCTTGCTTGACAGGTTACTTGTCAAGTTACTGTAACAATGAATTACCTTATCCAGAATCTGGAAAAGCACTCTAAAACTTTTGGAGACTACCCTGAAAAAGCTAGGTGTGAGATAATAAGGAATGGTGAAGGCTCTGTGAACTAGAGACCATGTATCTCATCCAAAAGGTGCAGGTGCATCCTGGTGGGGTTCTTAGGGTCAATTAGGCAGTCAAACAGACCCGATCACCATAGAGCACACTTGGCCTCTGGTTCACATAAGGACAGGACAGATTGTGTGCTGAAAGAGCAGGGCCAGGACCTTCTCTTCAGTGGGAATCTGGGAGCAGTCAAAACAGCAATTCGGGGATTTTTTCTTGGCCCCACAGTCATGTTTTAAGAACAAAGTTTTGAGACTCATGTAGCAAGCCTCAAGACTTCTAACTTAGAAGGTCCGTATCTTCTTTTTAATTTTAGATTTACTGATTTATTTGAGAGAGAGGAAGTGAATGCACACACACATACTCACAGGAGTGGGGAGTAGAAAGGGAGAGGGAGAGAGAATCCCAAGCAGATCCCCCCGCTCACCCCCGACCATGGAGGCTGATTCAGGGCTTGATCTTAGGATCCTGAGATCATGATCTGAGCTGAAATCAAGAGTTGGATGCTTAACCAACTGAGCCATCCAGGTGACCCAGAAGATTGGTGTCTTAAAAAGAAGCAAAAATATCTTGCAACATTTCTATAGACATAGCTTCCAAAGACCCCTTGAGGGGGTCCAATGATGAGAGTCACCACATTTAGGGAAACCTAACACAATGACTGTCCGCCAGATGTGTATGGTTCATTTGCATTCCTCTCAGCCTGATACAGGGTGCCAATCCTGGGTTATTTTTACTATAACACTGGTGCCTGGTCACCTGGCTGACATCTAACCTTTATCACATTTCTGATAGAAAGTTAACCTAATGTAAGTTTGTTTATAAAGAAAATAGGATTTTAACACTTTATACACTGTGAACATGTAGGAGTATGAGCTCAGATCTTTTTCTTTTCATTTTCTCTTCCTTCTCATCCTTTTCTTTCCTCCTTCTCACTGTCCCCCACCTCCTCCTCATCCTTTTCTTGTTTCAGAAAAGCTAGAAGTCCAGATATTTTAACTGTTAAGTCTCCCAATTTTTAAGTGAGAATACTTAAGTAAGAGTAAAAAACCAGGAAACAGAAGACCTGGGTCCTGGGATTCTAGCAATTGTCTGTGTGATCTACATCGTAGCTAAAGTAGAAGAATAAAAGCTTGCCTAAAGTTGGTGAAAAGCTGTTTCTATGATGCTGTTACTGTTTTCTAATTGACAAGATGTGATGCTTCCTATTCATATGCTCAGTGTCAGGGAAGTTCCTCTTCCCTTCCCTTTCTACTTTTCTTTATCATGTGAAAATCCAAACAGAATAAAACACTCAGGGGTCTTTTCAAGCCTAAATGTCCATTGTTGGACAAGATTTCGCAACAAAGATGCTCAGAAAAATGATGCTAACTCTCATAGAATTTAGACCAACATACCTGCTTTTGTTTGCATTGCCCAGAGAAATTGGGTTAAAAAAGTAGTACCTTGGTGAATTTTGGCTTTTAGACTGGTTTATCAGTTGCCTGATATATTAATACAGTGCAGAGATTGTATCGTACTGTTATGTCCCAATAACAGGTCCGTGATTAAAGGAGTAAGACTGATATAAAGCGAAGGTCAAGCAAAGCTTTATTTCACGCCAAGCATCAAGAATCTAACCGAACGTTCGGGGTGTGCCTCTTACAAGAGAGGGTGACCCCTCCCTGCTTTGCAGACTTTTATAGAGCAAAGGCCATGTGGTTGGGCCTGGCCACACTGAGGTGGCCATTGAAATTGTAACACACAGAGAAAGTGACACAGTGATGCTAGGTGACGAATTGAATTACAATTTACCCTAGTAGACATTTGAACCAGCCTTTTACACCTTGATTAGGATTGGCACCAAAAGGCTCCCAAAGTGGGGGTGGTGCATACTCCTTGGAGGCTAGGGACAGTATGCAACCCCCCACTGATCGGATGTCTCCACCTGGCCTGATCCATCCTCGTATCTGGGCTTTGTTACCTGGAGCTGGTTTCCAGGACTTGTTTTTAAGTGAATCCCCTGGGGGAAGGGGAGCAGGGACAGTTTAACTTTAATGAAAGCCTCTTTGCTAAATAGGCCCTTACAGTCACAGCTGATACAATCCCAGTTAAAATTGCTTCATGTTATGCTTTTCTATCCTGCGTTCATTCAAATCTCTTTATTTTGCTTCTTCTGCCATCATCACCACGAAAATGTACTGTGGTAGAGAATTAATTTACAAATGAAAGAGGATTAGAATTATTTTTGTTTTTATTTTTCTGCTACAATTTCATCAGTCTTATGGGGACAAAATCAGGAATTCTGTTCTGTAAACAGCATTGAATAAAGGAATTTATCCATTCCCAACTAGGCTTCAACATCAAATCTGTATTTGGCCAACGCCTAAGGATTTGGTTATTTGCTCAATCCTTCCTGAAGAAATCTTTTCATTTTGGGGGGGGGGGGGTCAGAGACTCTTTGTTATATAGGAAGGGTATATCCATTAGAAACAGAAGGGAATAGTTTGAAAACACAGTTATTAGAAATGTTCTTGTTCATGATAACACAGGCATTTGTAGGAATTTCATTTTCCTCCATTGACCACAATATTAAACATTTCACCAAGGAAATGTTCCACAGGAGATTTACTCTTAGGAATAGGATCTAATCTTTTATATCACAGTAAGAAGCTGATCAAAGGTGTCGAAAGCTAGCTATTAAAGGATTAACTAGGTCACATTGAAATATATGATGTAAAAACAGAAGAACCATTTCTATCCAGTTGAAGCTTATAAAAAATACAGAAACCACCCCCCCTCATTGTTTTCCAGAATACATTAGTTAAGAGAAAATACTGAGCCTTCATTCAACATTTAAAATATTCTCACTGTGCATTGTTGAAGCTGTCTAAAGGATTATGTTCTCTGACACAAGGATAATGGAAAGCCATTAGGTTTTAGGTCATTACGCTCATAGTTTGAAAATATAACTCAAGATGTGGGAAATGGCTTGGAGCAGGGCAGGAGTGTGTGAAGAGGGACCAAAAATGTGGTAGTTTTAATAGTCTGACCAAGAGACATTAGTGTTTTGGTCTTGGATAGTGGCTGTAGCAATGGATGCTTTCTGCTCCCTCCCTTAACACAAATACAAAGTCTCTTTGGGCCTCTAAGGTCAACTTTCAGTCTCCTTGTCGGCGTCTCATTTTCCTGTCTTCTTCCTATCTTCTTAAAGTGAATTCTAAGTACCCTCAGGCTCAGGCCCACGTGCCAGATACGTAGATATAGATCTATATCTATATATGTACACACACACACACACACACACACACACACACTCTAATAATGTCATATAACCCATGGCTTCAAATACCAATTTTATATTGATATTTTCCAAATGTCTCTCTTCACCACCCCGCCCTCCTAAATCCTAGACTCCTGTAACCATTGTCTGATCATCATCTTGCTTGTTTGCCTAACAGTTATCTCAAAGATAATATGACCACAACTGAGCTTTGATCTTCTTACTAACTGATCCTCCTAAGTGTTTTTCCAATCATAGGAAAGGACAGCTCTATTTATGCAGTGGCTCAAGACTGAAATTTAGGACATAATCCTTAATTACTTTCTTTTTCTTCCACCACTATCCAATTTATTTACAAGCCCTTTCCAGTGTATCTTCAAAATATACCCTGCTTCGAACCACTTCTCCCTACTTCTACAACTGCCACCCTCATTCAAGCTCCCATCTTATCTACCTTGGATTTCAAAACACCCTCCTAACCATTGTCCCTGGTTCAATTCCTAACCCTCTCCATATTACAGAAAAATAGTGATTTTGAGATATAAATCAGTTCATGTTTCTTCCTTGCTTAAAACTGTCCAGGGGCTCCTGGGTGGCTCAGTTGTTAAGTATTTGCCTTTGGCTCAGGTCGTGATTCCAGGGTCCTGGGATCAAGCCTAGCATTGGGCTCCCTGCTCAGCAGGGAGCCTGCTTCTCCCTCTCCCACTCTCCCTGCTTTTGTTCCTTCTCTCGCTGTGTCTCATTCTGTCAAATAAGTAAAATCTTTAAAATAAAAATAAAATAATAAAACTATCCAAAGTCTTATATCTGATCCAGGAAAAACCCCTAAACCCCCCGTTAGGGGGCTAATAGCCTCCACTAGCTTTAATCCCTGGTAAATCTCCATCATCATCCCCCCTCTCATGATATTGCACCAATATACTGTTTCTCAAAGACGCTAAACATGTCCCTGCCAACAGTGGGGCCTTTGTGATAGCTTTTCCCTTGCCTTTAAATTCCCATTTCCCAGATAACTTCATGGCCTGTACCTTTTCATGTTAAAGCTCTGGTCATTTTCACTCCTTCCCTGATATTTCTAAAATAGTACAATCTCTTTCGTTGCCTTTTTTTTTTCCCCTTTAATTGTGTTTGGCACTATGTGGTATATTCTCCTTTCCAAGAACTGTATTTATTAACAGATTTGAGGAATTTCATGGTTGTGTTTTAAAACAGTTTGTATTAATGGGCGCCTGGGTGGCTCAGTGGGTTAAGCCTCTGCCTTCCACTCAGGCCATGATCTCAGAGTCCTGGAATCGAGCCACGCATGGGGCTCTCTGCTCAGCAGGGAGCCTGCTTCCCCACCCCTCTCTCTGCCTACTTGTGATCTCTCTCTTTGTGTCAAATAAATAAATAAAATCTTTAAAAAAGATTTTGTATTAAAACCACCATAAATGTATTAGCCAGTGGAATTTGGAAGTAGAATAAAGATGTAATATAAACCCCTGGCTTGCAATAGACTGCTTCAGGATCTGTCTCCTGCCTCTTCAGAGTGTTATATCCCATTATTCAGGTACATCAGTGGAAAGGTTGAAATGCGCTGTTGTATTCAGACTGGACAATCATCTATATTTCACAATTGAGATATCTAGAAAACTGCCTTCTCCATATTCATTAGTCATTGGTCTGTCATCTGCCCATCAGGTCCCACCATGAGTCTCCCCTACTGGAACCAACCAGTTAGAAGTCAACCTGCAGTGTTTCTATAGGAAGCCTATGCAGAGATTTAAGATATAATTACATGGTCTAATAAGCCAGAGTCTGCTTACAGGGCAATAAAACAGAATATGGCTTCTTTTAGAGCACTATAGAGGCTCTGTCAACCCACCTCCACTTACCTAACTTTCTGAATAAAGAGATTCTCTCCATTTCTTCTGTAATGAACAATGCCGATTGCCTGTGGCAAGCTGTAGGCTCATCACTGGGTAGGCTACAATCAAGTGAACCTATATCCTTTTGTTCCTCCCTATGAAGTTGTATACTTGCCAAAAATCAGTTGTTTTTGTTCCTAAGCCTGTTTAAGCCAGTTGTACTTATTTAGTTTAAATATTACATAAACTAATGAAATGTAATAAAAAGGAAAGAATTGTCATCTCTACAAAAACTACTTGGAATCCTTTGGGAAAGACTCAATAAAGGCAAGTCAGTGAAAAATAAAGATGCCGTGGGCAAGATAATTATGAAAGTTGGGGCGGAGGGTCATTAAACTCTAGTAGGATTCTGTATTCCTGTAGTTTCACATGTCTTACTTTAACAAAATCAAGTCTCAGGAATGATGGGTGTAGTTTAGGTAAAAATGTTAACATCAACCCCAGTCAACAGTCAACTAAAAAAAAAAAATAAGATAAGAAACAAGAAGACAAAGGAGTACATTTTTCCTATATCAAAAGATTGACAAATAATACTTTAATTATCTAAATAAGAATTTATTAATGAGTAATAAATATATAGAAATATATAAAGTACATAAATAAATAAATAATATCAGATAATTTAATTGGATAAAATGTTATGATGTAAATGTGGCATTTTTTTCCATGATTTCCCACTTTTAGTAACTTTTTAAGCTAATCAACTAACTAGGTTCCAAGAGTATAGGACAAGAGAGTTTTTACATTACTTGAGAACCCTTTTCAAAACTAGGAATTATTCCTATTACAGACATGTTGACAATACCAAAGTAGGTGATATATTGAGAAAAGCCCTTTGAGAAAAGTAAATTATTAGTACTATTTTATGCATGAGGCTTAAGGAGAGTAAATGACTTAGAGATGACATGTTAAGAATTAAGATCTGCCTTCCTCATGGTATCTGCTCTGAGTTCTTCTACTTGAATTCTGCTTCAAACCTCTCCTCTTATACTTCTCATTTATATCTTTTATAACAGATTTTTCAAAATAAATACCAACTAAAGGCTGCTGAGCTAATTATGTATTTTAATTAATGGCTTCTGAATCGTTATGACATTATGGTAATAGAAATGCCATTTTTACATTTCCAGTTAACCAACTCTCATAATTTAAGGGTGGGTGGGAAAGTTCCTTGATTTGGGAAATGCTGTATGTGAAATTCTCCTCTTGGAGATTTTACAGCTCAAGGACTTGAAGAAGTACTGTAGTGAAGAAAGGTACCCAATTTTTTTCAACTTGTTATTTCCCCAATATATTTGTCCCCGTGGCTTTAGCATAGAATGCCTCTTTAAATTCGGTGAAACCAGTATTTCATGCTTACATGTTTCAAGTGTTGCTGTATAGAGTGGGTACTCATGTTTTTTTGTTTGTTTTTTGTTTGTTTGTTTGTTTTTCCTTATAATCAGTCCCGTTTTTATATACTCTTAGCTTGTTGACCATAGTTCTCTGGTCTGAGTCCTTTTATTACACCCTTATTATTCTCATCTTTTTATCATATTCAGGAAGGAAAAGGCAAAAGTTTCAAGGGCTAGACTTGGCAGTTTCTTCTGATAGTTGAACTGTGACCTTGGCACCTATCATCTTTGAGGTCACTAAGGCCTATCTACATGCAATTATCCACAAGCAGAGACCTACCATAGTCTGAGATCACCCCTTGCTCAACAGGTCTTAGTTAAGAAGCTCATGGAGGGCAAAAAAAAAAATTCAAACTCCTGCCACAAGCTGAAAAAGTACAGCTAGGGTCAAGCATCATAAGAGAGAGTCAGCTAATCCATGTTGACCTAGCAATTTGCAATCTGCAGGGTGGCAGGAATGCTAAAATTATATGCCTCTTGTCCGTTATAGCTAATGTTGGTATGTTTGTGTTTTTGAAGCTGGCTGAAAATAATTTTGTGCCACATGCCCTCCTTTGCAGAATAACCAATCCATATGTGATTTTCTGTCATTTGTGTCTGTCTTGTACAGAGTGTGCCAGCACCTGGCCACCTAGCAAATTACAGATGACCATTGAATGCTTGTGCTCAGAGCCTTCATTGAAAAGGACTTTCCTTCACTCCATCCTTACCTTCTGTCCTGAATCTTCACCATCATCCATCAGAAGAGATCAGCTACAGAAATACCCCTAGAAAATAACAATGCCTGACTTCCCCATCTCCATACTCTTGTAGGGCCAACTTGACTACTAGAACAACTCTGAGTTGAACTGACTTACCCAAGGTCACCCTACTAACAATGGCAAATGCAACATTATATCTAAAATTTTAGCATAAGCTTTTAGATGACATGTTTTTTAATTAGAATGAGGTCGAATAGACATCAGAGGAAGAAGAATGAAAGCAGAGAAGACAAGGATGTATTAGGGCAGCTTTGTACTAGCAGAATTAGTCAGGGGCAAGGTGAATAGTTTTTGTTTCAAAGAGAATTAAGAAGATAGAGTTTGAGAACAGATTTCTAGGAGTTATCATACAATTGGCCGTTGGTTACTTGTTAAGATGATATAACACTCTCCAATATTATTTCTATTGTCTAATTGTTCTCTTATTCAAGATCTATTTGGTTGCAAGTGTCAAAATCCAATTCAAATAAGCTTAAACAAAAATGAGGATTTATTGGCATAAAATTCCCATTCAATGCAGGTAGGTTTTAGTTCTTAAGTGATAGTTTTAGGAATCTGTCTATCTATCTTTTGGCTCTATTTTCCTCAGGCTGGCTCTTGCTGTATGATAACCCCAGCAAAAAGAGCATGGCTCATTCCCAATAATTTTAGCATAAGCTTCAAAACTGACCTCATGTGCCAACTTGAGTCACATGCCCACCACTAAACTAATTATGGTGACTGGAGGTTATGGGGTGGTGCTGGACAGAATTTTAATCAGGTAGACATAGAACATATGCTCATTCCTGGAACCAGAATGAGGATAAGCCTGACTCATATCATAACATCTACTGAGAGTGGATGAGAAATGATGCCTGCTGAAAAATGGGGATGAGTTTATAAGGTGTGGGTAAGCCAAACACCAAAACAAGCAATGTCCAGTTATCACCTTCTATATACTAAGGCGCACTCGAAGTCCAGGAGCGCATCCCCAAAGAGTTATTTCAGGAGATGAAAGGTATATACCACTAATCATAAGATAAACTGTCTCGGAAAAGTGAGCAGGATTCAGGAAACCTAATTCCCCTAGAACTGTATCCCTACTGCCTATATTCTGCTCCGCAGTGTCTAGGAGAATGCCTGGCACATCATAGGTACATAGAAATATTTGTTGATTGAGCGATTCAAATCTAGACCTGATGGATATAGAGTCATGGTTTGGGGGATGAAAAGTTCCAGGTGACAGTTGTACAACAATTTGAATGTACTATTGCCACCTGAGCTGTAAACATTGAAATAGTAAATTTTTTGTATATCTTGCCACAATATAATTTTTTAAAGGGGGAGAAAGTGTACACAAAGAGAAAGATAAGATTTTGATGGCTTCTTTTGACTTCCCATTTTCCATTAATGCTTGCCCCAGTCAGTCACTGGACCTCGGGAGTTATGCAGTGACAGAGGGAAAAGATGCAGTTAACCTGTGCTCCTCCAAAAGGTGAAGGCACAGATGCTAGCTGCCCTCTGCTTTGTACAAGAAGAGCAAGGAGTACAGAATGGTGGGGATTGGTTTACAATGGTAGGAATTGGCTTTACAAGTGCATGTATGAATGGGGTTCAGTCAGTTTGAAAACTCTATCTTCTCCAAGAGCCAGGCAGGTAAGAATGTAAATGATTAAGTTAATGTGGGTAACAAAGATAAAACGTAGTGAAAAGAAGGGCCATCTGTACCACAATGTTCATAGCAGCAAGGACTACAATCGCCAAACTGTGGAAAGAGCCAAGGTGTCCCTCAACAGAGGAATGCATAAAGATGTGGTCCATGTATACAATCAGAAAGGAAGAAAACTCAACTTTTGTGTCAGCATAAACGAAACTGGAGGAGATTATGCTGAGTGAAATAAGCACAGAGAGTCAATTATCATATGGTTTCACTTACTTGCGGAGCATAAGGAATAACATGGAGGACATTAGGAGAAGGAAAGGAAAAGTGAATTGGGGGAAATCAGAGGGGGAGACAAACCTTGAGAGACTGGACTCTGAGAAACAAACTGAGGGTTTTGGAGGAAAGAGGGATGGGGGGGTGAGCCTGGTGGTGAGTATTAAGGAGGGCACGTATTGCATGGAGCACTGGGTGTGGTGCATAAATAATGAATCATGGAACACTGAAAAAATTAAATTTTAAAAAAGATAATGTGGGTAAGGCGGAGTTCCTCATGATCCCTTCAAATAGATGAGCCATTGCGCATCTCAGGCCAGTAACTGCCTTGAGGAAACTGAGGGTCAACATTGCTTGGTCTTGCGGTTTTTCATGAGAAGACTTAAATATGGAATTCTATGGGAAATCTTTCTATTTTTGAATGTTGGCAGTCATTGAAAAAATTTTTATCTAGTAAGCATGGGAACGAGAACATCTGGCTCATGGGCCCCCAGCTTGAAATAAATGTTGTATATGTTCCTATCTTTCTGTTTATCTTCAGTTTCTTCCGAAGGACAGACTATTGTTTACTTTCTCACAAAACGCAGTAATGACCCCATGTATTTTGTACATTTTACAGTTTAGGGTGACATGTGTGGTTAGGATAGATATCATCATTCCGGTTTTACTCTTGAAACCGCTAAGGCTGTAAGTAGAAGTACTTAAACTTGCACCCAGGTTCTTGTGAAACAGGGTGCTCTATCACGAAACTTCAGGCAGTTTACTTCTTTCAAAACTCCTCACCAGCTTGTTATTTATCATTTATCTAGATAAATTATTTTTCCCTTTCATCAGAGAAAGCTGAGTTTCTCAATTCCCCACACCTCCTTTTGTTGGTCAGGGAGGAGAAAAAAAAATCATTACCTATGCAGAACTATAGAAGCAGATTTGTGTATTTAGCTCTAATAGATGCAGTAACCAAGGAATTTAAATCATATAATATTTTCCATCTTCCCAGAGATGGATAAACTCTTTTTTTCCCCCCTGAGGGAACTTTTAACTTAAGAATGTGTTTAAATCCCCTTGGCATGTCAGAGTAATCATTAATGTTTACAGTTGCTATAGCAACTAGAAATGCTGGTGATTGAGTAGGAAAAGAGCCTGGGAGAGGAAGATAAGCTGTGTCAATTATTGAACATCTGTCAAACATTTAGCCAATTTAAAGTGACAGGCAAAATGCTTGAAATCGAAGGTGGGTAAAATGTATTTTTACAAACATTTACTTAAGAACATCAGTTTTGTATTGTTTTGCCACTATTGGAGAGGGGTAATTAACTTTCACTTTCATCCACATAGAGGAGGTATTTTCTATGAGTAAGATATGTTTGTACGTGTGATTTTTAACTCTATCATAATATTAACCCACCTCTACTGGATTTACTTTAATGCATCTTGGCCTCTTTTGCATATACTATTTCATTTAGTCGCATGGCAATGCACAGATTTGGTAAACTATATCCATTTTGTAGAATTTTATATTTTATGGGGACAGAGAGGTGAAAAAGTGGGTTTTAAAATGTCTGCCTGGGGCACCTGGGTGGCTCAGTGGGTCAAAGCCTCTGCCTTCAGCTCAGGTCATGATCCCAGGGTCCTGGGATCGAGCCCCGCATCGGGCTCTCTGCTGAGCAGGGAGCCTGCTTCCCTCCTCTCTCTGCCTGTCTCTCCACCTACTTGTGATCTCTGTCAAATAAATAAATAAAAAAAAAAAAAAAAAAAAAAAAGTCTGCCTGTTCATTCAGGGCTCTCCTCTTCCCATGATAGCCACTACTCATTTATGCAGAGGTAGCATTCTACCTATTTGTCGCGTGTCTCCAGGACCCACCCTGATACCCATACCCCGATGGACATCCTAGATCAATTTGTCTCCTTTTGCCTCAGGTCTCATCGCATCCTCAGAACCCTAACTTAGCATTCTGGAGAGCCAATACCAATTAGGGAGAGCTCCTCAGTCAAGTTGAAATCTATTTGCACTCCCTGTCTAATAATGATTTCTCACCTTTGCTTGGTGTTTTCTCATTTACAAATCGTTTTCACGTATATGGTCTTATTCGGTCATCAGGCTTCCAACGTGAAGGTTATCCCTTCTTTACATGTGAGAAAATTGAGGCTTAGAGAAATTAAGTAATTTGGCCAAGATCACAAAAGGAGATGGAGGACACCTCCTCCGCTACTGTCTTTCTACTACACTATATGAGAAAAGAGCAGTGGGTATAAAAACCAAGGTCATGGGTTCCAAGTGCTGCCTAGTCACTTGCTAACTACAAACCAAACCAAACCAAGAAAGGTTAATTCCTCCCTAGGTACCTCTCCCTGTTCCTAAAAGGAGAGTGATAGACAGATGATCTCTAGGATACTTTCCAGCTGTAGTCTGTAATACACGAGTTCTAAATACAACTTTGCTGCTGCTACGTTTCCCAAATACAGCCTCTGTTTATCATCGCCCTCTTCCTCAGTTTCTAGAAGCTGAGAGAACAAATTAGTTTTAAGTTATAATTTTGCTACTTCAAGTATAAGTATACTAGCACTGTACAAATGGTCAGATTTAATCTTTTGGGTTAGTTTTCTTTAATGCTAAGTTTTAATAAGTCATTATTCTTTGTGTTCCTCAGTTTCCTTTCCTGGAAAATAGATATTGCCTCCTAGAGATGAACCAAATGATTAACATAAATGAAAATAATCTCAGAAAAATGAGTACTATACTAAGATAAAATGTCATTGTAGCTTTATTAATCACAAACCCTGATCTGGTCAGATAATATAAGTGGATGATTTAGAATGGATCTTTACAGGGAAGTTGAATGAATATATAGATCATCAAATAGTTATTTTTCCAATCCTTTATCAATGATAACAATAAATATTGAATGCTTGTATATGCTGGACACTGTGCTAACTGTAATAAGGCACTTAGCTTACAGCATTGCCCTTGATCCTCTCAACCACCTATAAAGTGTAGTATTATCCCCACTTTTCAGATAAGAAAATTGACTCTTAGATAATTTAAGTAGCCTGTGTCTTACAGAAATGGCAAAGTAAGACTTTAGGACCAGAGAGATATGTCTAACTCCAACTGCTAGGGTACATATTTGACCAGTCATAGAGAATACTCTTAAAATACCTCAGGTGAGGATATTTAATTTTAACACACACACACACACACACACACACACACACCCCAAATAAAAAGCTGTGATTAGCAGATGTTATTTTCCTCTGAAAACGCCTCTCAAAGCTGCCTCCCTCCCCAGCCCCCTGTCTTTGCTGTATTACCGTAAAAGAGATACAAGAGTCATTGGTAAGAATCCACTATTTCTAAGAGTCAGTTTTAAGTAGTAAATGGGGTGGGAGATTAGTATACAATTATTTTTCAAAGGACACTGAGAGGAGACTTAAAACAGTGTAAGAAGAGGACACTGCTAAATGGAATAGGGGAGGTGGGATAAGCCTCTAACTAGAAAAAAGAGATGACAAGGGTTTATATAGTAGTCAAGACACTTGATCATAGAGGACAGAAACTCAATATCCACTAGGGAACATTTTTTAATGAACAGATTTACTGATTTTTAAAAAGCAGGTTATATGAAAGACAAGAATGCTCCCTCCATGTTGGTTTTCTTGGGTAACTCAGATGCCACCTGCATTCACTTGTTCTGCCTCTCAGCCCTGAGTCCTGGGTTTATCCTCTCAGACCCGCTTGTCCATAGCATATTGCACATGGGCAGAAGGCACTTTGCTGTGCAGCCCCGGAATCTCCAAACCTGAGGAAAAATGGCCCCTTTTTGCAGGGGTTTGAATTTTAGAAGTTTTTGACTGGCTGGTTTGTGTCATAGGACTCTTCTTGAACATGTGCCTTAGGGGATGAGGTAATCGGATTGGTCTAGCTCAAAACTTATACCGATTCCTGTGGCCAACCTTTAAAGAATGACAGCTTGGGAGAGGAGGAGTCAAGATGGCGGAGAAGTAGCAAGCTGAGACTGCTTCAGTTAGCCGGAGATCAGCTAGATCGCTTATCTAAAGATTGCAAACACCTGAAAATCCATAGGCAGATCGAAGAGAAGAAGAACAGCAATTCTGGAAACAGAAAAACAACCACTTTCTGAAAGGTAGGACCGGCGGAGAAGTGAATCCAG
>NC_081558.1:44908356-45072225 GCF_022355385.1 Mustela nigripes
CACAAAACAAACTGAGGGTTGCCGGGGGGAGGGGGTTTGGGAGAAGGGGGTGGGATTATGGACATTGGGGAGGGTATGTGATTTGGTGAGTGCTGTGAAGTGTGTCAACCTGGTGATTCACAGACCTGTACCCCTGGGGATAAAAATATATGTTTATAAAAAATAAAAAATTAAAGAATGACAGCTTGGTACTATGAGAACCAATTGAAGATGTATAGCCAAGAAGAGAAGCCTGCTTTTTACGGCAAGGCAAAGAGGGAAGAAAAACTCAAGAACGATTAAAGTTTCCTTTGGTTCTGCCCACCACATCTCAAGGCAGAACTTGACTATTAGTCAGTGAATATCTTTTTATTTATTTTATTTATACCTTTTAAAGGTATAAATAAAAATAAATACTTCTGTTTAGGAACGTTTTTAATAGACCACGAGGCCAAATGCTTTTGTTATTCGTTTTAGTTAGCCATTGGCAAAATACAGAGAAGAGGTGGGAAAAAGCATCTTGGATTACAGTGAAGACTAGTATTTGCTTGGCAGATTTGATTAAGGGTTAATTTGGGCTAAGAATTTAAATGTCAGTTGTTTGAATTTTGATCACATCTTTAATTGAGGAGGGTGTAGAATTGTTTAATAATCTGATGAAAAGGCTGTGTATTAGTGACTTGCGTGGGAGTTGGTGACATTGCTTGAAAACTTTGTTCTGTTAGTCATATTACTGCTTGAATCCTTTTAAAAATGTAAATAATTAGAGTTTAACTGACATTTTCTACCATTTACTCAAAATTTTAATCATTGCTACGAATGCATTTCAGTTCCCACATTGAGTATTTTTTTTCCTTTCTCCCCAGAAATTGCTAAGCCTAAAGTAATAAGACAGATTTTGATTATGTTGTGACAAAAAGCACAAATTGCATTAATGATGATTTGTGGGGCCCTTTCATAGAAAATATCTTTAAATGTTGATATACGAGTGACCTGTATATCCTGATATTTCAAGATTTAACTGGTTACTGAGTTCTCTGAAATTCTGAACATCTCTTGAGTGACGTACCTGTTCAGGTACTGTGGCATACAAAAGCAAACAGGAGGGTGCTGATCCCTGCCACATTTCCCATTGTAGTTATTTCAGCAAAGGGCTTGGCAATGTCAGTCATGATAACCCCTGCACCCACCTTGTTACTGGCTCAATTAAGCTGAAAGTGGCTGTGGCAATGGCTTCTAGCATGGAAAGAGGAATCTTTGCCAAAGTACCATTTCAATCCTAAGTCTAATTCCACTGGTTTTCTCTGTGGTCCTAGAATAGATCATGTGTTTTCCTATGTCTCATTTTCCCTGCGCCAATGGAACTAATCTTTATTCAACTTATTTCCAAAAACGGATAGAGGCAACAAATGAGATAATGAATACTAGAGTGTTATGAAGTGTCAAAATTTGGTTCTGCTCATGTATTTGTAAGGGTAGATATGAAAATCTGGCTCACCAAACCCAAGTTTATTTCCTCCTACAAGTAAATATTGTAATCCAGGGATGACTGCCACTTTCAAGTACCCACAATCTGGCCAGGCCACACAGGTGCCATCTGATTTCATTGCCACATGTCATTTAGCCTGTTGTGTTATATGGGCTAGCCATCTCTGCATGCCTACCTCTCTGCTTTTACTGAGTCTTTCTCTTAGGTATTTGGAAGATTATGAATTAGTCATCTTCTTTTACTACCATTTTGTAAACTCAGTAATACTGCATCAGAGAGTTAGAAGAAAAAAAAAGTGGGGAAGGGTTTTTTTGTTTTTGTTTTTGTTTGTTTGTTTGTTTTTAGAGAAAATACTTAGGCATTCTGATTTGAAAAATATGGGTTCTGGGGCACCTGGGTGGTTAAGTCATCTGTCTTCAGCTCAGGTCATGATGCCAGGGTCTTGGGATCTAGCCCCGCATCGGGCTCCCTGCTCCGTGGGAAGCCTGCTTCTACCTCTCCCAATCCCTTTGCTGTGTTCTCTCTCTCTCTCTCTGTGTCTCTCCCTGTCAGATAAATAAATAAAATCTTAAAAAAAAATGTGGGTTCTGATTTTATAGATTTTCTGTCCTCTAATTTCAGTGATTCTGATTTGCAGTCAGTGGTCTGATGGATACATTGTATTCTCTTCTTTACAGATAACTTCTTTCTCACTAATACTTTTGGCCTGGAATTCAGTAATGAGTTGTTGCTGTAGGAAACTTGTAACATTTGGAATTCCAATTCAGTTCAACTAATATTCACTAAGTTGATTATGGAATGTGAGGGACAAAGCATATGTTCCCCTGCCATATGTATTCTTGTCCATAAGTAATACTCAAATCTGTTATCTGGAGAAGAAACAAGCAATTGAGCCATTGTAATAAAGGAAAAACAAAATTTTAATATGTGAAATACTGTGTAGTTGCCATGAGACAGAAAAGAAACACATGCTCATTTGGTTGTTGAGGAGAGACCACATGTATTTTCCAAGAGGGAAAATGACTCTTTACAAAAGGTAGTGATTGAGAGAAGCAGAAGTTGGAAGGCATCCTGAGAGAGAGTACCTAAGCCTAAGCAGGGAGAATTGAAAAGCATAGAGCATATCAGGGGATCAGTGACTGTTTTTCCACTCTACCTTAAGCAACCCTACTTAGCAGGACAAACATTTCTTAAAATACAGTTTTGTTGGAAGGCTAAATCACAAAAAAGTGAAAAAACAAGAGCTCCCTGCTTAAAGCCAAGACAGGTGGGCAGAGCCTTCCTGCAATGCCTTATCTTTGCATTTAAAGGTGACTTCAGAGGGAATAGATATGTATTGTATGACAAAGTAATCAAAGTAATCAGCCTCTCTGATGTTCTGCAGAGCCTAGCTTGAAGAGTACACCCCCAGAAAATGGACTTACATGGAGAGAGGAGTAGAAAGTTAAAACTAGATGATTTGAAGTCCTGCTTTGGAAGGACTTGCCTACTAGCTTAATGTATTTTATTTGATCCAAGTTGCAGTGGATATCACAGAGGACTTGTGTGGGAAGGAGGAACGTGATCCAAAACTATTCTTTAGACAAATTAATCTGGCAATAGTATGTGGGTTGGCCTGGAAAGTTGGCAAAATGGCCGGATGTTCTTAGGCCAATGACAGGTAATGGTGAGATGGGCACAGAAGCAAAAAATCCCGTGAAATTCTAATCCACGGGATTTGGATAACTGATTGGCTATGCTTTCCTCCAACAGTACCTTCCCCCAACATTCCTAGAGAGAATCTGAAATCAGGCAGAAGGCATTGTTGAAGGGGGACATAAGCATTAAGCTGAAGGAGTTAGATCTTATTTTCTTCTGTTCACTTTCCACCTGAGGGAAAGTGGCATTCTCTCTGGAATGGGGCATTGAACTTTGATAGCTCTCTCGTTAACTGTTAAGCAGTTTTCACATTGTCTGAAGTATTTTATACGTGACTGTCAAAGGTATCTATGCTTCAAGCAAGCATACTTACCAAATGAGCTATGGATATTGTATTTGAGGTCTTCATAAAATACGGTGATACCTTTGATTTCTTTAAGTGCCAGATTTTTAACAAATAACTGAAATAAGTATCCTTTAATCCCAATGAGCAGTATTTTTATCTGCCCTCGATAGTCCAGTCAAGTTGCCTCTCTCCGCTGTAGCCTTGCCCATTTGACTATGCTGAGTGGGCTGGACCACTGCTGATCACAGACGTACAAAGCTCTCTTGTTGACCGTGTGTAGTTTCAGTTCCACCCCTGCCTTTATTCCATTAGCTCACATTTATATTCTCAAGTACCATTTTCATACTAACAAAAACATGCAGCTAGGTGTCAATGCCATTTCTTTGGCTTCCTTCTGTATTCCAAAACAGGTCATAAGCTAAATTGCCTACCGAGCCTTGTGGGTCAGTATAAGAAGTAGGGATTGGTAGAAACTGTGACAAAATGGAGACCACCTGCTCTCTCCTAAATGGCAAGCCGGTACTCAGTTCTGCCAGTTGTTTCCCTGATGGAATGAGATTAATGTGTTTCAGTCCTTGAAAGCAGTGTTTCTTCAAGTAGGATGATGTCCAGGCCAGCAGCAGCAGCACGACCACCACCTGAGAACTTGTTTCAAAATCAGATCCTTAGTCCCCACCCCAACTTTCTGAATCAGAAACCTGATGTAGGGTGGAGCATTCTGTGTGGTAACAAGGCATTCTAGTGATTCTGAGCTCACTCAAGTTAGAGAACCGTTAGTGTAGCAGATGCCATGCTGAACCTCTCTAATTCCTCTTGAGGACTGATAACTGAGAGTTGTGTTTGAGTTTCAAAAAAGTCCCAATATGGAGATGTTTATTTGATTTTTACTGTTTTTAAAGCATGCAAAACCATACAAGACATGCATGCTTATGCAAGCTAAATCCATTCTGTGTGCCATCAGTTCCCAGTCTCTACTTAAGAGTCTGAAAGTGCTAACAAGAAGGATGCTGTTCTGTAGAAAAAATATATGGATTTTTTTCCCTTCGTGGATGAAAGTTTGCTGACATCAGACCTAGACAATATTTCTCAAACTTTTTTTCTGATATATTTCTGAGAGCAAAGGAGAGTCAGCATGTCCCCCTAGGAATGTGGGAACACATCCTGAAGCAATCAGCTACAAGTATATGATTTTGTTGAAGCCTTTCCTTATACATTTAAGATTTGTGTGAGTTTTATATCTATTCCATATATACTCCTATTTGGCTTATGATCGAGACAATGTGTTAAATTGCCTTCAAGTTAAATTCCTTAACTTAAGCCTACAGAATTTTAAAGAACATATATGCCCTTCAAAAATGCTTAATCTACTCAATAAGATAGAGGCAAGAAAACAAGAAGTAACCCATAAAATGGAGGAGACTTTAAGTTATACACAAGAGCAATATGCAGTCTATATACTTGAGAAGAAAATGTCCATTTTTTCCATCTTGCTTCCCATCTCTCCACTGCCTCATCTGCGTGACCAAAGAGCATGTACTAGATAATCATTGACTACACTGAGTGAATAGTCAGGAGGCTTATTTTTAGAAGTGCTTGCCACTAGTTTGCATGGGATTAAGCACTTTCCTAATCCTTGCCTCATGTGATCACCACTTCATTTTTCCTAAATCACTTCTACAAAGATGGTAAAGAGTTTTGACCTTACGTGCCAGCACCAGCTGCTTGGAGGTAACTATATGAAGCACTGTATTGACAATAATCATGAATTGAGGTAGCAGAGTCAATTATCGGTGTCAGCTGTGGGTACAGGAGTAGCTATTGGTGGTCCAAATGGACAGATGCATGCTGTCCCCACTCCACCCAGCACCACTTTCTCATGAGAAACAATTTCTGAACGCTGACAAGTCCTGCTTATTGCTGCAGATTGTCTAAACCAAGTTCTCTGAGCTACAACGCAACCTATATTGTAAAGGTCCGTGGTCATCATTGGAGGTATTCAGTGCCCACCGGTGTGTGTTGTACTTAATCGAGGTACAGTTTCTGTTCTATTCCAGCCCTTCAGATTTCAGCTTTTTCCAGATACCTCCTCTTTCCTTCTGTTTCACAAAATGCTGTTGACTATATGACAGTTCAAATATGACTGTATATGGATCATTTAGGGTCTTAATATAATTAGAGGTCTTATCCAGACGCATCGTCACTTAGAAGTCAGTCTTTTGGCCACTTCCTCTTGGAATAACACAAATCTTTTAAATGACAATACCCTCTTCTTCAAGGCTCTCCTGCCACCTGTTTAATGATGCAGAATCACTAGTGCCTGTTTAGTGCTCAAGGTTTCTGGTACCATTCTTAGTTTCTCTAAAACTAATTAGGTTTCTCACAATTTTATAACATCTCCCTTTCCCTGAGTTAATAGAAAGACCAAATACTCATCAATCCATTTATAAGCAAAAACAAAAACATAGTCACAAAAGTTGACATCAACATGTTTGATGTTCAGTGTGACTGGGCAGGGCAAGTATTCTTTTTATTATTTCTACTTTTCAGATGAGAAAACTAAGGAATGGAAATTACTTTCTAGCCGATAAGCTAAAGCCAAGACTCAGTCCAGATATTTTGACAACAAATCAGGGATCTCTGAACTGAGTTATGCCTTTTTTCCCTTTGCCGAGGCAAACTACCAACAGGATCTAATCCCTGTGTTTACTCCCATTGCTGAGCTGAGCTCCATGCTTTTGTGCAAGGTTGGTGTTTAGTAAATCTTTGGCCAAGAATTAAACTAGTGAATGTACTCGTCTAACCCAGTTTATCTGTAGAATCACTTAAGATACATTTTTCACATTTACCTGCTTCGAACCCTATCTCAGTTTAAACTCTAGTTCCAAACACTGTATAAAAAGTAGACTAGATGTTGATAAAACTATCTAAAAATAAGGAGACTCTTGTGCCATTTAAATAATTTACCAAAGTAAAAATGGTTATAGCCGAAAGACTGGAATCCAGATATCTTGACTGTTAATTTTACTATCTTTCTTCTACATAACACAACAGAGCTGAGTTCAAATAACCATAGTGTAGTATTTGTATATGCGTGTTTGTGTGTGTGTATGTGCATACGTGCACACATGCGCATGTGTGTAAAGTTCTAGTTCTGAGGGTACCAGTCTGGCTCAGTTAGTGGAACATGTGATTCTTGGTCTCAAGGTTGTGAGTTTGAGCCCCACACTGGGGGGTAGAGATTACTTTAAAAAATTTTTTTAATTTAAAGAAAAGTTCTAGTTCTGATTTTGTCAATAAACACCTATATATTGTTAGCAAGTTACTCAGTATATTTGGATCCCCCTTTGTCATTTGTCAAATTAGGATGTTGGATTTGATGTTACACGTAGAGAATTGTGGGATTTTAATGCTGAAAGATACTTAGAGACCACCTAGTTGTACTCCCTCACCTACAGATGAGGAAATTTACAGATAAGGAAAACTGGTCTTTTCTAGCTCCAAAATAAATTCAGAGGGGAACATATGGGTTCCTAACAGAATCAGCTCTTCCAATACTGTGACTACCCACTTACCAAATGTGTGGTTGTGATCCACGCATGTAGTTTCTCCAGATTTAATTTTCCGACTCTGTAAAATTGACGGGGTCATCCTAAGGTTCCTTTCACATTTGAAACTTTGAGGATTAAGAAAGGCATCTTTGAAAACTGACATTTGTCTACCCCTGGGACAGGACTCAGAATGTCATGAAGCATAACATAACTCTAGAAAGAAATTAGCAACAGGAACACGTTAAGAGCATCCATCCAAAGGACTCTGATCACAGGGTGAATTTGCTCAATGAATACTTAAATGTGAAAACTGTTTGATTGATGTCTTATTTGAAAACGAATAACCTGGTGTTCTTTGCCCTTGGCCAAAGAAATGGAAAAAAGAACCAAGTTAGGGTGAAGTTTTATAGTTAATTTCCTGTAGATTTGGATGCTACAAGTCAGAAAACCATCACTAGGTCCTTCTTAAGTATCACATAACTAGTTTCAGTATTTTTCAATTGAGCATCAGAAGCTTCATAATCTATTAAATATTGTATTCCAAGTATCTGTTTACTGAGTTGTTACAAATTGCCAATGGGACAGGAACTGTTTGTCACTTCCAGAGCAATTAGTGTGTGAAAACTTATCAAAAGAAATCTGTCAAGTTTGAGTAAGTATAAATATTGCATGGAAGTCCCTAAGGAAATCAAACTGAGTGGGATACATTTTTGCTCATGGCAGCGCATGAGAATTTATTTTGTTTTATTTACTTGGCTCTGTTTTTCAGGATGTTGATAGCATTTCATGTAACCCAATGGATTAATCTTTGGCTCTGATAAAAATAGACTTTGATTCTTAGGGGAAAGCTAGAGTATCTGTTGAGTGATACAATAGTACTGGCTCCTTTCTTTCAAATTTTAAGAGCTCTTATTTGCTTCCTGGCTGGAGCACTGGAATGGAAGTATAGCTAAAAGGACTATTACGTAGAGATCTTCCTCTGCTTCAGATGGGGTCACATCCCAATTAATCCATCATAAGTAGACAATGTATTTCATACACCTAACCCACCGGCCATCATCACTTAGCCTAGTCTACCTTAAAGGTTCTCAGAACACTTACATTAGCCTACATTAGGGCAAAGTCCTCTGACACAAAGCCTATTTTATCATAAAGTATTCAAGAGCTCATGTAATTTATTAAATACTATACTTGAAGCAAAAAACAGAATGTGTGTATGGGTACAGAATGGTTGTAAGCATATCAATTGTGGACCCTCCTGATGGCATGGCGACTGGGAGCTGCGGCTGCAGCCCCCGCCCAGCATCACAAGAGTGTGTAGGACAGTCTCTCGCCAGCCCAGGAAGAGATCCAAATTCACATTTTGAAGTATAATTTCTCCTGAATACATAGTTTCATACCATCATAAAGTCAAAACATCAAAAGTCAGGACCATCTGTAGTCTACTTTGCCACTTTTTTGACTCTCCAACCTTATCCTTTCTAGGCTTCAGTTTTTTCATATCTTTAAAATAAAGGACAAGTGATCTATTGGATAATTTTTAGCTTCACTAACCCATCTTACCTGCATTGATGTCTCCATTATCATTACATTATCTTTCTCATGCTCCTTCCTCATTGTCCTGGACAAATAAAAACACAGTATTTACAGGTAGTGACATTTGCTATAAAGAAAAATAAATTGGTATCTTTTATAGAGATGTCCCCCTTTCAGGGGACTGGGCATTTAGGTCAATATGATCTCACCAGTGTAGCAATCAAGACTTTTTGAACGACCTTTGCACTTTAGGACTCAATGGTATTTACAAAGGTCACCTGTTCAATTGATATTAGTTAGGATCTTTAACATAATCCATTTGAGACCGCTTTTGGCAACTGTGGTTTGTTTCTTTTCTACACCACGGAAAATCGTTATCGTGTTATTATTACATTTTGGAAAGCTTACTACAATTTTAATTCAGCATTTTGTTGCTTTCTGTTGTTTAGAGTCACTTAACGATCCATCCCACGCTGAAGCAATAGAGTTGATAATCTTCATATTATACTTAATGTTTCTAAAATGGAAATCACTCCCATTTGTCCAGGGTTCCCCAACCTACGTCTTGTGACCTATTAATAGATGTTTTAGAAAAACAGTATGTATGTAGAGGGGATTGTGGAGAGGGGGGAGGTTTTATGATCAAGTAAGTCCTGTGTGCTTAAATATGCTCTGAAGAATTTGAGGAATCTTGGGATGTTAAAAATCTCTTGCAAGGATTTATTCTGAAAGAATAAGTTTAAGAATCTGTCAAACTTTGGGTAATTTAGGGCTTCTCAAAGTCATTTGATTATATAACCCTTTTAAATTTGAGATAGGTAGGAGGGAGACTACTTCTGTTAACAAAAAAAATTAATATTCTAAGGACCACAGTTTAATAAACACTGCAGTATATGCTTCAGGTTGTTTGCATCTTCTGCTAAAGCACTAAGTCACTTATGTCACAAAAGCAGTGAAACCAAAATAATTAACTTATTTTTAAATAGCCAAACAGCATGTTAATTGGGTATGTTTTTTACTTTTACTTTTAAAATGATTAACTTAAAATGATTCAGATGTGCTTAGGACTCAGAGAGCTTTCACATAAAAACATCCTCACTACGGAGACTCTTTTTTATTTTTTAAAGATTTTATTTATTTATTTGATAGACAGTGATCACAAGTAGGCCGGGGTGGGGGGGGGAGGCAGGCTCCCTGCTGAGCAGAGAGCCCGATGCAGGGCTCGAATCAGGGCTAGATTGCAGGACCCTGGGATCGTGACCCAAGTCGAAGGCAGAGCCTTTAACCCACTGAGCCATCCAGGCGCCCCACTATGGAGACTCTTAACTCTAGGAAACAAACTGAGGGTTGCTGGAGGGGAGGGAGGCGGGGGATGGGGTAACTGGGTGATGGGTATTAAGGAGGGCATGTGATGTAATGAGCACTGGGTGTTACATGCAACTGATCAATCACTGAACTCGACCTCTGAAACTAATAGTATACTATATGTTAATTAATTGACTCTAAATTAAATTAAATTTAATTTAAAAAAGAATCCTCACTACATACCTGCATCACATTTATTATTATCCCCAGTTGGTGGGTTAAAAGTTGAAAGTGAGAATGTTTAAATGGCTTCACTTATGTAATACAGGTGTGAAATTTGGTCTTTTTTTTTTTTTTTAAACTCCAATTAAAAAAATAACAAAGTAGATGACCTTTCTTTTCCCCCTGCTGATATCCGGGGGTTTATACAACTTTTTGCCTTGTCCTACAGGATTCAAAGAGGTTGCTATCACTGGCCACTGGCAACAGTCTTGAAAAATGTCTTTAGAAAAAGAAAATACAGTTTCATGTATTTGATTACAACTCTCTTTGGAGAGGTGTGGGTTGATTAATATTGTGCTGGTAAATTACTTTCTAACTTCTACCTTGTGATTTTGGAGATGCTAATTTATACTTAAAACTCTCCTATAGCTATTTAGGGGATAGACAATGTTCTCCTCATTGTTCATATGAGAAAACTGAGATGCTCAGAGATTACTTAGTTTGCCCAAAACTCACACACCATATTGAGTAAATAGTATACTCTACTTTGCTATTTGCTCTGTTGTTTGTTAAAATCCCCTGGTTTTGTATGGAAAAACTACCATACCAATTGAACTTACCCATGACCTGTTGTAGGGGTTTTCCTCCCCGAGACTTTAGTTGCTTGCTGGGAAGCACTTGCTTATTTATACTGAGTATCCTCTTGACATCAGCATGGGGTTACTTATAATTACAGGCACATGTGTAAATAAAATGATTAACTATTCTCATATAAACATAATTATATCTCTCTAAAATAACACATGCGGAAATTTTATAATCCAGTGATAAAGGGAAAGCAATCTGCATGACCCCTCCTTTGTATGTAAACAGTGGATTATTAAGGCAGAATATGTTTCCTGTTGCACATTTGGTTATTGAGGACAATTACACTTAGGACTCATCTAAGTATTAAACAACAGAAGTGCCTTTTCCAACAGTTACTGTTCTCTATAAAAAGCTGACGTCCTTCTGCCATTTTCCGAGGACATTGCCTACATTTGAACTTTAGCCCAGGATTCTATTAAAGAGAGATGTATAAGAATCAGCTAACTAGTTCTGAAATCAGCGTCTTCTTTTCTATCTAGTTGCTCCTCCCTCCCCACCAGAGTAACTTTTGAAGATAATATGGGGCATGTTAACTAATCAGTGCTGGTGGCTAGTATATCACTTCCCCAGCTTTGAACAAATCTGGAGATCACTCCTTAAAGAGAGGGATCATGGAAAGCCTGGAGCTGAAGAAGTTTGATTTCCTTGGAGCACAGTAGTTCACTGTAGCAAATCATGTAAGCTCACTGTCATTTAGGATTTGTCCCTGTAATTGAAAGCATGGCATCACATGTTCATTCACAAAGTATTTACCTAATTCTTCAGAAAAATTAGAACTTTGAAGCATATGTTTTCAGGTGTGGCTGCCTCTCACACTTGTCCCACTGGCACTCTGGGATGAGTAAGTATTTGCAAAAAAGTTGTTCTTAGACTGTGATACATTATTCAGCCAATATTTTTAAATACACATTTACGTTTGGGACCAGCCAACCAGTCAGTCAGTGTGTTTACCAAGTATTTGCTACAATATTAAACCACCGTCTCACACAAATAATGGAAAAATAGTTCAACCTCACAAGTAAGGAAAGAGTAAGAATTAGCTTTGATAGCAAGAGACTTTGGGAGAAGAATAAATTGAGAGTTAGGAATTATTCTGTCCCTAAGTAGGGTGAAGAGTTTGGATTAGTTACTTTGTTGCACAGTTTCTCAGTTAATAGAAAACTGTAAAATGCATTGAAAACCACAAAATGTTATGTAGGTATGTGGCACCATGATGCACTATAATGATTATTATCTATAAAATGAGAGAAGTGATTCAAATAGTTTTCAGGGTGACTTCCAGCCTTATGATATCAAAATTATAGGCTCTCTAGGTCTGTAATTTGAGCATTCGCTCAGTAAGTATTGCATAGTGCTTGGCACATGCTTAATAAACTATAAATGCTTATTCCCTTGGCTTAAAGAGGTTGGACTTCTTTTAATCAACTATCAGTATACCTTTTAGTTCTCTCAAAATAAAAATCTTATTGACTGACACTACGAGTGCTGGTAAAATGCTTAAGGGATTATGATTACTTTCTATTTATATGTAATAGGCTGAAAAAGGATCATTGGACAACAGTATGAATTTCTAACTTGACCATTTCTTTCATGAATACAGTAGCATTCCAATGCCAGAAGACATATTTGTAATGATGATTCCTTTGCTTTCAGAGCTGAGCTATGCTTGGATCTTCAATGAATACCCTTCCTATCAGGATAATCGCCGCTTTGTTTCTCAGGAGACTGGGAATCTATATATTGCCAAAGTAGAAAAGTCCGATGTTGGGAATTATACCTGCGTGGTTACAAATACAGTGACAAACCACAAGGTCCTGGGGCCACCGACACCACTAATACTGAGAAATGATGGTGAGTTTCCTAAGGGATTTTGTTCTGGGTTTTTTTTTTTTTTTTTTGGTCCCCTGTTGCATATGGAAAATTGTCACATTATTGGCACACAAACCCTGATTGTCTAAATTAAATTTAAGAAAAGTTTAATGCTTTTTACATTTGGTACCTATATTTTCTCCATTTGTGTAAGAAAAAAACCCATGAATCCATTTTGGAAAACTCATTAGTAGTTTAATTGCTAATTTCAACATGGATGGAATGTGGATTTAGGTAAGTATAAATAACAAAGGAATCTATTTCTTGTTCTTTTTCACTTAATATATGAACACAGGCGGAATGAAGTGGAAGGTTGAACAACTAGCTCATTAATTAATTCTATGTAATTTAGTATTCAGTGTCTGGAAAGAAGTTTTAAATTATCCAAATAACTTCTGGATTAATGATACTAATGACATAGTTCACACCAGTGTGAAATACAGGAATACCAATGCCTATCTGAGAAATAAGTTTTAATTTCCAGCAATCATGTAAAAAGATTTCAAGAAAATATATGAATTTCACCTTAATTATCTAGATAGATGACATAACAATGTGCTTTTCAAAGACAATCGTACTGAATTGTGTATCAAAACTCTAGTACCGTTATGCCTTTCCCCCACTCTGAGTATTTATATGTATTCTGTTCCCTCTTCTTGAAATGCTTTTCCTTCTCTGAATCTCAGCCTTTCATTTGGCTGACTTGTACTGGCCCTTTCCTTTTCTTCAAGTATATCACTTTCTCCAGGAAGTCTTCTCTGCCTGACCCCATCTCCACTATGCTGCATCAGGTGTTTTCTCAGTAAAGTCCAGCAATGTCTATAATGTCAAAGTCCCTAAGAACTCTTCATTCTGTATCATAATTACCATTGTGATACCTGTCTCCCTCACTACAAACCTGCTGTTTAGAAGCACACACAGTGCCCTGATCACTAGTATATCTCCAGCACTTCATGCAGTAACGAGAACATAGATGCTTCTTAATAAATACTTATTGAGTAAAAGAAAACAAAGGCATACTCAAGTCTTAAAAAAAATGGCTGGCATAATGATTTAAACAGTCATGGTTTACATGTTTAAGTTTCTACTCTTTTTAAATTCCTTTCCCATTGAGTACACATTGGAACCTTCCATTATGAACAGGAATCACTAGACTCGTTACACAGATGAAGAGACTGTCAGACAAGAATATTAACAACAAGCATTTTCCTGGGAGCTTGCTGTTTGCTGGGTGCTCAGGATTTCACCAGGATTATTTCATTCAAACTTCAAGCAACTGTATAAGGAATTTCCTCTTTTATTTATTTTTTTTATAGATGAATGAACAGGGGCTCAGACATGTTAAACAGCAAATCCCAAAGCCCCACAGCTAGCTAAAAACTAATGGCTTCAAGATTCACACTTGGCTCCCATGTCCTATTAATTCCAGAGCCTAATATCTTAACTCCTCACTTACTGTTTAATTTTGTCACACTCTGCCACCTCTTACCTGAATTTATAAAGAAAAACTTGGCAAATTGGCAAATTCAAGCCTGGAACTCAGATTTCTCTCCAAATGTGTTCCTCTTCCCTTCTGTACTGAAAAGACTTAGTACCCAAGTGGGGCTGTAAATCTGAACCTCCCAGAACAGGGCATTTGCAGACAAACCAGCTCTGCAAAGAGGGTCTGAGCACATACACCATGCTATGTAATTTTTTAGCAAATAATGTAGATTTCAGTCATTCCTTTATTTATTCCTTCCTGCATTTTGCATGTATTTATTTAATACTTATTGTGTAACAGATACTACCCTGGTACCAGGGAACAAGAATAATAGGTACTTATCTCATTGCACTTATATTCTCTAGGAGCACACAGGTAAAAACAAACATAAACAAAAACAAAAGCCTAGTTATTCTAGGTAGTAATAAATAAACCAGTATGATAAAATAGAGGCTCTGTGGCGTGAATGTCTACTTTAGTCAGGATTGTCATGGAAAGTCTTTCTGAGGAGGTGACCTGTGAGCTGAGACCTGAATGATAAGAAGTCAGCCCTGTGATGTTCAGAGAGAGGAGCAGTGCAGGCTGAATTAGCATCACATGCAAAGGCCCTGAGGCCTGGAGTCGGGGGCGGGAGGGGGCACTTGTCATGTTCAGTAGCAAAAGAGATTGTGGGCATGGTTGGAGCACAGTAAGCAGAGTGAAGGGTGTTTTGAGTTGAGGTTGGAAAGGAATCAGCAGCCAGATCATGTAGACCAGATTTTATTTCAAGTGCAATGAAAAGCCATAAGAGGATTTTATTCAAGAGAGTGATATGTGTTTTTTAAAAGTTTGTTTAGTTCCTGTGTAGAAACAGACTTCTAACAAGTGAGAGGGGACACTAGATATCCAACTAAAAGACTATTGCAGTAATTCAGTTGGGACATGATGGCAGCTTGAACTAGGGAGTAGTAGCAGATAATAGAGAAGTGGGTGGATTGAGGATACAGTCTATAGGTAAAACTGCCAGGACTTGCTGAGGCACTGGATGTGGGAGGTGTTAGAAGAGAATGTCAGGGATGACACATGGGTTTCTGATGTCACAACTGGGTTTATGGGAATGCCATTTACTGAAATGGTTTCACTGAACAGGTTTATAAGGGAAAATCTGAAGTATTATTTTAGTCATTATTGGTAAAGCCAAAAGAATGACTTCTCTCTTGGCAACAAAAAGAATTATTTTGTTTTATGCTTCTTGTCCCATCTCTCTATCCTAATACTCATCTGATATATTCACATGCTTATCAGCTTGCCTTCTTCCCCAACCTTGCCCACAGTTACATGTGATCAAGCATAGGTCCATCTACCTTTGTTCCAGGGAGAAGCACCATGCTTGCCAGATGACATGTGTTAAATGAATATATTGGAGTAACTGAATTATATTAAATAAAACTGAAAATTTTGTTAGTTTAAGAGAATAGTAGGCAAAGGACCATTTTTGTCCAAAAGCTATTGATGTTATGTCTTCACAGACCAAAGGATGAAGAACCTTTTTCAAAAGGTGTGCTTCACTGGCACTGTGTACAGAATTACTTAAAAATAAATCCCTGTGTCCTCTGCTTATAATGCACTTATGCCAAAATGTCTGTTCAGTGGTGTTATTATCCATTCAGGTGTGTCAAGTCACAAATGTAATGAAATATTGATGAAGTGCTAAGACACAGACCAGGAGACACATTGCCCAGAGTTGCTAGAAGGAACAAAAATTCAGGAACACAAGAACTCCAGAATCATCACGGACACTTCATGTTGCCAGCAATTTTGCCTTTTGCTTAGCTTTTAGATTTATCTTAACTTGTCTAGTATATCATCATCGAGATGACAAATGTTTTTTACTGGAATATTTTATCACAAAATTAACAGAATAAGGATCTCATTCTTCAGCAGTTAATGCCCATTTATTCTTAATTTCCATGAGAGTTGCATGGTAAAAGTTCATAATATGTCTTTCCCATTTAGGCTGGAGTATATAAAATGGATACTTGAGCTATATTACTAAGGACAAAATAGGTTATTTAATTAGCTCTTCTCTGGAGGTAAGAGAAAAGGGGAAATATAAATCAAGAAGGGATTGCAAAATAAAGATGACATTCTTGTGAAAGTCTACTCTATGAGAATAAAATCCATAAAATCATTCTGCATGATCTTGTATTTAGAGCCTATATATTAAACTAATAAATACAAAGTTGTATAGAATTTGTACAATCATTTTGTTAATCGAAGCTCTTTCAGAATTTCACATCCCCCTTCTGTCTCCAAAATGTGAAGAAGCAAGGCAACAGAGTCTATTGCCTGAAGTGAACTAATTATCATGGCTGGTCATTTTTCCTGCAAAGCACAGATGTAGTTTAAAGAACTAGATGTCCTCAATATTCAGGTTATTCCCTTGAAGTTCCAGCTAAGCAGTTCTGGACTGTGATTCATTGTTCCCAGCCCAAAAGGTTACAGTGAGTCATAAAGAGTGAACAGTGAACGTTGACTGGAGTCCTGATAGACATCAAATGTGATATTTGTCCCATGTTTATCCCACTGGCCCTAGAGACCCTTTGCCCCTAGCTCACCATGGTTTGGCAAGACTTTGGTGTTTTATGTTCCCACCCACACACTCTTTACATGCTTTACCCTTTCCTGGGGCTCAGACTGTTACTGAAATCAGGGGCAGGATGGTTTGACGTAAGCCTGAAGGACTCTGGAGCCAGGTCCCCAGGGTGGAATCCAGTTGTACCACTTATTAGCTGTGTGACTTTGGACAGCACTGTAACCTCATTTCGTTCCAGTTTTCCCAGCAATCAAGTGAGAATGATGGAAGCTAGCTCAGAGGCTTATCTTCTGGGTTAAATTACAAAAGAGTGACAAAGTAAAATGCAACATCGGTAACCTCCTTACCTAGATATACTCAACAAATTATATTTTAAAAAACAGATTACATAGTGAATAGATAGTATTATTTTTTTTTAAAGATTTTATTTATTTGACAGAGAGAGAGAAATCACAAGTAGACAGAGAGGCAGGCAGAGAGAGAGAGGAGGAAGCAGGCTCCCTGCAGCAGAGAGCCCGATGCAGGGCTCGATCCCAGGACCCTGGGATCATGACCTGAGCTGAAGGCAGAGGCTTTAACCCACTGAGCCACCCAGGCACCCTGAATAGATAGTATTATCCTTGTTGTGTAAAGTGTATGTAGATGATGACAGAGACAGCTGGAAATACCACTCTCCAACATGCTAACAGTGTTAAAATTGGAAGGGTTTAGCTTTCAGAGGTAAAATGTTCAATTCTTTTTTTTTTTCTCTTTGCTTTGTCGTCTTTTTTTTTTCTACAATGATTAGAGATCTTTTGAGTTTTTAGGAAGACATTTGGTAAAAGGGTTATTTACAGATGGCTCTACAAGGAACTTAGAAATCACCCAACTTTGTATCTTTATTCTTTGGGAAAGAAGAGAATTAAAGACCAGTGGAGTAAGGTGAGGAAGCATCAGGGTCAAATTCCCATGATCCGTCCCCATGCTACTTAACTGAGTTTCACAAATGTTGTTTGGGGCTCTAGATTAACAGATTTGCCTTATTTTCTGCTATGATTTTTAAATTTCTTTGTATTAGTTCTTCTAAATAACTATATATTGCTATGTAGTATTTACCTCAAGGAAGTATGAAATTGAATTATTACACAAATGTGAGAGAATTTTATAACAGAGTTTATCTAGATATTTAAAATCTGCTTTGGAAAAATAATATAAATTTTTTGTGGAAAAGTGTACCTGTTGCTTAGGTACCATGGAGAAAAAAGATTTGAGAAAAGCATATCATAATTATTTTTATGATCGGTACTAAAGTAGTCTCTGGATCAATATAAGCTAACTGTTGGTTACTAATGTTAATGAGCTTGCTCTGTTATGAGCTTCCTACACAGATCTCAAAGAATTGTCCCTAAATTTCTATAAACAAAGGTAATAGATTACCCATAGAGCATTAAGTACAAGAGAAATCATGGATTTAGATTATATTTGTAATGGCTATTTCTTCTGTCTTTAATCACTATCCATGACCTCCTTTAAAATGGCTAAAGAAGAGACGAATTAGCAGAGATGACTACAATCTTGGGAAAATGAGGTCATGTCCATGAGGATGTTTTATGTCCATTACATACACAGGTATATAATTGAGCAGGAGTTATTATATGACCTTTGCCTTTTTTCTCTGTTTTCCTTGAGGCTGGCTGGGGATTGGTTTGGCAGTTCTTTGTTTTGCTTATTAGAACCCAGACAGATTTTAAGCAATTTATAGTCACTGTCTGTCTGATGGCTCCTTGCTTTGTATAGTGGGTATTAAATATTTTTTAATATTATCCCCAATTAGAACTCTAAATAGAAGAAATACTAAGTAATGGGGGAATGGGGTTTATCCTCTCTTTGCCTTTCAAAATCTCTCCCTGTTTCTCCCCTTCTCTTATATACACATTTATAAATATATATATGGGTTATGTTGTATAAATGTACATATGTTTATATACACTCGATATATTGTCTTTGGAAATTAAAATGTAAACTTAATTATAAATTTATGTTCTTATATATAACCCAAATAATTGGTGATATTTTTCTAAGTTCTCCCTCATTTTTCTCAGCCTAATTTTATGTAGCCATGAAAATGCTGAGCATGGTAAGCACTGAGGCATTTAACATTTTCACCTGAAGTCAGCTTTAACGCAGTGGACAAGAGACTAGCTGATAACCTCAGCTTCCTGCAGTTTCAGAGCAAGGGGGACAGAAATAGATGTGCTGGACATAGGGTTGAAAATGTCCCTGATTGGTGCCAACCAACTTTGTCTTTTTTTTGCTATGGCCTCACCTGGGATGCAGTGTAGGCAGGACAGGACTAAAAAGTCAGGAAGAAAAGAAGTCATGAAATCTGGGCTGCAGTCTCAAATCTACCACTAACTCACATGACAAAAATCATGCCGTTTCTTTGGTCCTCTGTTTTCTTAGCTATTAAAATGTGTGATTTGTAATAAGTCAGATCTAAGCTTTAATCTAGTTATCCTATAGGATTCTAGTCACAACTCTTCTATGATACCTTACTCCAATCCCAATATTCACACAGGCCAGGTAATATCTGGTGCTAATCCACAGATGCCAGTCATTGGCTCGGATTTCTTCCCAATGCTAAAAATCAATCCTAGCCCCAGACCTGGTGCATTCACTCTTCTGATCAACATGGTCACTTGTGAGCCTTTGCCTCTATGACCATAGTGGCTCAGAAGACTATATCTCCCTTAAAGTTCCAAATTTAAGACCAAAGACTAAAAAATGGAAAGGATAAAATTAGAATATTATAGAATATTCTATAATGTTGATGCAATATAGTGTATCCTCCATTATGACATGTCACTTGTTCATAGTAAACTTTTCTAATACTGCCCCAAGCTGGATTAGAACTTCAAGTGAGTATTAACAACCACTGTGTGTCTTCATAAACAAAGCAGCTTGATTTGTTGGCCACTTAATTAACCTCGTGAGATCAGATCACAAACTCATTCATTAAGAAGATCTTTTTTTATTATAAACTTGATCTACAACCTTTTACTGATGACCTAGCATTTAGATTAGCAAGGATGACACTTCTGCCTGGCAATGGGTAGAAATATATTCTTCACTTAGACACAGGTTTATGTTGCTTAAGATCTAGGGTTTATACCCAAACACTTTGCTTTATTTTACTCTCACTTCTAATTGCAACTTTTGTGTGGCTTTGTCACAGCAATCATGTCTTGTTTTTAATTTTCTAACAATATCACAGTTGAGGATCTGTGGGTGTAAAAGGTGTTTTATGAGGGGAATATCTAAATGACTAGAGGATGTGAGATATTTTGCTAAACTGCCATTGCTAATCTGATTTAATAGCATCTTAATGGCTCTGGATATTTTGAAGGCTTGACAAGCTTAGAAACTTGGCAGTCAGCTCTAGACCTCTAGCACAGTCATTCCATTTCAGGTCCATGGGAGCCAAAGGTCTTGGATGGTCATTTAGCTACTCAGTTAGGAAGCATCTGTTAAGTACCGGTTGTGTGTGGTATATTATGAAATAAAAAGATGTGATCCCAGCCCCTGAAAACCTATAGTCTTAGAGAATTCCAAATTAATGAAGGGTCTGAAATTTCATTCTTATTACAATCATTGAATTGAGTTCCAGAAAACACTTGTACAGACAGAGGGATTTGAAATGAATAAGGGAAGCAGAGGTGTCTAGCCTAAAATAGAGAAGACTTGGGACATTCATTTGATTATGCATTTAACCAACAATTTTCATTGAGTACCCGTTGTATACCTGTCACCAGGAATGCAGACATCTGTGTATAACAGATTACAGCTCATCTGAGAAGCGTAACTGCAGCCTGAGGCAGGAGTCGGGCCATGTTGGGGGAGAGTGAAGAAGTAAAGCAGGTTCATTTAAGTTTCTTTTGTAATAAGAGCCAACAGGAAGCAGTGAAAGATGCAGTGAGATTATACATATAATTGTGCCTTGGATGGGAGGAACTCTGGCCTGGTTGAGGATCAGTGCAAGCTTCCATCAAGAGTTGAGGAACGAAAAGAATCCCAGGCCTTCCAGTATTTGTTTAAAGGAGGAATCATTAGACTCCCTCCTGCAGGCCAGTATGGCCTGTGGCCTGTTTCTGTGTTTAAAAAAAAAATAAGTTCAACATTTTCTCCATAGAAATGTTGGGTATTCTTAGTTAATTACTAAATTCTCTGTAATTTTTGTTGCTATTGCAAATGGTTTCTTATTTTTAATCACATTCTCTAGTTAGTTATTGCTGATGTACAGAAATGCTATTTTTTTGTGTGAATCTACATTTGGCAAGCTTGCTGAAATCTCTTGTTAGCTCTAATAGTTGTTGATTTTTATCAACCCTCTCAAACTTTGCTCTTTTTCTCATTTCCTCTAAGCCAGGCAGGGGTCAGCCAGCTAGGACTCATGGGCCATATAGCCCACCATGTTTTTGTAAATAAAATTTTATTGGAAACTAGCCCTATCCTTTTGTTTACGTATTGTTTGTGGATGCTCTTCAGCTATAATGGCGGAGTTAACAGAGACTGCATAGCTCACAAAACCTGAATAAAATCCTTGTTCTCTGTCACTTTAGAGTCAAACTTTACCAGTCTCTGACAACATGATAATATCTTTAAATATGTGAAGACTATCCATCAAAAGACTTGATTTGTTGTTGCTCTACAGACTTGAACTAGGACCAACATGTAGAAATTAGAGGGAGAGAGAGTATATTATTAATTAATTAATATATAATTATATATTAATTATATTTCCACTATAATTATTTATATTTATTATATAGCATATGTAATATATGCTTATAATTATTTATATATTTATAGTATAATTGATTAGTATATAATTATATATAATATATAATTAATTAATATATATTAAGGCAATATGAAGAACTTTTTAGTAGACTGACCATAGAAGTACTTACTCAAAGGAAGATGAAAGCTGTCTTTCTTTCACCTAAAAGAAGATGATCTCATAATTAACCAATAATTAGCCAATTACTTCAGCATGTCAGGTAAACTAGGACTATTATAGTCAAGCATGGATACATTCACTCTGCCTTTATAGGAGATAGCATTCTGGAATAACTCAATTATCTCTGCACTTTAGTTATTGAGAAGGAAGGAAAGATCTCAGATTTAAAGTTAAAACATGTGTATTTTCACATCCTACAGATTTCTGAGGATACCCTAAAACCCTGCATTTAAGAGATGATATACAACCTTCAGCTTTCTTACTCCTCTCCAGCACTGGGGGGCAAGGGTCATTGTTTTGATGGTTGTGGCCTCAAACTCAATGGGAATTCACCTTTTGGAGAGTGAATAGTGGTAGAAAGGATTCTTTGGATGGTCCCATAGACCTCACAATGTCTTCTTCAAACGAGAGTAAAATAAGTCTTTTTTAAAAGAGCAAAGTGTAAAATCAGCCAAAGGGATTTGTAGGACTAATGAGGTATTTCCAAATATTTTTAACTTAATGAACTACACATCATATGACTTAGTCCACAAGAAAGTCAATGTGGGAACATTTCATAAGATGATTTTTGCAATTTTTTTAGTAGAAAATCCCATTCTGTGGAAGTGGGTAAAAGTCCCTTCTGTGGTTTAATTTAGCAAGCACAGATTCCAGCTAAGGCAGGTGTTGGCAAAATGTCACGGCACTCAACTCCGAAAAGTGGCCTCTTTCTGCCAACACAGCACTCTGCAAATTGTAGTTAAACAAGCATAGTGTGCGACTGATTTCTCTTTCATATTCTGTAATTTGCCAGTTATTTTGTTAAATTCTATGTTCTTAAAAACATCAGCATCCCGTTAATGATTTTTTTAGGTTTCAAAAGGGGAGCAGTCATTGCCACAAGGTCATATCCAGGATCTTGACAGGCATCGTCCCCAGTAAAATTCCATTACTCCTACTCTCCCAATGCATATATATATTACTGTGTTGTACTTTTTGCTTTGGCTTGACATGTCATGGTTACTACAGAAATTCTTAAAGTGTACTCCCTGGACCAGAAGCTTCAACATCAAGTGGGAAATTGCTAAAAATGCACATTCTCAGGCTCTATCTCAACTTCTTAAATCAGAAACGTAAGCCCTCCAGGTGATTCTAAGTTTGAGAACCATTGGTTTAGGAAAAAAACAAAACAAAACAAAACCTAGGAATTTCTAATTATGTCTTCCTCAGAAAGTCAGCTCTTTGGGTTATTCGGTAAATAATCATTACCTACATATGCCACCATGAAAGTCCTGAAAAAGAGTCGTGTATGGGGGTCATAATGGTAACAAACAGGTATGTGTTATCCACACTGTGTTCCCATTGCTAGGCACAGTGCATGTCCTAGGGTTGGTGTTACATGAATATTTACTGAATTACTCCATCGGAAAAAAAACATAGCTAAGCCTTTGACTCCTGAGGATTCTAATGTGTAGAATTTCAAGTACTGACCTTTCACTATTGTTATCATGGGTCTCTTACTCCAGAAATGGAAAACATTGACAAACATTCTCATGAAATGAGACTTCTATTTTTCTTTACATTTAAAATTGTAGGTGTAACTGTCTCTAAAATTGCAAGTAAAAGCTGTCTCTGTAGACCATTTGTATCATGAATGAATGAAATTATGCAAGAGAAAGGGAATATTACTGAGATCATATATCCTGGTTGATTCTGACTATATGATATGCACTCTTTATTTCTACTTGCCTTGGTTGTGTGGACACAACTAGGCCTTGAAGATGGAAAAAGGGTCTGGAGCAATTCCATCAGTAGCCTTTCTCTTTCTGCCTAATCATTCTGTAAATCAGCAGAGCAGCTGTAGACCAATTAAGTTCAAAAGTGTACAGGTGGTCAAAGGAATGACTTGAAAAATGTACTCGTGTTTTAAAGGGACTTTGTTTCATAAAAAATAAAAGCAGCAATAGCTTTTTGAATTAAATGTAGAACGTAAAGGCCAAAATAGTTAAAATGAAATAAATAGTCAAATAAAAATATAGCTTGGTCCAGATGTAACCAAATTAAATGGAACAGTTCGCAGGTGCCCTCCCCAAAATGTTGATAATATAGTTGGAGAAAATTGCTTCCTTCATTTTTTATGACTATAATTGCTAGGACAATCTTTATATATAATGAAAATTCTTTAAACGTCATGAAAACCATGCCATCCCATCTCTGATCCATATCTTTATGTCCTATAACTACTGCTATAAATCCAGATCAATCTGTATTATTACTAACTCTGTTACTTTAATTTTTAAAGCTATAAATATAGATCAGTGTGTATTAACCCAGAAATCATCCATATAACCACCTAAACAACCTAGAGCTCATGTTAGAAAAAAACCTACTATAATTGATTGAACTGATATAGGGAACCATGATGATGATACTTTAGAAAATACTTCCATGCCTGAGAACAAGTGTACATTTTACTTAAAAGCTACTGTGTGTCATAGTATCAGGCCTATATTCCTCCATCTTTTCCCTCCCTTCCACAAATTTCTACTGATCACTTTTTTTTTTTTCATATGCCTGGTACTGAGCTAGGATTTGTGAGGGCTACAGAAAAAAATCAGAAGTATTTCCATTCCTCCAGGAAATGAAAGCACAAAGAAAAAGATAACATTTATAAATAGCTATAAAGATGATAGAAAACAATAATGCTGTTTGAGAGTGGCCCAGAATTTTATGTGTAAAATGACATTAGTTATATGGAAGTAGTTTTTTAGTACCTATTAAGTGAAGAAACAATGATAGAAGCTAGAGGTACATGCGAAAAAGGCAGACACATTACTTAATCTCATGTATTTTACAATCGGGATGAAATGACAGATACTGGAGTCATTAATAAACAAGATGATTATGAATTATGTAATTAACATGGAAGAAATAAGATGTTGATAAAGAATAACATAGGGACTTGTTTGAGATAGTGTGATAAGAAAACACTTCTCTGAAGGGACACCATTTGAGCTGAGACATGTAGCAAGGGAAAAGTCATCCACATAAAAATCACAGGGAAAATGAGAAATGAAAGACATTTCTACACAAAGACTTGCCCGCCAATGTTCTTAGAAGCATTACTACTTACAGCCAAAAATGGAGGCAACCTAAATAAATGCCCATTAACTGATATTATGGGTTGAATCATGTCTCCCAAAAAAGCTATATTGAAGATGTAACCCCCACCTCAGAATATGGCCTTTTCTGAAAATAGGGTCTTCATAGGTATAATTAGTTCAAATGAATTCATTATGGGTGGTGGCGGGTCCTTAATCCAATATGACTGATGTCATCGTAAAAATACAATAAGAAGACTCACAGAACATGATGACAGGGATAGAGACTGGAGTGACGGAGCTGCACGGCAAGGACCACCAAAGATGGACAGCCACCAGCGGAAGCCAGCAAGAGGCAAGGAACAATTCTACCAGAGTGTCAGAGGCCGTGGAGCCCTGTCATGGCCCTCATTTATGACTTCTAGCCTCCAGAACTGTAGGAGAATACCTTTCTTTCTCTTTAAGCCACTCATTTCGTGTTACCTTGTTGCTAATATGACCAGGGAACAAATAAATAACATGTGGTATCTCCAAACAGTTGAATACTATTCAGCAATAAAAAGGAACAATTTACTGATACATACTGCAACAAGGATGACCCTTGATAACATTCTGCCAAGTGAAAGGGTCCAGATGCAAAAGAACATGGAGTGTCTAATTCCATGTTTATGAAATTTCCAGAAAAGGCAATCTCTCGGAAACCGTAAGCAGATTAGAGTTATTGCCTGGGGCTAGAACAAGTTCTGAGGCTTGACTGTGAAGAGTCAGGAAGGACCATGGGTGTTGGAAATGCTCTAAAACTGGATTATGGTGATGGCTTCACAGCTTGGTCAACTTACCAAAAATCTTTGAATTGCACTTAAAATTGGTCAGGTATTTATATGTAAATTATACCTCCATAAGTGTGTGTGTGTGTGTGTGTTTTAAAGAAGTCAGGGGAAACATTGAGAACTGAGGCAAAGAGGTTTTGTTGCTATCTGGTCATTTAAAGGCCACTGTGGGATGGAGAATAGGTCGGGCAGAGGAGAAGAAGGATCCTGGAGGAGTGAACTTGGAGTCTGGGCCTTGGTACATAGGCATTTAGGATGAGGAAAGAACAGGGCTGGGGATCTTCCACTCTGTCTCTGCATTGCTGTGATATTTCAGTTTCTGAAAAAGGTCCTGTAAGATATATTTTTTCCTTGGTATATCTTTTGAGCTGGGTTAAAGAAACCTAGTGTATATGTAATGTTTATTGAAGGAGGAGGCAGGGGGAACCCTGATGGCTGCTGAAACAGCCTTGCCCTCTGTATTTTAGCAGTATTGTCTCATCTCCCTCCCACACAGGACACACTGCAATGCAGATTGTTTTGATTTCCTGAGAGCACAAAAGACCTCTTTTTCTCAAAGCAATTCTTTTTTTAATTAGCCTTGTTCCTGAAGTACGTAACCATACACACCGCAGTAAAAGGTGTTAACTTGTTCCTGCACTCAGAGTCATACTGCTGATATTTATGGGATGATGAGTCAACGGTTCGACTTTGGTTAGCAAGTTCAGCAGCTGTGTGCGAATGCCAGCATAAGCAAGCGCCACTTCTTTACTGGCCCCACTCGGTAGCAAATGCTCAAAGAAAGGCAAACCCAAATTGAAGTGCATGAGACCTCAGCCCGGCCAAAAAGGAGGGAATGGTTTTGTAACTGAATGTGGCAAGCATGGATTTTGTGTATTTGAATCTAGTTTTGTAGTGTTATTCATTATAGGGGTGAGAGCCCACAATAAAAGAGGAATCAGGGACCAGAGCTGCAACCTGGAACACTAACTAGTTTGTTGTGAAAATGAAGACAAACTGCTTTACCTCTTTGAGATTACAGCCCTGCTCACAAAAGGGAAAGACAGATTAGGACCAATTTTAATTCCGGGAGAAGTGGTTTAGAATCCCCCCCCCTTTTTATAAGATGCATTTATTTTAGAGAAAAAGAGAGTGCACACACATAGTGGCCAGAGGGAGAGAAGTGTTAGCAGACTCCACACTAAGCAAGGAGCTGGACGTGGGCCTCAATTTCACGATCTTGAGATCATGACCTGTGTCAAAACCAAGCACTTACTTAACTGATTGTATCACCCAGGTGCCCCTTTTGAGAATAGGTTGCTAGCTACAGATCCACTCTGTGGGAAAGTATGAATCCATGGATGCCAAGATTAAAAATGCTCAACTAAATTATTTCAAAGATCCCTTCCAAATCCAATCCTCCCTATGATGCTATGAAAGGAAAAAACTAAACAGGTATGTTCAACTTCGCACTTTGGATGACATACCTCATAGCAAACCTAGCTAGACAGCTGTGTCATCTGACACTTTTGATTTTCTTTTTACACATTAAGGAAATCCCCTTGATGCTTCCCAAACATTAAAGCTGCATCAAAAAGGATCATCTCTGCAAAATGAATGAAATTATTTCCCTCTGTCATTGTACCTGTCATCATCTGTTCCTTGCTTTTACTTTTTCTTCTGAATCCCTCAGTCTTTTTTCCTGGAACTATAGAATACCTAAAAGGTGAAATGGAGGAGCCTATCATTTCTTACTACGTTAAGTAATTCCAAACTTCATACTGGCACAGCTGAATCAGAGACCATGGAAAAGGATTAGAAATTGAATAGAAATAAATGTATTCAATCAATTAGAGCAGTGGGAGATGGGGTCAAAAAGGCTTGATAAGAAATAATTGGTAAGTCTTCAGTTATAAAGTATGGACTTAGGTAAAGTATGCACTAAGATATTTAGACTTAAAATAGGGACTTAGAAAAAGTATTTTGTTAGGTTATTTTACCTTGGCCACAATTGTACATTTTCTAGGATATGGGAAAATGGGAGAATATAACCTTCAAAGTAAACATGCCGTTAAGAAGGTGGGTATAATTTTAAGATTACTTTTTATAGTTACTTCCTACTGTCCTTTTTACATTGGTTCAGAATACACTAATACCGGCATTTGATGTTATCCTCTGTGCACTAATTTGTGCTTGGATCAGATTGGTGTTGAAAGTGAATAATAAAGTATTTTGTGGTCACAAATTGATTATTAAGATTTTTTTCTTATATAGATCAAATCAATCATGGAGATTTTTTTTAATACTTAAAATTTTTCTACAATATTTTCAGTAATTTAGTTTATTTTCCTGATGACTAGGACATTATCTCTCCCCTCCTTTTTTGGTCCATAACTGCCTTAAGAAGAAAAGAAAAGAAAAAAATGTTTTTTGATAAGTGAAGTTGAATGCACGGAGAATTTGATCCTAGCAGATGGTACAGCACTGTGATACAAAATTTCCCCTAGCAGTAACTGGGAGAGGAGCCACAATTCAAGGCTGGTTAGAGATAGAACCAGCTTTAAATGAAGAAATTAATTGTGCACATAATGATGTATGAGAGCATCCTACATTAACAGAAGAACACTTACGTACATTTAAAAAGAACCTCAGAGACTTAGTTCCTTTGTTTATTCACAGGGGTGATGGGTGAATATGAGCCAAAAATAGAAGTGCACTTCCCAGAAACAGTGCCGACTGCCAAAGGAACAACAGTGAAGTTGGAATGCTTTGCCTTAGGAAAGTAAGTTCTGGTTTCTCTTCCATCTTGTCCTCCCTTCGGCTGGGGCAGGTAGACAATTTTATGTGCACTGTTCACAGCAATGGTTTCTGAGGGGAGTGAAAAGCAAGACAAGCCTTTCTTTTGGTAATTCTATGTATGCATCTTTGATTCTGCCCTCTCACCACGGAGAGGGGACATGTAATAGCACAAGGGGGATTAGGCTGCCACAATTGACACGGCCACAAAGGAGAAGAGAATGGGCAATTCTGAAAAAGTATTTTGCTCTATTATTGTGACCTGTAATGTGCACGCTGTCTAACCCAGAATGACAGGAAAACAATGGCCTTCATTTGAGATACACTCAAGCTGACTCTTTGGGAAAATATGGACTTTCATTCTTGCCCTAGTTTAGAGAGGATGCATCAGACTTTTCTTGAAATTCTTTTTAAATGCCCAGTCTCTTCTCTCGAGTTTGGATTTCCTTCTATTCTAGCTAAAGATAGGTAAGATCTTACATCTGAAAATTATTCACTTTATTATTACATCTGTGGAGTGATAAGCCTACTTGGGATCCAGTTAACCTTTCCATAGATTATCTTTGCAAGGGCAGAAAGAAAATGAAAAACAGATCAGTTAAGATTTTCCCGGTAACACTGAAAAAAGGATTTGGCATAAATGATACACACTATCTTCTGAAATGAAATTTGTAGATCATCTGTGATTTTAATGATTGACATTAATCTCTACACCCTACTCCCTCTCTCCAGCTAGCCCGTCGCTAACTCCCCATCCTCTCCGTGCCCAAATGTTGACTTATGCAACAACACTAGCATGCTCAACCTCAGTATCAGCACCTAATCTGTTTCCGTATTTTTTTTTTTTTGCTCTTCACACCAGCCATAGAAGAAAGATGTTACTTTTTATCAATGTATTTTCAGCTCTAATAAAAGAATTCTTTTGGTTTTCATGTTTTTAAGTTGGGGCTGTGTGAGCTACAATAGTATCTTTACTTTGGCACAATGCAATGCAGTGATAAATCTTTGTATCCTGAAAACTTACCACATGAAATGAATTATGACATATCTGTAGGACTGAACACTGTACAGACATTAAAAGGCAAGTTGTACAGCAACATATGAGACAGAGAAAATACCCATGATTTATTGCTAAGAGACTAAAAACAGATTGCTAAACATCATAGCGTGGGCCCATTTTTTATTTTAAATATATACGTTGGGAAATGCAATCCAGGGAAAAGGTGGAAACAGGTAGCTGGATAAGCTAGGTATAAATTTGGTAAACTGTACAAGGTGACACCTTGAAAAATCTTTTTTGGAAAAAGAGCAAAACTCAAATCGTTCATATTTCAAAGGGGGTATGAATTAAACTCTATTCACACTGCTTGAATGGCACTGGAATAAAAACAAAAGACCAAAATTGGGCTCCTCCAGTCTGCACAGAACTGTTTGGGTATGCATATCCAGCTGCCAAAACACATCATCATTGCCCACTTAAGAGCAGGAAGACTGTGTCTAAGTACAGTTATTTGTAAAGGCATGTATTAAGTATATATCTCATCAAATGTAAAGGCACCCGTAATGTACTTTTGATAGAGCCATTTCTGCATTTTGAGTTAGTGTCTGTTGAATTAACTTAAATTGTTCTAAAACAAGTGTACTAGAATTGATGGCTTTAATTTTTTAAATACCATCTCAGGTTTTCCAGAGAAGATTAGCAAGTCTTTAGCCTAATTACTTCTCTGTGTGTGTTTTTGTGAAAAATAAATAAGTAAATAATTGTATCCCCTGATAGGAAGCTGCACTCTTAAAAGCTGTGGGTAGCTTGCTCAACCATTGATTTGCAGACTCAATGATGCCCTCCTTGCAATTTAAGATGTGTTCTCACAGTTATGGCTGTAGGGTGATAGATGCCTTGAGAGTACATAAAGACCCCACTGATGGCTTCTTTCCTTATCTTACTATTTTAAGTAAAATTTCCCCTAACCACTCTCCTAGTCAGCTGGTAAGTTGGTAAGGTTCTATAAAAAATATTCCAAGGGACGGAAAGTAGAAGCTGCCAGTTTCTTCTTGCCTATCCCTTAAAACTGACAAAACATCACTTCTGTCTTATTTTAATAATCAAACTCGACAAACAACCCAGCAGGTTTAAGGCAGAGGAGAACCTGGACCTCATATGGGAAGAATGTGAAAGTGCAGTCATCTTCAATCTGACACATTTGTGCTCAGACATTTCTATTTTCATATTTATGATTTAGGGGAAAAAAAAACAGTTACACTAAAAAATGCAAGCATGTAAAATCTGTTTTTTATTTTAGAGATAATATTATATATTTTTATTAAGGTTAAGAAAGTTTATTTGATTCTAAGAAAAACACTTAACATATAAATAGTAATACTGGAAATGTGGATATAGCTAAAATCATAATAGTGATATGTGAATGAATGAAGTTTGGGAATACTGTCTAAGGCAAGCTTATATGTTTAGAACCAAGAAGAAAGGGGTTATGGGAAGCATAGGTTCAAATAAAAGGTACAGTTTTCTCTAATCTAATGTACTCCTTTTTATTCTCACTATCAGTCCGGTACCAACTATTATCTGGAGAAGAGCTGATGGAAAGCCTATAGCAAGGAAAGCCAGAAGACACAAGTCAAATGGAATTCTTGAAATCCCCAATTTTCAGCAGGAAGATGCTGGTTTATATGAATGTGTAGCTGAAAATTCAAGAGGGAAAAATGTAGCAAGGGGACAACTGACTTTTTATGGTAAGTTTACCTCTAGGATTTATCATTTGTGATGCTAAAAACCTTGGCACTAAAAGCATAAACTGGGAGGTTTCCTTTCAGGCTTTCTGGAAAGATTGTGTACAACAGGACTATATAAGAGCCTTGGTTTGCTGCTAATTAGCGTTCCTGGGGTGATTCTGGGTGTGGAGAGTGAGGGTGGGGGCAAGGATGTTGACAAGCAGAGAGGAAGAAATCAGGCTGAGGTGTTTGGGAGATGGGCATTAGTGGGAATGCACTTGCGAAGAAGTGTTTTTCCTCTTCCCATCAAGCTGTAAACATGACACAGGAAAGCTTTTGTGATTCCTTCTCCTGATGTTTTTCTTTTTAAACTGTGTGCTTTTCTTCTTTCGAATTTTGATTTCGGGCTCATGTTAATTCTTTGTAATTGCTTCTATTTGATAGCAATTTAATGTGGTACCATGAACATTTCAAAATGCACACTCCCCAATTTTAGTTCTTATCAGAGTAGAGCGTGACAAATCTCTCTCACCCCAAAGACATTTTATGTGCAGCTGCTCCTATTCCAATCAAATCATCGGCATTGATCCAAACGTAATATAAATGGAAAACCTCTAGCACGTGGTCATCAATTTAGCCAATCTTGGAAACCCCTGTCAGGGTATTGATTTGAAATCCAAAGAGGAATTTCATTGGATAGGCATTTTGAAAGCAAATTGAGTTCTGCCAAATTGGAACATGTCTGAATCCCATCTTTCTGGGAGATGGGAAATAACTATTGTAGACTGATAATTATTCAAAAAATAGTTTAAATATACAACAATGAATATTAAAGTGCTGAGAGTAGTTCTTTAGGGGCAAGTTGTAGTAAGAGTTTTAAATGTCCTTATTTTTTTGAAATAACAGATAATAATAGTTATTTAAAATAAATATTTTACCAATTCTTCTTCCAAAGCATTTTGGTTTTAAGATAGAGCCAAAGATTAGGGTACCTGGGTAGCCCAGTGGGTTAAGCCTCTGACTTCAGCTCAGGTCATGATCTCAGGGTCCTGAGATCAAGCCCCTCATCAGGCTCTCTGTTCAGCAGGAAGCCTGCTTCTCCCTCCTCCTCTCACTTTCTCCTCCCGCCTGCCTCTCTGCCTACTTGTGATCTCTCTTTCTCTCTCTCTCTGTCAAATAAACAAATAAATAGTCTTTAAAAAAAAAAAATATATATATATATATATATATATGGCCAATGACTTTATTTATTCATCATAAAATCTTCCTTAGAAACATGATTGGAAACTGAATGGAGATTTTGAGTATCAGCTAGCTTGCAGGGAGCTCCCCGACATGACCCTCAGGATTTAGAACTTACCTACCTGATATATCCAGGGTGACAGGTGAGCACACACGTTCTAGAAACTATTTCACATGATGACATGGGCAACAGTTGTTTGAATAAGCTTATATACTTCTTTAATCATTCATCTTTCTTCAACAATTATTTATAGGACTAATTCCACTCAAGCCAGATGATGGACTTGAAATGTCATCTTGGCTCTTTCTTAAACTGTGGTATTTGATACCTTATTTGATTGGTTGAAAAGTAAAAGACGGTGCCTGGATGGCTCAGTGGGTTAAGCCGCTGCCTTCAGCTCAGGTCATGATCTCAGGGTCCTGGGATCGAGTCCCGCATCGGGCTCTCTGCTCAGCGGGGAGCCTGCTTCCTCCTCTCTCTCTCTGCCTGCCTCTCTGCCTACTTGTGATCTCTGTCTGTCAAATAAATAAATAAAATCTTTAAAAAAAAAAGAAGAAAAGAAAAGAAAAGTAAAAGACTCCATAGTCCATTGACTGAAAACCATAGGACCAAAAGTGACACATTTGTTTAGTGAGATACAATTGATGTATTTTTCAAGTGTTTAGAGTACATTTTTCTCACAAGCATAATAATTTCGTATATGTCATGCAAGAACAACCTGAAACTATTCAGAAAAATGGCCAATGTTTTCTCTTTTTTTATTAGCTGAATAGAATTTTTGATTTAGTTCTGGCTGTTCCTGAGTGTTATTTGAGTTGTTCAGCTAATTGAATAAGATCGTTTTCGCTTTCATGGTTTTCTTTTTTTTTCATGGTTTTCTTTTAAGTGAAGTATCTGTTTTTGTTATGAAAGTATGAAATGTTCTGTAACCAGGAGTTGGTGTAGTGCTTTCTAGTGAGTGAAAGTTTTCCTGCAGTGGAAAAAGAATACTCCAGAGTCACTGTTCTGGAGAGTCAAACTTGTCATTGGCCCTCAGCCTTGTGCAATAAAATGGTTTGGGTTTTTTTTCCTTCAGGGATCCTGCCCTGGAGATGAAAATCAGGTTCTAACAGTGTTTCCCTTTTAAATGGAGTTATCTGCATCCATGCATGGGGGAAAGAGCGGAATGAAATTTGCCTGCTTTCTGAAGATAACTCGGCTTTTTTCTCAGTTGTCAACCACCCTTGGTATTAAAAGCTTGTCAGATCAGTTGACTTTAATAGCACTTGGCTGTTGCATCTATGTTTATTCTTTTGTTTTTCCTCAACTAGCATATCAGTGACACAGAAATTATCGAACTGTTTTCATTGTCACAGGAGAGATTAATTATACAAAAGTGCTTGGCTGTCATTTTCTCTCTCTGTCTCTGTCTCTCTCTCTCTCTTTTTTTTTTTTTTTTTTTTTTTTTTTTGGTCTCTATTGGGTTTTCCCAGTGCTGAGTTCCTAATATCCAGCTGTCTAGATCTCCAATTTAAATGAGTTATTATAATTAAAATCACTGTGTAGATCACAAAAGGGGAGAAAATAGCCCCAGTTATTTATCCATGAACATTCTATCTTTGTTGACAAGAGAGTTTCTTATAACATTAAGATGTGCTATGCTCAGGGGTTATAAACCATGGGTTTGAGTTTAGAAACCTGCTTCTCTTTTTATGGTTTCAGTTGTTTATTCTGTTCATCAAATCTCCACTTCAACAACCACAGGTGTGCTAACTTCTCATCTAGCTTAGCGATACGGCCTTTTTCCTCATTTTACACTCGAACAATTAAACCTTCCTCCAACCGCCTGCTGGACATGATTCCGTTGTTCCCATCTTCCCTGTGTCAGAATGTGGAACCTCCTATTCCTGGTTGGAATATTCCCACTATAGTTCTATCTTTAGGTTAGCATGTGCTACTCATGTTTGGGCTCTGTGAAGAATTAAAACTAGTTCAGACATAAAACATTTTACCCCATCCTGTCATTCCAATTTATTTTTGCCGTGACTTATACTTGACCAGTGTGGTTTAGTTTTTGTTTTGTTCCTTTGTTGTTGTTGTTGTTTTGAGTATAGTGGACACACAATGTTACATTAGTTTCAGTATCCCATACAGTGACAGGATAAGTTTATACATTATATAGTGCAGTCTACTTTTAATACGATCTTTCAGACATTTTTTCAGCATAAAAAACTTTCTACAGGGACGCCTGGGTGGCTCAGTTGGTTAAGCAGCTGCCTTCGGCTCAGGTCATGATCCCAGCGTCCTGGGATCGAGTCCCATATCGGGCTCCTTGCTCCGCAGGGAGCCTGCTTCTCCGTCTGACTCTGCCTTCCACTCTGTCTGCCTGTGCTCGCTCTCGCTCGCTCTCTCTACAAATAAATTAAAAAAAAAAAAAAAAAAACTTTCTACAAATAGATCTGTAGTTTTCAAGAGTAAAATACAATAAATCTTTGTTGCTAAAGGTAGAAATTTTCCAGGGATTTTAATATATTATTAACTTGTTCAGCAATTTTTTTTTTCATTGCCTGATGTATTGTGAGGCATCCTGATTGGGTGAGGGCTGGTGGCACAGGCAGTAAAAAATTCACCCATTTATAACAATATAATATATTGTATATTGTATATTGTAATATAATATATTGTATATTGTAATATAATATATTGTATATTGTAATATAATATATTGTATATATAGTAATATACTTTAATATATAGTATATTGAACACACTACAAGGGAGCAATGGAGACAGCAAAGGAGAGAATGTCTGCCACGAGGTGGTAGTGAGGGGCTATAGTTATAGGGTGGAGTGAGGGAGTATGGCAACATATGGAATTTTCCCTTTTTTGGTAATCTTAGGAAATTTGCCCCTATTAGAAGTGGTAAGTTAGGGCCTATGACTATTTCAAGATGGGTAGCTTAATGACCCTGTTGCATTCAGGTAGGTGGCTATTCTGGGCCGTTTTGCCTTGCTTAAATTTCCACTGCTCAAGCCTATTGCTTAAAGAAGTCTTTATACCTATGGCAGGCAATGCCAGGCAGTAGGGTTGCAGTACAAATCCCTGCCCTCAAGGAGCTTGTATTCTACTAGAAGTTGAAGATAATATACTACAAAGCAAATGAATGAACTGGAAAGTTTCATATTGTAATTAAGAATTATGAAGAGAATAATCAGATTATATGACAGAAAATAACAAGGAGGAGGGGAAAGGCTTCATAAGATAAGGTAGTCAGGGAAGACTAGTCTAAGAACTGAATTCTGAGCTGAAACCTGAAGGATGAGAAAGACCCAGATTTTCAAGGGAAATATACCTCAGGCAGAAGGTAAAGAATTACAAAGGCCCCAAGATAGAAAATTACGTGACATGTTTGAGCTGCAACAAGGAAGCCAATATAACTATATCATGGTGGAAAAGGGCAAAAAGTTTTGAAAAATAGGAGGGTGACAGATACCTTACAAGCCAGGCACAGTTTGGGTTTTATTTTGAGTATAATGGGAAACCATTGGAGGATTTTAAGTAGGGAAATGACTCCATAGGATTCACCACTTTAGAGACCACTCTGGTTGCTCTGTGGTGCATAGATTATGGGAACCAAGAGCCAAAGCAGGACAACCAGTCAGGGAGCCATCTAGGTGAGATGTTGGTGGCTGGGACTTAAAGAACAAAATAAATGGAGAAACTTAAGTTATATTTTGAAGTTAGAGCCAATAAGACTTATTCTTATAAACTCAGTTTGCAGATGGAACTGCTTCCCAAAGAGCCAGTTTAAGTTTACATAGTAAGAAGCAGAGCTAGATTCCAAATGCCGTGTTCCTTCCTCTATGTTAGAGGTTCTTGTACTTCAGTGTGCATTAGAATACCACGGAAAATTTGTTAAAATACTATCGGGCCCTATGCAGAGGTCCTGATTCTGTAGGGCTGGGGCAGGACCTGAAAATTTGCATTTTTTAAAAATTTTTTTTAATTTTTATTTTTTATAAACATATAATATATTTTTATTCCCAGGGGTACAGGTCTGTGAATCGCCAGATTTACACACTTCACAGCACTCACCATAGCACATGAAAATTTGCATTTTTAAGAAGTTATGCTTCAGTAGTGCTGTCTCAGCTTGTTTAGAATCCACGGTGAGAACCCTTGCTCTGTGCTAAGCTGTTTGCAAGTAGCAGAGTAAAGCTGAGATTCAAGTACAAGCATGCTAAGGTGCTCTTGGTTCTCCACAAAGCTCACCGCTTGCTGTCACATCAGGTCCTGTAGCCAGTCCACATAGACAAAGTAAAAATGAGAGTGCTAAAGCAATTATCTTTGAGGACGGTAAAGGAAAGTATAAAATGGATTTGATTCACTTGATAATTACTCATTTTTCCACCTCATTGTGTCTGTATAGTCACTTCCTTTCTTTCACAAATAGACATATAGTATTAAATAGCCATCATTTAGAAGCATGAAGTGTGAACTAAAAGAACCTGCTATTTAATACCTTTTGTATTTCTCCTATAGGTAACAGGTGTTAGGAGAGTGCAGCCATCATACTTCCATTAGGAAAATGGAATATTTGAGGAATATAATATTTGAGCAGGCTTCAATTCATAGAATCCTGTCATGTTTGAACTGGAAGGAACTATGGAGGCCAACCCTTTGATTTTTATAAGGAAAGAAAAGAAAGCCCAGAGACATAAAATAACTTACCCAAGATCATACAGTGAGTGAGAGTCAGAGCCATGACTAGAGCTGCTCTATCTGTTATACTGCATGTTAATTTTCCTGCCAAGAAGACATTTTAATACAGTAGGTAAGGGGGAAATCCATTAATCATCTAGATACTTTTTCTGCATATCTTCCACAACCAAGGTCATAAAATGAAAACATCCAGATGAACAGTTGACTTTCTCACTTTCTATTTTCTAAGATAATCACCTGATTATTGAGTCCAAATAGCTCTTTTTATTTTCCTTTAGAAATTACACATTTAGTTGTGTGTCTAGACTTTGTATGCTTTGGTCCTTTGGCTCGAATGGCATAACTGTAGGCTCTATGACTGCAAACGATGTTTGAGTATCTCTAAGGTCATCAGTAAGTGAATACAGAAGCATCATGCAGGAGAGCATACTAATTTCCCCCCAGATATGCTAAGTATATGTGATCACTAGATAAAAGTCAGCCCTACAGAGCAGCTTAAAGGACACAGTGACCAAAAACTGAACACAGTAGATAAGGTACTTCCACAGTAGAGCAAGAGTCTGCTTAATTGTTCTGGACAGAACTGATATGAAGACCCTCAATTTCCCTCGGTGCCACTTAAAATAAAGTCAGCAATTTTTGTTTCCTTCTCTTTGTCTGGTAGTTCCAATAAGATGCTTACTGCAATATTTCAAGAGGTGCACACTGAGAACACAGTGTAAACGATGGCCAATGGGAAATGATACAGAAGTAGAGTCATGAGATCCTTACCCAAGAGAAGCTTCAGATTAGGGAAGAAAAAGCCATATCAAGGACAACATTGAAATACAATTCAGTTCCTTCACTGTGTATTGCCATAAGAAGCAGAGGTGCTATTACAATTTTTTACCCAGCAAGGAATACTGTTTAAGTATACTGGTGGCAAGTTTTACATAAGTGGATTCATTTATCTGCAAGTTTCTGTGCTTGTCTAGAGTAGGAGTTCTCACACTTTTCATTTCAGACCGCTTTTCACCTTTAAAAATTATTAAATACTCCAAAGAGTTTTTGCTTATGTGGGCTATACCTACTAATAGATACCATATTAGAAATTAAAACGAAGAATTTAATTTAGTGATTTCTTTATTTTAAAATGAAAACATGTTGAGCCGCCCCCTTCTACACGATCACGCTGAGCTAGTACCCGCGCCTGGAATCGGGTCGCAACCCCAGCCGCGCCTGCCGCCTGCCACTGCCTCTGGACGATGGACCCCCGCAAAGTGAGCGAGCTTCGGGCTTTCGTGAAAATGTGTAAGCAGGATCCGAGCGTTCTGCACACCGAGGAAATGCGTTTCCTGCGGGAGTGGGTGGAGAGCATGGGGGGTAAAATACCACCTGCCACTCATAAAACTAAATCAGAAGACAGTATCAAGGAAGAAAAACCAGATAGTAAGAAGGCGGAGGAAAACATAAAGACAGATGAACCATCAAGTGAGGAGAGTGATCTAGAAATTGACAATGAAGGTGTGATTGAACCAGATACCGATGCCCCTCAAGAAATGGGAGATGAAAATGCAGAGATAACCGAGGAAATGATGGATCAGGTAAATGATAAAAAAGTGGCTGCCATTGATGCCCTAAATGATGGTGAACTACAGAAAGCCATTGACTTGTTCACAGATGCCATCAAACTAAATCCTCGCTTGGCCATTCTGTATGCCAAGAGAGCCAGTGTCTTCATCAAATTACAGAAGCCAAATGCTGCCATTTGAGACTGTGACAGAGCTATTGAAATAAATCCTGATTCAGCTCAGCCTTATAAGTGGCGCGGGAAAGCACATAGACTTCTGGGCCATTAGGAAGAAGCAGCACATGATCTTGCCCTTGCTTGCAAACTGGATTATGATGAAGATGCTAGTGCGATGCTGAAAGAAGTTCAACTGAGGGCCCAGAAAATTGCTGAACATCGGAGAAAATACGAGCGAAAACGTGAAGAGCGAGAGATCAAAGAAAGAATAGAAAGGGTTAAGAAGGCTCGGGAAGAACACGAGAGAGCCCAGAGGGAGGAAGAAGCCAGACGACAATCAGGAGCTCAGTGTGGCTCTTTCCCAGGTGGCTTTCCTGGGGGAATGCCCGGTAATTTTCCTGGAGGAATGCCTGGAATGGCAGGGGGGGATGCCTGGAATGGCAGGAATGCCTGGGCTCAATGAAATTCTTAGTGATCCGGAAGTTCTTGCAGCCATACAGGATCCAGAAGTTATGGTGGCCTTCCAGGATGTGGCCCAGAACCCAGCGAATATGTCAAAATATCAGTGCAACCCAAAGGTTATGAATCTCATCAGTAAATTGTCAGCCAAATTTGGAGGTCAAGCATAATGCCCTTCTGACAAATAAAGCCCTTGCTGAAGGAAAAAATAAATAAATAAATAAAATGAAAACATGTTAACAAAATTAACATATTTTAAGAAATTGACTGTATTTTCCCTAAAAAATTAATGGCAAGAAGGACATTGCTTATGTTTTCGCAAATCTCTTTAATGTCTGTCTTAACAGAAGAAAGCTGGACTCTTATGTGCTTCTCTAGTCAGTCTATCATGATGTATTGGCTTGGTTGAAGTAAATGAAGAAAATATGGTCTCCTACAGATAGGTAGTTGGAAGGAAGAGTTCTCATGGACTTTCTGAAAGAGACCTGGGAAACCCCAGTAGTCCTGAGACCATACTTAGAGAGACACAGGTTCAAAAGAATGCTCCCATCATCACTGATAGGTAGGGTTGAACATATTTTGAGAGCCTATAGATAGAGCATGAATGTTGAAGGCAAAACAGGCCTGTGTGTTCATCCTAACTGAACCACATTCTGAATTGAGATCTTAATATTTCTGGGCCTCATCTACAAAATGAGGATAATTCTATTTAGCCTACAGGTTACTATGAGGTTGAGAAATGACATATAAAAAGGGACACTGATGAGGTAGTCCATAAATACATAGTGTCGATGTTTGGTATTTTGCTCAAAAGGTAGATAGGGGAAGGAGAAAGGGATAAATTCAACAAGAGCAGATTTGGGGAATTACTAGGCAGTGATCAAGTTATAAATTAAAAGGAAATTAATCCATGTCAGGCTAGAGTCATACCTTGGTTTTCTGGGGTAGAAGTGAACTTAGTGAACCAACCTTAAGGCCTTACAAAAACAATAGAAGTGATGGCACAAAACAGGCTGTTTGTGCCAAATGAACAGGATGTGTTCAAAAGGTCTACAATTGGAAGATCAGGGAAGTCTTCATGGAAGAGGTGTTTCTTCACAGTAAAAACGGGTTAGGAATGAAGTGCAAGAGAATACTCCAAAAAGACAAAGTGGTAAGAACAAAGGTTTGAGGAGGAACTGGCTTATTGGACTTGATGACAAAAAAAGACCCTTTCATGACAGGGGCTATGTGTTCAATGGGCATAGTTACAGAGAAAGTAAGAGAAGTAGATAACAGGGTACTATAAATATTAGCCTAAAAATATGAAATGATGGTAATGTTCTCTTAGTATGTATAACAGTTACAGCATGCAAAGCACGTTCACAAATCCTGTCCATTATGTTACCACAGATTATTTCCTACAATCATATCTGTTGTATGTATTAGTGAATACCTGTTAATAGAAATGTGCTTGGTTGCCCTCCAGTATGCCTTCCCAGTAGTCGGCTTTTATCTTTTGTGCAGAGTTTATCATTGTTACCTGTGAGAGAGAGTTGGCCAGAGGCAAAAGTGCAGCATAGAGGTAAAGAGACCCTAAATAGGAGGGCCCAAGTGAAGCACAAATTAACTGTGAACCCAGGAGATTCAAGAGTTCAGTTGATTCAGGATGCAATCTCAAGACTTAGCATATTAAAGTTAGAAGAGACTTCTGACACTCTCAAGTCCAACCTCACCTCAATTTAAATGAGAAAACAAGCTTTCAATCTCCAGGCCCCAAATCCAAAACTGCTTCTGACAAAACAAGATTTACATGACTTCAGCATAGTATTTTTCAAAGTGCACATGTTGTTTATTCATTAAGTCCCTTTTTTTTTTTTTTTTTACATGAAATTCTAAATATTTAAAACAAAGCAAGGCTTCTCAGGTTAAAGACAATACTTCCCCAGAACCCTAAGAGCTTCACAGAATTGAATTAGAAAACCCCCATATTAGGATACTTGCTTGCTGTTGTGTGTGCAGTAGATGAGAGACTGAAGTCAGAGGATGAGGGCTGAACAAAGATTAAAAAAGTACCGGAGCTTAGAACACGATACAAGTAGTTCTGGTAAAGCAGATCTTTCCATTCAACGACTTGTGCAAATGGGAAGTCAGGGGTTGAAAAGGAGACTGTAATGATAAATTGGGAGAGTCTCTATAGTATGGTTTCAAAATGAATAGTTCAAGTGCCAGCACTGGAAACATTGAATTCAAGGCAAAGATAATGAGAATATCTCAGTGATTCTGTCAACAATGCAGATTTCCAGACTGGAGATAACAACTATACACACAGGTGGTACATTGAAGATAGTAATTATCTTCAGGTTCATAAAACCCACTATCAGCAAACTTCTGAAACATTGTTAGCCAAAGCTCTGCTTCCTTGGAGGTGATTCATTTTCTCCAAGACTGTGTAAGAAACCAGAAATAATTTCAAATGGCTACTGGGTCATCTTTGCAATAGTAATTTAAATGCTTTTCTCCAGCATATCATTCCTTTTACATTTTTAAATTTCTGAGCTCTAAGGCTCAGGATGGCATTTTTCCCTATTAGAAATGTCTGATTTTGAAGAATCAGAGATGTCCCCTTTGAGACTTGTTTGGCCACAAAGTTCAAATTCTGTCCCTCTACAGTTAAATTCTTATTGGATATGATGCTTACATGATTCCAATGTCTGAAATACACAAAGATTCAGGTCATTTTTGGCAGTTACTACACAAAAGACCAAAATGTAAAGATTGTTCATTTATCCAAGAGACTAACAATGTCACAGGTCAAATCCCAAACAATCATTTAACCTTATATTTGAATTTGTAGCTAGAGGACAAGACTTGTTATGTTTTAGAGTGGGGTTTATTCCGTTTCAAACCTTGAAAGAACATGAATGACCAAAATGGATGATTTAATAAATGGAGGTGATTAATTCTGTTTAATATGTGGGATATACATATATTACCTGAAAAGGCATTTTAAATATTCTTTCTGAAATAATAGTGCTATACCAACCTATTCAGGCCTTGTATAGAGTTATCATTTAGGCATGGCATCATCAAACGTAGTTGAAACTAGATACCAAGGAGTAAATACCACAAGCCCATATGTGTTAGCCACTCCCTACCCCACCCACCCAAGGAAACCATGTTTTCTGTCATGCACTAGAATGGACCATTTGCTGTTCAAGGACTTAGAACTAGGTGACCCATAGAGATATGGAGAGATAAAAACAATTTCCATCAGACAAAGGACTTTACACAAGAAACTCACCCCACTTAGATCTGATTCATCTCATCTCAATGAATGACAGCAGAAGTCTTCACCATGTGGGCTTTTGCCCTATAGATCTGCAACTGGCATGTGAAAAAGAAAGATAATCTCCTTCTTTGCCATTTATATAATATGATATTCCATTCCTAATCCTGGATCCTTGTCCAAAAGGAATATGCTTTTATCATTTCAGTTTTGGCTTCTAGGAATTAATTTTACTTTAAAAATAAAGAAAACGCCTGATAATGTCTCTCTACTCCTGCGTTTGCTTGTGATTTCACCTGGGCCAGCACAAATAACCACCCCTGAGCATTCTTATCAAGCACCTTAACCTCCACAGCCCTGTTAGAAGAGACAAAATGAACCCATGCAAGTAATTAGTTAGAACTTTGCAAGGTCTTTTTGTAATGCTCTCAAGGCCCTTCCTTCCCTTCCCATCTCCCTTTTTGCGATGGCAAGATTTTGCTACTGCAAGCTCTCTCTAGTTTTGAGAGAAAGCCATGAATAAGCCCAAGTGTTACAGGAAATCCATGACATTGAAATCTCAGTCTCTGCACGTGGTTTTGATGTTTCCTTTTTGAACTTCAACTTGACATTGCTTCATAAGTTCCATTTGCCCTTCCATTTATTTTTCCCTCAGTCTCTTTGAAAAGTTTGGCTTAGTTGTTAATATTCCACATAGGTTTCTGTAGCTTTTCCTGTTTGCTTTATTTTCGTGGGCTCTGTGGGGGGGTAAATATTCAGCAGGTTGAATGTGAAATCAGGCACACAACTGCCATTAGCCCTATCAGGGCTTCACATCAAATTCTCCAAGCAGAGAACAGAAAAGGTATCTACCTTTTGAGCTCCCTTTGCATTAGCAGCAGGAAGATACAGAACAATGGCAGACTTGCAGCTCTTTCAAGGATGAAGGTGATAACCTTTCGTTCAAGTTAATGCTTGTTGATGTTATAACTTTTTTTTTTTTTTAAATCGACCCTTACAGCCTCCCTTCAGATGCAGCAATGCATCATCCCCCTCAGGAGAGGATTTGTAAAATTGTGTTTTGCTCCTTGAAAAACAAGCAATTGCTAGAAGATGTTAAAAGGAGAAAGCAACATTTATTCAGGGACCTAGAGACCTCTGCTGGTTAAATGACTTGTTGATTGTTTTTCTAGTTTTGTTTATTAGTAAGTAGGTAAGATAGACAGCTTAGCCTCAACACTAATAATTTACTTTTGAATTGAATTATAGCTGATTTGAAGCCTCACTAAATGAAGATACTGAGGTCAGGTCAGCTAAGAGACATGTTATGAATATTGAGCAGCATCTGCCAATTGAATACCGATAACAATTCTAACTATTAGGTTTATATTGGTAGGCATAGAAATGCCTATAGAAATGCCCTGTGAGAAGAAAATATTCCAGAATGACAGCTGTAGTTCCCTTCTTCATGAACTTTGGACTGCAAGTCTTCTACTTAAATACATGTGCCATTACAGTTAACAATAGCGTGAATTGTGCTTTCGGCAAGGCTTGATATTTGTGAAGACATGGAATGTGGAATTAAGGTGGTCTTTATGTCTAATGAGAATAAAGAGAAACAAGTGTGACTTCAACTGAAGCATGAGAAAGATGGCATAATTTGGTTGATGGGAGTGGTATTGGGCAGTGGGCAATGTGGGAGTTAAGTGCTGTTTTTGAATTCCTGTTAGACTGTGGGCAAGACTTGATTTCCTAAGAAAGTTTCAGTAAAAATCAGGTCTCATTCAGAGATTAGGAATCCTGGAGCCATACTTTTGTGTATAACATTCTATCAATATGAAATAAGTCAATAATAAACAATGATGTAGTCAAGAAGAAGAAAGAAGTTACACAATTATCCATATAATGTGTAGGAGTAAAGTATATTTAGGGACAGAATAAGCTGCTGTAACAGAAAGACCCCAAAATACAGAGGTTTAAAAAAAGAAGTTTATTTCTTTTCCACATATTTCCCCAAAAATCAGCTGGTGGGTGTGAATGGGGCTGCTTTGCTCTACCAGGTCATTCAAAGTCCAAGAATGGGTAGTCAGCATTTTTATCCTACGTAGCTTTTCTCTCTGAGCCTAAGGCTGTTGGAACTGTCCCTTTTTTCCCATCACTGGTATGGGACAAGGAGAGTCCAGGACAAGTATCTTTCAGTAAACTAACCTGGAAGTTGCTTTCACTACTTTCACACAGGTACCTTTAGCTTGAACTTAGTCACATGGTCACCTCTAACTGCAGAGAAATCTGGGAAATGTAGTGTGTATCTAGGAAAACATGAGCCCAGCCAAAAATGGTGGGACAGTATGGAATATTTCTCCCAGAAAAAAAGGAAAAAAAAAGAAAGAAAGAAAGAAAGAAAAGAATAGATGCTTGCGGGAGAGGGACAGTTAATTTTGCCATATGGCAGTGCTAGTTTTATTTTCTGCCTTTCGCAATTAAAAGACCAGCCACATGGGCTGCAAAAACAGGACCTTCCAAGTTGGACATAGAGTGGGTTGTCTTCTAAAAGTACCCCCTGAACTCTTACCCAGTCCTGTAATTTGCAAAACATCTGGAAACGTAATTTTATTATAAGCCTACTTCTGTCTCTTGATTGCATGTGATAAAAATAGACTCAACATACACTGAACGTACATATTTTCTTTGCTTTCTGAACTGTTATAGCTCAACCTAATTGGATTCAAAAAATAAATGATATACACGTGGCCATAGAAGAAAATGTCTTTTGGGAATGTAAAGCAAATGGAAGGCCCAAACCTACATACAGGTGGCTAAAAAATGGTGAACCTCTAATAACTCGGGTAAGCCAACTGATGATAATTGTGTCTTGCTACTGACTATAATGTTTACTGTGGCCTCATTGTTATGAAAGCAGGAAAATGATGAGTTTTATTTCCAAAATTATAAACAATCAAATATTATTAATAGTAGAAAAAGTGGAAGTGAATGCAATGGATACATAGAAACAACATAAATCCAGTTCTTCAGCCTTGTTTAATTAAGCTTCGGTATAGAACCTTTGGTTTTCACCAATTAACAACTTTGGCTGTACCATTAGAAAGTTATGCAGAAAGTCTGAAACTTGTAATTGTGCTAAGATACAAATTTGCGTATGTTCCAGATAAGAGAGAATAAGAAATCTCAGCATACAAATTCTCATCTCAGTGTGGTTTTGTTATTCTCTTCTGCCTGTGGAGATTTCTGGACAATGTGATATCCAACACAATCACCCTCAAAACACCCACCCTGCCTCCAGACATGTACTAATGACCTACGCAATTGTAAGATTCATCTGTCATGCAACAGAAATAGAACAAAAACAAAAAGTGATCCCAGGGGCTGTAGGCACCAGACAGTAGGCCTGAGAACAGGCAGTGGTACCTGAGAGCTCAGGCTTAAAAAAATATATCGTTTCTGGAGACAGGATACAATATCTTTGCAGTAAAGACTTAGGGTGCGGGTCTTCCCCACCTGCTGCTATCCAGTAAAAGAAGCAGTCAAACCTATTACCTGCCTGGCGTAACAGGACACTGTGGTACAAGAGAACTCCTGGGAACTCCTGGGCTCTGACTCCCACTGCCTCTGGGATGAGAGCTGCTGTGATTTGAGTATCCTCACAGATCAGGACCTCAGAGAATCCTTGAGTAGATCTGTTTCTAGACTGGTGGCCCAGGGGATTAGGTAGAGGAGCCAGAGAACTGTGAACGGGAATAAAAACAAAGAAAAATAATCTTTTTCATTAATAAACCTGCAAACCAATGTTCTAAAACATAGGCAAAAATTTATTTTTTTAGAAAGATGACCAGCCTATAGAATATTCTAACCAAGCAAAAGGAATGAGTCTCTTTTGGGTGCTAAAAGAGTTGCATGAAGAAATCCTGTCTATGAAAATAAAAAGATATTTTGGAGAGATAAACAGGCTTTTTAAAAGCATAAAATGGAAATTTTAGAAATACATAACCACGGAAATAAAAACCATGCAGACTATTCATTTTGTAAGGGGACGTGATAGGTTAAAATAATATGTTTAAAGGATTTGGAAGGTATACTTCTCAAACATTTAACAAGTGCTAACTGATCTTGACACTTTAAACTCATTGTCTCATCTGATATTCACAAGGAAACTTATGAGGTATGTGCTATTGCTGTGCCCAGTTTACAGACAAGGAAACCCCTGTCTAAGATCACATCCATCCTTAGTAAGTAATGGAGCCAGGATCCAAATATTAAATGTCTGCTGGATTCAGAACCGGGAAAGTTTGCCAGAATAAGGTTTTCAGAATTGGTTATATGGAAGATGAGATCCTGAGCAAGAGGGGTGTGGGGGAGAAGATATGGCATAAAGGGAAGAAAAATTCAAATGCTCTTTGAAATCCTGAAGCGGTCACTCTCCATCTTTGAGAATGTTTTCTAAAAACAGGCTCTGCAGCAGAGCTTTCTGTTCAGGAGGTATGCTGGGAAAGCTCTCAGAGCTTAACCTGTGGAGTCAAAGAAGCCAGACTGGGCAGAGGTTAAACAGTGGTGCAGTTCCAACAGAGGCCTTCAGAGGGCGCACTGGAGCAAAAAGTCCTTAAGCGGTTCCCAAATTGCCCCAAAGGGAGGCCTGCCTTTGTATCCCATACACTGACCAGTCATTGAATTTGGGAAGTTCTTTCAGTCAAGAGCACTTCCCAAAGAGAGAGAGAGAGAGAGAAAGAGAGACGCAGCTATGAGCAGTCATCAGACTTACCAGAGAGAACAAGTGCCTTGGTTCTGAAAGAGCATCTGGAAGGTACTACAGAATCTGCTGAGAGAGGGCACGTTGACATAACACAGAAATGCCCTGTGAGGGAGCAGATCCTGACAAAGAGCTTGGAATGAAGCAAGAGGGAGGATGAGGAGGACCTTAGAATGAGGAACAATTGCGTCCAATTTAACTTTCTTGTTGTATTTTCCTACTGAACTCAAATGTTCACTGAAATTTGACATTTTCCTCAGGCCCCAAGTCGAGAGCCAGTTTTTCATACTCAGATTTCCTCCACCACAGGCAGCCCAGGGAAAAGTGCCTGCTGTGAGCAATGGTGGGTCATCAGTGCACACAACGCAGAAAGGGGGCTGTCGCCCTGTCACATACTCCTCTCCTGTCCCTGGAAGGGCTCCTGCTGGCTCCATGATTCTCCCAATTATAAAAGCCAAATTCAAACCACTACAGTGTAGGGTAGATAATAGGCATTTTCTCCCTATTATTTAATGTGAGGGAACATGGATACCTAGATTTGATCAACACCGAGTAAGGTGCCCACCCAGCTAAATCACAACCCTACGGCAAATAGAAAACCAGTATGTGTTTATTTTATTTCTTTTAAATGGCAGGTTCCTAGGGGAGGAGGAGATCTTTTCTGGGACTTAGGAAAATTGATAATGCAAGTTATATATCCTCAGGCTGACAAATGAAAATAGTCTTTTGTTTAATACACTAATTTCTTTCTTCCAACTGACCACCAAAAGATGGTCCTAAGCTTAGATGATGCCACTGACAGCAGCAGTAAAGGAGCCTTAAATCATTACCTACTTTTTTTTTTTTAGTAAATCTCAACCAATGTGAAATATTTTTTTTCTGCTTCTCCAAGAAGATTATAATTCTATTAACCTTCAGAGTATTGTCTGTTCATAATCTGAGTGTTTTAATACTCTAAATAGTAAGTTTGGTTGTATTCCCCACCCCACTCCCCCAGTGTGCACAAAGCCTCAGAGTAAGAAGGACTTGAATTTCAAGTTCATCTATTTAGAGGCGATATTAATCTGAATGGTTTCACTATTGAATCAATGAGAACTCCAGAGTCCGCAATTTGAATTCCATTTACCAACTGACGTACAAGGTTGTTCCATTTAGCGTCTGACCTGCCACAAATTTACTTGACAGATAAATAGATCATGTTATGTAAATTGCTTATATGATGGCTATTTTCTTCTCATTAAGCCCCTTTGATATAACATGTAGCAAAATTGCCTTAAGGTCTCTGTTGTAGAAGGTCATTGTTTTGTGTTCCTCTTTTCTTTCACAGGATAGAATTCTAATTGAGCAAGGAACTCTCAACATAACCATAGTGAATCTCTCAGATGCTGGCATGTATCAGTGTGTGGCAGAGAATAAACACGGAGTTATCTTTTCCAATGCAGAGCTTAGTGTTATAGGTGAGTCTTTATACTGGAAAGAAAAAAAAATAGGTCACTAAACTAACATGTGTTTTGCTAAGCATATTCTTCAATCCCACCCCTCAAAAGGGGTAAAGATACTGCTCAAGAAAAAAGTAATGCATTCTACAAGCAATACAAGGAAACCCCTTTCTAAATCAGCCTCTACTGATGCTTCCAGTGGGTAACACCATTCCCTCAGCACCCATGTTTATTCCTCTGTCAGCCACTCTTCTAAAGTGAGCGGTTTCTGAAATGCTGTGGAGCCTTACTACTGTGCTGATTGGGTACAAACTCCTGCTTGGAAGGACGAAGAGTTGACTTGCTTTGGAAAATTCCTTTGAACAGCTGGCAGAGTGCATCTTGTTCTTCCACATCGGAATTTTCCAGAGTATACAGAAGTGGTCTGCCTCTCCAGCTGTCTCTTTCACCATGTGACCCCTTTTCCTCTGCGATTCAGCTATGGTGACTTTTCTGTTCTGCATATTTACCATTCACCATCCTCTCTTCCTCCAGGGGCCACTGGAACATACTGTTCCTTCTCCTTGGAATGATTTTCCTTCCCTTCTTCATTTCATCAACTCCTTCCCTTTCTCCATCTCCAAGTTCCATTGCTGCTTCCTCAGAAAGTCACACTTGGTCCCGTGCCTCAATCAACTTCGCCTCTTACAGACTTTTATATTGCCTCTTAATTATACTCTATAACAGATACCACAGTTGCATTTTACATTTATTGATGTGATTTTTTGGGTTTCTCCCCCCCCCTCACTGCACATTAGCTTCCCATGTTGTCAAGGACCATATTTGGTTTACTTATTTTATTCTCAGGATTTAATATAATAGTGAAGCACATAATATGCACTCCATAAATATTGAATGAGTGTAGGAATGAATGAAATGTGTTAAATGATGAAAGAGTTAAGAGACCACTTATAAAAATGAATTATTTCCAGTGCCTGGGTGGATCAATGGGTTAAGTATCCAACTCTTGATTTCAGCTTACATTGTGATCTTGGGGGTCATGGGGTGGAGCCCCAAATCCAACTTTGTGCTTAGCATGGAGTCTGCTTGAGATTCTCTCTCTCACTCTCCCTCTGCTCCTCTCCCCTTTCATGTACACACACATTCTCTCTCTCTAAAATAGATAAATAAATATTTTTTAAAAACAAAAAACAAATTAGGAGTAAAGTAAATAAATAACTGAAAGTGTAAGTTAAGTGAATTGGCAAACCTATTGTCATTAAAAAAAAAAAAAAAAAAAAAAGGGCCAGGCTATCAATTTGCTTGTCTCCCATTAAAAAAAAAACCTTGACTCCGAATTCAGAATTTATCTAAAGTGCCTAAGCAATAGTTTTTAAGGAAAGCATAATAGATTATGAATAAGAGAAAAGCAGAACACAAAGGGAGCTGATTCCATAAATCCTGATGATTTGCCCAGTTTAAAGTCTTGACTTTTACTTCTGCAAGGCACTTTTTGATGCCTAGCATGTAGAGCTTATATGTATAAGAAGATGCTGCCAAGATAAATGTGCTTCTTCCCTGTGGAAATTTAAAAAGGAAGGGAAAGCTTCCATGACTTTTCTTCTCACCAAGCTCTTTAGCTTGAACCAACATCCCAAAAAAGACAAGAATATGTGGGAGCTCATGGCCCTACAGCCCGTTTCAAATAGACCAAAGAGCATTCTGTGTTCCTAGAATAATCATGAACTTGTCTTGTCCCTACTATAAGTCTGACCTTTTTGGAAGCCTAAGCACATGTACCTCTCACTCTATAAACATTAGGAACAATAATTCCAACTTTTTCTGGGACAAGTACGATGGTTTCATCCTGCCCCAGTTAGATCTGATGATTTGTTGTTGTAATTGACTCTTTTGGAGCAAAATTCAGCGTGATAGGTTACTTAAAATTTTCTGCAAAAAGAAGTGGGTTTTCTGTTAAACTGATGTCAACTAGTTAGAAGAGCTAAAACTGAGGACATATATAGCCTAATGAATGAATCACATTCTCCTAAAACTCTCTAAGTGGGTGCTTACCAATTTACAACTCTGGGAAACCCATTATAATTTTTAAAGATTCTAAAAAAAAGAAAAGAAAAGAAAAAGATTCAGTAGGTCCCTTTGTTAAAGTAAGAAAATTTGATAATAACAAATGACTGTAAACCTGGGATATGATTATGGGGTAACAAGAAAGATTAAGTGAAGTCCCAGAAGCAGAGCTAGAAGTGAGAAAATGTATCAAATGATTTTTATCTAGAGCACCTACCCACAGCTGAAAATAGCAGTGTATATAAGATGTATGTAAATGTATATATATAGTCTTACTTGTGGATAGAATATAACAGCTTAAAATAACTCCTCCCACAGCCTTCTCTGAAACCCTGTCTCCTCCCCCTGCCTGGGGTTCAAGGCCTATGAGTTGGGAATCACTGTTCCCTCATTTACAGAGTTTTATTTCAAATCATTCCCAACTGGCACTAATTCCAAATGAATTCTTGATCTGAGTCCTTTCTTAAGTGCCCTAAGGTCAGCAAGCCAGAGCAGTGAAGATAAGAAGAAAATGCCTGAGAAATTACTTAACCATTCTATTTCAACTATGTTGAATGTGAGAACAATAGGCATGTCAGTAAATGATACAGGCCAAACTGTAGTAAAAATAGTAAGGCTTCCAGGAATTCAGGAAAAGAGGGTTTGGCTAATGGGCTGGGCTGGGCAGCTAAGCCTTGAACAGTGATTTATATTTGGACAGACAGAAAAGAGGACCAGGAATATTCCAGATCAGAGTGAGATGGTCTTAACAAAGGCTCAAAGTTATAAAACATCTGGACAGTTTCTGGCACATAGAGAATCCTGAATGATTTTACAGTTTTTAATTCAAATATATAAAGGGTATGGGCAAAGTTTAAAATAGATGGGAAAATTAATTGAGAGCCAATTTTTAGAGAATCTTGAATAACAAACTTAGAAGGTCCTTCTTTAATGTCTCATTTCACTTCCAAAAAAATCATATTAATATACTCTAAGTGACTTGAAAGGACAGTTAAGTGTTGAAGGAATAAATCCCTGGAGTTCATTTTAAGTGAATGAGGGAGAAGACATTTCACTATATAAAAATACACATAAATTAATATTGGCTCACTTGGATAAGTTATAATACGATTGTATTCCACAAATCACTTTGTTTCTTTCTTTTTTTTTTTTTTTTTTTTTTTAGATTTATTTATTTATTTGACAGACAGAGATCACAAGTAGGCAGAGAGGCAGGCAGAGAGAGAGGAGGAAGCAGGCTCCCTGCTGAGCAGAGAGCCCGATGTGGGGCTTGATCCCAGGACTCTGGGATCATGACCTGAGCCAAAAGCAGAGGCTTTAACCCACTGAGCCACCCAGGGACCCCTCACTTTGTTTTTTAAAGAACAGTAATAGTTTGACTCTTTGGGATCAGAGAATTGTTTGTTTTTACCTTTCTAAGCGTCATGGTGAATTTGAATTGAATAAAGAAACACAATGAAAATAAGATACTTTATTATCAGGAAGAAAATAAAAAATAAGAATGTTGATCCCAACCATTGATCAAATACCAGGATCTCCAAATGCTAGAAAGGAGATTCCCTTTCATGCTAGGTAATAATATTCTCATGAATAAGAGATGGTTAGGAAGCATATTTTTAAGAGGCTTTTTCCCACGGTCTTATTTTATGTGTTCTAAGTATTTAATGTGTATGTAACGTATCTATATTTAATGGATTGAAACTGCTAAATAATTAAGTAGGTGCTCAGTGGTTTACTCACTGGCTGGGAGAATAACATAGACTTTTACCTTGAGGTCAGTCTATTAGAGTAGGCCTGGTTTTGAGTACATCAAATAGAACTGTCCTTCCTTGTGACTGACCTATCACCATTGATAGCTTAGTGTTCCTCAAGGCATCTGTGCCCAGGCTTTTTCTCCTGTCTTAACCTACATCGTGGAAGAGGTTGACTGTGTGATGCACTCCTACAGCACTCCTGGGAGGCTATACAATTCTCTGGGTGATGCCATCATTCCATCCTTCTCTCCTACTCATGAAAGTGTATTGGAATTAGGGTAAATAGAGTCTGTTAATCATGGGGGACTTGGATCTTCTATACAACCTAATTTTTAAAAATAAAAGTGTCTTGTTAGTAAAAATTTAAATTTTCTACTGCAACATTTCTACTCATCTTTAGTGTTGGTGTCCCCTCAGATGATCATTGGTGATGGGGACTGCTGGTTGAATCACCAACCTTGAGATATTTTTGATGTTCCAATTAGAATACTACTGCTGTATATATAATCATAAGGTAAGGACAGAGCACAACTCAGGCCCCAAAAGCAGAAGCAGGGATTAAGGTACCTCTGAGCCATTATAGGAGAATTCTCTAAGGAAAAGCCTATAAAAGAAAGCAAGTTTGGGAGCTGAGCAAGGTCATGGTCTAGCCTATCTCTCATCCTGGGAGTGGGGTATCCAGATCATAACTGCATCTCAGAGTTGTTACCACCTGAAGCAAGGAACATAGACTTTTCTAAAACTTCTGTTTATCAGTCCATCTTTGGGCTGCCCCTTAGGTGGTATTGGCAGTGGGTGTTGGGGTGGTGATGTGGGTGCAGATGAAGCAAAACCTCCCGATTTCTCAGGAAAGAGGGCAGCTGGAGGTGGTAAGCAGCCAACACTCAGAGCTGATAGGGCCAGAAAAAAGAATGTGTGTGAGGGTGCCAACAGCGTTCTTACCGAGGACAAGTACTTGTACCAGACCAAGCAAGGTACTTTGTTACTTTGTCTGGTTTACCTGGACCATGATGGGGAGTATGACTAGTTTACTAGACTAAGTTTGATTTTTGAAATGGGAGGAACTATCCCAAAGACCAAGTAAGTCTTTCGGCTATGACCTGACTTTACCAGGACTGTATAATGGAACAGAAATAGCTTCTGCCCTGAGGAGTTTCTGTTTGATGCTTCTGTGTTGTGAGGATTCTCCTGGCCCATGTGGTAGAGGACATCTGACCCTGGAAGGACGCTCAAATACCATTAAGGAACTGATGGTCCAATTAAAGTGAGGTGCAGGCTTGAGCAATTATTTGGTTAATTTGGCATTTATCCAGATGATTGGCTCTCAAATGAGGAAAACATTAAGGCTAAACTAAAAGTTATTTCACAGGGGCTTTCACAAGTGCTCATCTGCATCTCAGTCTGATTTCTCAACTGCCTCGTTGAGCCAGATTACAAAATAATCAAATGTGCTGAGTGTGATCAGCATCCATTGAGAGGACGAGGGCCTTTCTTACTCTGATGTAGTCGTCTAGGCAGGAGCTTGACTAAAATTGTCCTGAAAAAGGAAAGCTATGCGTGGATCTCAAATTCCACTTTGATATGTATATTTTTTTAAGATTTTATTTATTTATTAGTGAGACAGAGACAGAGAGACGAGTGAGAGAGAGAACAGGAGCAGGTTAAGGGGCGGAGGGAAAAGCAGACTGCCTGCTGAGCAAGGGAGCCCAATGCGGGACTAGATCCTAGGACTCTAGGATCATGACCTGAGTTGAAGACAGACCCTTAACCACCTAGGCGCTGTCCCCCACTTTGATATTTTTAACAAGTCACTAAGCCTTCCTTTATCTGTAAAATGAGTAAGCCATTATTCAGCTTACTGCCAAAACTAAGAGATCCCATGTGAAAGCTTTTTTAAAGCCTAGAAGTGTTTGTAGCAAAACAAGAAGTGTTTTGTTGTTGTTAACTAGTATCCATATTAAAATCTCATAGACAGCCTCCAAAGCACCAGCAAACCCCATTTCTGTGATTCTCAGATTTTGCTGATGACAATCATTTGGGGAGGTTTTCAATATTCCTGATGCCTTACCATCTTCCATATCAGCTAATTGAATTTCTGGGCCTGGGACCCAGGTGTGAATCCAGTGAACAGCATGGTTTGGGAACTATTGCTCTAATTGATCAGATCAGAAGGCCGTTGTTTTTTGAAGGTATTCTCAACCTTTACCATGCATCAGAATCACGCAGAGGACTTATTCAAACACAGATTACTGAGTTCTATCCCCAGAATTTCTGATATAGTCGCTGGAGTGGGGCCTGGAGAGCTGCATTTCAAACAAATTCCTGGGTGATGCTGGTGCAGAGGGTCCATGATCACACTTTTGAGAACCACTATCCTAAAACAGGAAATTTATCCCAGGTTGTGTGCGAGTGTGTCTGTGTGTGTTTAAGTTGAATACAATCTACCAAGCAAATCTTCAGATTTGGATCAAGACTCTGAATCTAAAAGCCTCTGTAGAAGAGAAGTACCAGGCATTAGACCTTCTCACCATGGCTGAAGGGCCCATTTCACCAAGATGGTGAGTAGGATTAGGCACACAGAGAGGTCTCACAGGCTGCCTTGTGAGGACTGGGCTAAGATGTTGGTTGGCATGGCTCTGATGCCTTAAAGCCAACTGAAGGAGAGGTGCCTGACTGGCTCAGTCAGTAGAGCACATGACTCTTGATCTCCAGATTGTAAGTTCAGGCCCTATGTTGGACATAGAGTTTACTTTAAAAAAGCCAACTGAAGGGAGACACTGGAATCTGAGGGGTAAGTACTATGATAAATTTCTTACATGAGTTCACCCAAGGAAATGTCTTCACTGAGCTAGAATTTAAAATGTAGTTCAGGAATGCACCCCATGGTATCACTGAGCAGTGATACCATTTACTATCCTACAACTAAAATCTCTCAGTCTTCTGTAAAACTACTGTGAAGGATTACTCATTCACAAGTATACAGTTTTGTTTTGTTTTGTTTTGTTTTTTGGGCTGGGAGGAGGGGCCAGAGAGAGAGGAGGAACCATAAGCAGTCCATACCCACTTGTGGGCCCTGATTCAGGGCCTGATCTCATGATCCTGAGTTCATGACCCAAGCTGAAATTAAGAGTCAGGAGTTGGTGCAGCATGCCCGGGTGGCCCAGTAGGTTAAGTGTCTGCCTTCAGTTCAGGTCATGATCCCAGGGTCCTAGGATTGAGTCCCGCATCAGGCTTCCTGCTCAGCAGGAAGTATGCTTCTCCCTCTCCCTCTCCTCCTGCCCCTTCTGCCACTTGTGAATTCTCTCTTGCTCTCAAATAAATAAAATATCCTTAAAAAAACAAAAACGAGTTGGTCGCTTAACCGACTGAGCCACCCAAGCACCCCCAGAAGTCCACCATTCTTTACCTGCAGAGATATCCAATAAATTCTCTTACATTGAAAAATGAAGAACAAAGTTTGAATGTTTTAGCAAACTTACTTATTTTCTTTTACCCACCAGTGAGAAAAAAGCTCTTTTTCCTTCTGCATACCTTATTGATATGTCTGCTTTGGCTTCCCAAACTTCACTCTATTGTACCAAATCTAGTAAGATTGTTTCCTGCCCTTCCAATATTTGACTTTTGCCATCTTCTAAAAGCACATGTTACTTTTTATCTTTTATGATTATCTACACAAAACTTTCTGATAGTCAATCAATGAAATGAAGTAATGATTTTTTCCCTTCTACCACTTTCTAGCAACAAACAGATTGTATTTTGGTAGTCCAGAACATATTAGAATTGGCATTCAAGAAGATTTAACTGATTTTCTAACTTCCATGCATGTATACATTACTTAGGAATCTTGTTAAATTTAGATTCTAATTTCGAATCCTACAAAGAGCCTGAGATTCTGCATTTAACAAGCTCCCAGATGATCACCAATGCTTCTGCTCTGGGGGTCACATCTTCAGTGGCAAAAATTATAAAAATGTAAATTCTCAGTTCCCTCTCCTGGTAGGTAGAGTTCAAGAGTGTATATATACACTTAATAAGCTCCTCTAGGTGATTCCTGTGATCAGTTCACTTCAGGTGCCACAGGTCTAGAATCTGCTTTGTAAATCCCTTTGTTACCCAATCTTAAGCTATCAGAGGAGAGTAGCTTTCTAACTTACAAAAGCCAGTGGGAGTTGGAGAGCAGAATAATGACTAGGCTGTTCTCTTTTTATCACCACTGTACATACAGTTAATCCATGTTTCCATTGTTGAACCCAGTATTGACAGACGCTCTGTCAATCATGTGAGACGATTTCTACCAGAAATAAAGCATTTGCCCCAGTGACATTCCAGCTTTTTTTTTTTTTTCAACATTACCAGACAGTGGTTCTTCTAGGTTCCTGAAGAAATTAATTTTATACTTAATGTGAGGCAGGCATGAAGCTTTTTGAATGTGGTTGAAAGTGAATGCAGCACAAAGGCAAAATCTGTGTTCTCTTTCCATGTTAAAAACACTTCAGTAAGGAGTTTTGGAAGGAACATGATAAGCGAGAAATCATTCACTGCTGGATAATGTAAACGTTGCTTATCCACACTAAAGGTTTCTCTTGAGCCTGTGTGTCTAGGGCAGGGCAAGACTCACAGAGTCTAAGGTAACAAAATGAAACAATCAAAGGAAATGCAAGGGTGTCGAAATTCCTGTCTTCCTGGCCCTACGTTGGTTGGTTGAGAGTGCCTGGGGAGGAGAGAGGAGACCATAATACTGCTTCAGAGAAAGGCTCAAAACTGGAGAAAGCTGAACTCCCACGGCCCTCTTGACCTGTTACCATCCTGTAACTGTGTTTGGGGAGAAGCGAGGAAGGGAAGTTATGTGCTGGAGGTAGCTACATAGTCTATACATAGACTCAGCTATCAGCAGTAGCTGAGTCTATGTATCCTTCAGCTCCGTATGACTTCTTGTTGGTAACTTGAAATTGGCCATCATAGAAGTATTTATACCACAGAAATTGGGGAGCACTAAAAGCTAAGTTCCTTGGTGTAATGTTTTGAGAGCCATTTCTTAATCTAACTTCACACCAGTGGTTTCAGAGTGGTTTAAGAGTATAAACAGCCGAGATAATTTTTATTGGGCAATTCTACTTCATTATACTAAGTCCCAATTCCAGAAAGGATGGAGTATCCTGTAAGTCTGAGAAGCCATCTATAACCCCCCTTGGAGGAAAGAAAGGGATGTGGTATCCAGGCAAAGCATCATGAAAAGAGACTTCTCTGTTTTGAACTGAACTCTGAATTTTCTCCTACAATATACATTTATTCAACAAATACCAATTAAATACCTACTTTGTGCCCAACATTGGGCTCAATAAGGGTTATATAGATCCATAATACATAGTCTCTGCCTTAAAGACACTGATGATCTAAGGATTGCTAATAACAAATGCTACCACGTCTTCTTAACCACTGCAATACTATGATTCTTTCTACCACATTCAAATGACTCTCTTTTGTTCACTCAACAAACATTTCTATCTCGTAACAAAATTACAATCAATTAAGGCATTACAGTACTATACACTACTTGTCTAATGAAGGACAGGCATCTCTCTAAGGGTTTAGGACATTGTGCATAATGTAATGAAATATCACTAATTTGGACTTATATAAGGAGGTCAGAGTGATTACAGATATTTAAAAATGCATACTGTCTTAAATAGGGTAGCTCAAAGGTGGTTAATAAGGATTTAGCAGCTGAGGCTCTTAAAACATGTAAGAATGACTTCTAATCAACATGTTAAGCACTGTATATAAGATATAATCTCCAAAATGGCTTTAAAATGTCTTGCTTGGAATAAGAAAAAAATTTTCCACCCAAGTCTCCACAATTAATTTTTGGCTTTTCAAGCCTTTTATAAAAAGAAAAAAGGCTAAGCCTGATCCTAGTTGTTGGCAGAGAAACTGTTGAGAGATCTTGAAATGGTTCCTGTGCTCAAAAGTATTTGTCAGTTACCATAGTGCCTGAAATGCCAACATTAAGAAACTATTTTTACTTATAACTGAATGGATGAGATACCACTACTCAGCAATAAAAAAGAACTAACTGTTGATACACACAACTGAGATGGATCTCAAGAGCATTGGGCAGAGTAAAAAAAAAAAAAAAAAAAATATATATATATATATATATATATCTATCTGAAAAGGTCACATACTATGCAATTCTATATATAAAATATTCTCCCCAAATGACAAAACTATAGAGATGGAGAATAGATTAGTGGTTTCTCGACATTAGGGAGAATTCAGCAAGAGGGAGCTGGATGTGGCTATAAAAGGTGCCTGAGAAAAATCTTTGTTATGATGGAATACTTCTGTGTCTTGATTTCAGTGGTAGTTATTCAAGTCTGCATAGGTGATAAAATAACACAGAACTAAAGACCCACATTGTACCAATGATCGTTTTCCTTATTTTGATGTTGTAGAATGCTCACATAGGGTATAATCAGTCATTAGGAGAAAGTAAGTGAAATATACAGGACCTCTCTACCTTTGTGACTGTACATCTATAATTATTTCAAAATTTAAAAAAAAAATTCCAACCACCATACGTTTATTTGGCTCTAAAAAGCACTCTTCTATTTCAGCATAAAGTCCCCTAATACTGGTGGTGGCAGTAGTGGAGATAACAGGAGAAGCAGGAAGGAAGCAAATATTGGGCTACGTACTTAATATACAAGACACTTATCATTTCATCTATTCTTCAAAACAACCTCATGACTATAAATATTGTGACTTTTCTTTTACAATAACCTTCACAAAGGAGCAGGAATCCATAAACATAAGAACGGTAGGAGGCGACCCAGGTAAGCAGGACATTCAATATATTCAACCAAAACAACCAAGGCACAGGTATGAGGAACTTAAAAGGGACACATCATGCTGATAGTAGAAGAGAGAAATCTTTCTTCAGAGTTTGTTGAGTCTTCTTATGAATGTTGTCCTTGGCTAGAGAGGGCTGATTTTGAATCCACCATTCTGAAATGATGACCTAGAAAGAAGATTCCCACTGTAAGCAGCCTTCTAGCTATCTACCCAGCAAGCCAGAAAAATCTTGGGGTTTTAAACTTTGATACCAGCATTTTCTCTGTAACGGTGAAAACATTTGAATGGATGAATTCACTCTAGGTTTATTTTTATGGAATGATGAGGTGATAGTTAATGATAATAAAGTTTAAAACAGTCAAGACTTCTGAAATTCCAGAAGAGCCAAACGGAATAGTCTCCATCCACTGGCAATGTTGTTAGTGATGTTTCTACAGACTAAGTGCAGGAGAACTGTATGCAGAATTATCCTTTCCTCTTCAATAATGAAAAGCACATTCATACATTTCCCAAATGTTACTCCCTTTGCACATCTAGTCAAGGAGTTATCACCCTTGCTCTCTCTTGAGAAATGACACTAAGTCACAAAACTTTTGTTTTCAAGTGTTCTGTTAGCTACTTTAAATACCCTTGACATGTGACTAAGAGTCATTTAATTCAGTAAAACCAAACAGTTGTGAATTAAAGAGAGAACTTCTTCTAGCTGGATGCTTATTATAGATCATGTAATGTTAATGAATTAAAGATCGTTGATAAATAATAAAAAGTTGCATTTTCCAAATGAAAGAGGTCCTGTAACCTGACTCATTCCAACACTGAGAGAGCAGTGCCCTCTAGTAGTTGATGTAAGAAATATTATCCCCTAAGTGCGTTAGATTTAGCAAATGAGGATCCCCAGTATCTGAGCAACTCTCAGATTCAAGTGGGTAATTTAACAATTGGTTTTACCTTTTCTGAGCTATTAAGAACCTACTGATGTTTCACCTTCAATGTACTAAATTTTTAAGTGCCAGCAAAGGTTGGGTTCTAATAGTGCTCTACTGAGGACCTTACCAGTAACTTTTAAAACCTAATTTCACTGTGAATGTCAAATTTAACGGACTCCTTTCACTTAAATACAAGGTACAGAGAGGAAAAAAACCATCATTCCATACACTTAAGGGCATCTTAGGTGCAACAGATGATCACAAAATGGCAGAATGTTAACAACCCATTAATGGGTCAAGTATTCACAAACTGATGAAGGTTTGACAATTTTGCCCTAGAAAGCACTGCAGCTTAATGTGGAAGCTGATAGATTTGCAGGGTTAAATAACAGTAGAGGTAAATTAAGCAAATTAAGTAAACAAAGGGAAGAGATTTGAATTTATAATTCTATTTTTATTAATGAAAGATATTCAAAGCCACTCTTACCACTAGGATATCCACAAGATAATATGCACCTAAACAGTACAGTGAAAATGCTTCTGAAACTGGAAGGTGTGTTTTCTGTCTTCTGTGAGGTTGATATCATGCTATTTCAAATCTCGTAAAAGCAATATATAGTTTTTTGACAAATACACCCATGTGTTGTACACAGTTTGATTTATGTAAACTCATTTCAAATGCAATTTCAGAATTCCTCCTGAACAGATGAAAAATGTCTGCCTAAAGTGATAAAAATGTGTGTGTAGAAAGATACAGTTTTAAGAAGCGATTTTTATATGATACAGCTTTGTAACTCTATTTCACAAAATACTCTTTTTCAAAAACTTCTAGAAATTTGATTTTTTTTTTTTCAGTTTAGGTGTTTAAGATGAGAGTGAAGCTTTTGTGCTATAGAATCCTTTCTGTGTTACATATTAGCATGTATGGGAATGGTAAATGGGGGAATAATGACAGTAGAACATAAATGCTGGCTTTGTTCATGTATTTCATACATGGCAGCAATCAAACTGATTCAAGTCAACACAGTATCCAAGGCAAAACGATGTTGCCCACCATTCCCCTCACCTACATTCTTCCTCGTGGCTTAGTTTGACTAGGTAACATGACAGTGCTGATAGCATGGTTCTCCTAAGACTTCCCGCAGATTTTGCTTTGTTACAAAGTCTTTCCAGTTTTACTTGTTTGCTTGAGTTGAGCGATCTCAACTCTTCCTCTGTCTTTCATCCAGCTGTCTTCACACACACATACAATTCACACACATATGTTCTGCTTTTTTGGTAGTATTTATTAGGAATTTCACTTGTCCTTTTAATCATGCTAATACATTTATTCAAGGGGTGGCCAGGTGTTTCTTTAATAGTGTGGTGTTACATAAATATTGAGTAGGTCTATCCTGACCCTATCTTTTTCATAATCCTATAATTTTTATTATGTGATTTTGCAGATCATACTAGGAATACATTTATCTCATTACAGCAGAAAAATCAGTAACAACTTGCAGGTTACTTATTAATTGTACTTATCATTATAGAATTATACTCCAAGTTGTAGACTGCCCTCATGAATCCAAGGTGCACAAATGGAGATATCAACGGCCTACTAAACTCATCTACTTAATTTTACCTTTGCATAGTAAAACCAGCACCAGTCATACATTGCATCACCCCTTTAAAAAATAGGCTTTCCACTTTTATTTCCTTCTAGACAATTACTGAAAATATTTCCACAACAAAAGCACTTAATAAAACTTTAACTTGCTTTCACTGAAGCTTATTTTTGTCATTTTTAAAATATATATATATCACTAGTACCTGGTTTGGTTGCAATTAAGAAATTGACTCCCATTCTCCCTACTCACATACATATATTCTCACTCTCTGTCCTCATTTAAGTAATTTGTGGTATTTAAATTTCACATTCGGCGTGATCTAAAATCTTAGATTCTAGTAGGTCAAACTGCTGAGAGTCTGGGATTTTAAATATAGCGAAATTAAGATTCCAAGAGGTGAATCCCTCCTCAAAAGAGATCTTAGATCACATTAATTTAATTAACCCAGAAGGAAATGGAGATTTTTTTTTTTTTCAGAAAGGCATCTTTTAAATTCCTTCTGAGAGGATACAAATGTGTATCTATTGTTTTAGGAAAGCAATAATTCTTTAACATTATTTTTGTATAACCACCTGAGTTATAAAATGAATTTAGAACACTCATAGTGAGCATGGAATTGAGTTTTCTAAGAGCAAGCCCAGTTTATCCTGCATGAGCCAAGCATTGCATTAGGCAACAGTAGCGGAAAGCTGGAGAAAGCCCTTGTTTTTAAGTAGACGCTCAGAGGGTGATGATAGAGACATTTCAGCATGTTCTCATGGAGACATGCACAGAGTGCTAAGGGATGGAGCAGAGGCAGAACCTGTTATCAAAGAAGGAATGCTTTAACCTCCATAATCAGAAAAATGCCTTGTGGATTTTCTTGTTTATCTTTTCTTATGCTTGCCTGAAATTTTAAAATTTTTATTCATTTGAACATGAAATAATTTTTTGAGTCTCTGAATAGAGTGATGGAATGTTCTGTATCTTGATCTTCTTAGTGTAGTATGCCCAATTCATCAAGCTGTACACTTGAAACTGGGGCATTTTACACATATAAATTAACCTCGATTTTTAATAAACCCATCAAAATGTACAGTGCTACTCTTTTTACTTTGGAAAAAATTTAACCTCTTCCCTTTGATGCCCAAGGCAACAGTAAATACACTGTAGAAAGAAAAAGACTAAAGCATGATCTAGTGGGGTTTTTTTTCCTTCCATAATAATTATTTTATTTTCTGTATTCTCTTCCAGCTGTGGGTCCGGATTTTTCGAGAACCCTCCTAAAAAGAGTAACTCTTGTGAAAGTGGGAGGTGAAGTTGTCATTGAGTGTAAGCCAAAAGCTTCTCCTAAACCTGTCTACACCTGGAAGAAAGGAAGGGACATATTAAGAGAAAATGAAAGGTATTATCTTGAGATATTTTTAATAATTGATTATAATAATTTATTTGTCTGTTATTAATAGTTCTAGAGGGAGAAATTTACCATCTGCTGTTGATGGACTAAATGTTAATCAAAGATCTGAAGTTTTGGAAGAGTGTGGAATTAAAATTAGCTGGTCTCTCTAATCCTTCTTGTTATATTAAGATTCTCCAAAACCATCCCTGCAAAGAGAGATTTCATGATCCCTGTTGACTGTCAGAGCTGCTCAAAGGTGAGCAGCTGGAAAAACCTTCCTTTAATTTTAGCCTAAAAATTATTTGTTGATTCACCCACTTTTCTCCATATTACTTGTTTTCCTAAAACAAAGAAATCCAGTGTGTCTTTGCGGTGACAACTTCTCAAATATTTGGCAATGGCTATTATGTCTCAATAGCTTCTCCTTTTTTTTTTTTTTTTGAGGCTAAATATTACTAATTCCAAAACTCATTCTGCATATAACATAGTTGTGATTATTTTAGTGACATCTTTTTGAAACAAGTTATTTTTTCTTTCTGACATATAAACTCTTGTGTATTTCCCTTTATATGTGAATTACACTTAGAATGCCTGCTGTTTATACAGTGCAAATATATATATGGGTTGTTTGGGGTTTTAGGTCAAATTACACCAAATGGTAGGTACCTGTAAGACCTTTTCTTGGCTGTCACCCCTATAAAACATCCCCCATCCCTTTCTGTAATCTACTCAATCTGTTGGAAAATGGTAATTATGCATGAATCTATGTCAGAGCATTTACTAGCTGTATACATAATGATTTTAATTGATGCTAAAGGTCAAGTACTTGAGGTTCCGAAGTGGAAGCCAGTAAAAATGTATCCGTATCTACCCTTTACACCTGTACACCTTTGGATTTGCATATGCAAATTAGATCCTTACGCTGATGATGTTGTGCTTATTAATGATTTTTGCAAACAAACTTGATACGGTTTATAGATGGTGTATTCATACACATATTAAATTCATAATATATATCCTTCCTGATTTCTATTATATAGAGGAAGCAATGTATTTCACTGAATATTGGCATGGTGTTCAAATTTAAAGACATACTTGGAGCTTGAGAGGACAGGTTCTTATTTTGTGACCTGAGGGTTTATTTCCTGTTTTACCTCAGTATTTCCCCAAAGGTGGTATGTAAGATTACTTTTAATAATTATGCATTTACTTTGTTTATTAAAATACAGTTGAAATATAACTAATATGTACCACATATAATGCTTAGACTAAGGCTACATTGTAAATTTTTAGTTTCTCAATGATGTAAAGAAAAAGTACTTTAAAATAATACAAGTAATAGACAGACATGTCAAAATCCATGAATAAATCAAGTTAGAGTAAGATTACTGTAGCAAACAACCTAAAGTGATTTAAAACAACAGAAGTCTATTTGTAATTCACACTGTGTGTCCCTCGGGGGTCTGAGGGTGGCTTTGCTGCCCTCAACAGCCAAGGCTGGTAGAGTAACATCCTCCGCAACATCAGTATTGCAGAAGGGAAAGAGAGTGGCCAAACATGCACGTAAAGCTTTTGCCCAGACGTCAAACACTTCACTTTCACTCATGTTTCATTAGCCAAAACAAGTCACATGGCTCTTCAAATGTTCACTCCGGCGAGGAAATACAACCTTAGTTTGCGCCTAGGGGGAAAAAAAAAGACCAATGACCTAATATTTTGAACAGTATTAATGACTACTTACCACTGCTATAGCTTAACCATTGTTATATACTGATCAGATTACCTTTGGGAAAATGGTATGTTAATATCAAGAACTCTACCTAACAAGTGAATTTCATGGATTGTTTCTACCACTTGACTTACCACAAAGCTTGTCTCTCTCCAGTTCTCATTCTTTCCCCTACTGATTTGATTAATAGGGTTCACATATTGCTTCAGCATTTATATTAACTTGGTTAATTTTTTCAGCATTTATATGGCACTAAAGATGTATTTAACCAAGCCTTGCTCTTTTTCACCTCTACTGCCAGAGTCACCAGGAAAGACCCTAACTCTCAGTATTAGCACTTCCTCCTCCACATGGGTGCTGTGTTCTCACAGCTCTGCTCCTTCCTCCTCCTCACTCAGATTGTATTAAGCAGACAGACTGATGTGGGTAATGTACATGAGTCCCAAAGCGGGCCAGGTGTAACATTAAGGGGAATGATGGTGTGCTACATTCAAGGGACACACCTGCCACTAAATTGGAACATTATTGCTGCCATATGGAGATGCCAGTCAGCTGCCTCCCTATCTTTCTGTTCTTCAAGAGAAGCTAGAAATCAGGGCTTTTATTTGAACTCTCTTGACTTTTTAATGTTGGCAACTCATTTTTTATAATTGTAATGTTATTAAAATATGGGTCCATATACCATGTTTACTCCATGAGTCACTGGATTTTAACTTCTGAGAAAGATATGTACTCAGTTGTATATCTCATAATTTCTAAAAAGCATGAAAAATAGAAAAGATTTTAATGTTTTCTCACTGGAAGAGAAGAAATTTTGCCATTTTTCTCCCTTTTTTTCTGGTAAAGGAGAAAGACTATTAAATGCATGAGCAAAACAATTCATAAGTGAAAAATTTTAAAACTCCAATTTTAGAAAAAGATTGAGAGTTTTAGACCAACACAAAAGGCACACTTCTTTGTTCCCAGTGCTGAGTTATAGTTTCTAGTACACAGATTTATTAGCCCTAAATATCTTTTGAGATATGGACTCTTAAGAACCAAACGGCAAACCTTTAACTCTTGAGTAAAAAGTTACTAATAACCTAAGTACAAAGTACTGGTACAGTATTTTGATGAAACAAAACTTTATGGTCAAGCACCCCTTTCTAGTAATGTTCTCCCCAGAGTCTGTGTTTAGACTGATTTTGCCAAACACTATTTAATAAATGAACTTTAACTTTTGTTTTAACTAAACAATTGCCTACAAGCAAATTTATAATGAAAGTATATGAAGCAACGGTTTTAAGTTTTTTATTTTATTGATCATATGGTGATATTGTAGTTATCCCAGGGGATATAGACTGAAAAAGATTGGTTTAATGTAACATGTGAACTATTTAAAAAGTATGTTTGTATGTACTTACTTTGGTTTGTCATACCTTTAGAAATTTAAAGCATATTCACAGTAGCCCTCTCTATACAATGCATCTAAATGAAAGATTTAATTTTTAACTTTTATAGCTTTGTAATTATGTATATAAAACATTTCTTTTTGTCTTTTACACATTTCCAACTACCAGAGTTTAGGCAATATCAGATATTTAAAACAGGTATGATATGTCACAAAGCCCAAGTACTTGAGTCTTCAGGAAACACCTATTGTGACCATCAAAGCAGCAAGATTATATGGTTTAAGTGAGCAAATAAGCCAACTAACTGAATAAGATTGATAATTTTGTTTACTTTTAGTTTCCAGATAGAAGGCACTTGGAACAGATGAGACAAGTTGATTAGAAACAAAACATCTGAGTACAAAAGTAGCAGAATCATTGATAAAAACCTAGGATCCTGTATTGTAAGGAGCCTGAAACCATGTTTCAACCAGAATGGGCTCTTTTGGTGTAAGTGACAGAAACACAGGTCACGGCTGGCTTCAGTACTTTGGCTCATGCGTCTGAGAAGGACAGGGATGACCTGACTGAAGGTGCAGCAGGGTTCAGGAACTCACACAGGGGCATCAGGACTCTGGCTTTCTTCATGTGTCACCAGCCCTGCCTTCTGTCTTGACTCCACCTTCTAAAAGGCTCTCTCTCCTGTCACTAGGATGGCTATCAGTGGCCCCAGGCTGCCGCCTTTTCTAGCTTCTCATAACAATTCCAGAATCAATTTTCATGTAATTAAATAAACCTGCTTTGGTCAGTGTTCTCCCCTGATCCAAGTATATTCAGGGAGGATGTGATGCCCTGTCTAGGACAATGTGATTCACTGATCCTCAGAGAGCACATGAGGAAGCCCCACTTTAAACCACATGGACTGAGAAGGGTTTCCCCAAAGAAATTGAAGGTTCTTACTACCAGAACAAGAGGAAATGAATGCTGGACAGAAAACTGTGCCAAATTCCTGCTGTAGTCCCAGAACCCACCTTCCAGTCCAGGGTGGGGGATCCCCACAATGGCTGGACCCTTATCCTTCCCTAGCCACCTCTAACGATGGAGACCTAACTAATTGTTAAAAGATTTTTTTTTCTTCATAAGCTATGTCCTTGTAACTTCCACTCATTGTGTTTCAGTTCACTTTCTGAAGTTATCTTGACAAATCTGATTTTTCTCCACCCCCAACCCTTCCCTTTATATAGACTGGCAGGCTATAGTCCTGCCCTCTTTCATTCTTTTCCAAGCCTACATGTCCCTGATATTGTTCAGATGACAGTATTCTCGCATCCTCTCACTATCCTGATCATTTCTTTCATTGTCTTTCTAAAAGTATGCCCCCTAGAATTAAAAGCAGTATTAATAAAGGGAACAAACAACTTTATTTTATCTCTGTAGAAAAGTATGATAATTACTGTTATATGATGTCTCTGAAGAGGAAAAGTTACTTCAGTGACCTTAGATTAGTAAGGCAGGCAAGTGTATATAATACATCACAGAAAGACCACTCACTCCCTAAGGTTATTTTTAAAAATTATCTTAGTGCTTAAAGGGGTAGATCTAGTTGACTGGAAAATTCACTTAGATGAAATATTTTACTTCTCACTGAAGCTGAAGAAATGAGCGAAATGTTACTCTCGTTAACTGTGTAAATAAAGACTTCTTAGTCTTATTTATGCTTAAGAATTTCTCTCCTCCCTTTTAGACATTAGGCTAATAGATTATGTCAAGCTAATGGACAACCACTGATACAGATACACCACTGAGTGTGGCTGGAAAGAATCTCAAACTTACAGCCTGTATGTCATGGGCACAGTTTCAGAAGAGCAGCGTGACTCTTCTGTCAAACTAGCCCACTCCAATTTTGTTCAATGAACCAAGAATGCATTGGGTACTAGCCATATATTAGCCCCTCTGCTTGTTGCTAGGGATAGAGAGAAAGGGGAGACATAAACCCAGCCCTCAAGATGCTCACTAGTGCAGGGACCCAGCAGCCAAATAACAATATGTTTTTCAGTAATCGTAGGGCACATGTTATAAAGGTGATATACTGAGAAGGAACATTGAAAAAATGTAGGCCAACAATAGATTGTGGAGGCCTTGCATTTTACATCTACAGAGCTTAGACTTGAACTTGAAGACCCTGGAGAATTGAAGGATTTTATGCAAGCAGTGCACCGTCATACAATACTGTGAAGGGGCTGCTCTGCCTGCAGTACAGAAAAGAATCAGAGGAGCAAGTTTGGAGAGACAAGCAGACCAATTTCAGGAAACAGTCTGGGATGGAGATGAAAAGAACATTGACTTCAGTCTCGAGAGTAAAGGAAGGAAGACCGACAGGCTCTTAAAAGGGTAAAATTCGAAAAGATTTAATGATGTCGTAAGTAGAAAGATTGTATGAAGAAAGAGGGGGTAAAAATGGCTCCTGGGATTCTAACGTGAGCAGCCGGTGCCCAGTAGGCCAATTGCCACAGTAGTCACTACAAAGAGAGCAAGTCTGAGAGGAGAAAATAGATTAATATTAACACGTTGAATTTGAAGTGCCTGCAAGTGGAGGTGTCACATTCGAATAAGAATTCCCATTCAAGTATCACCTACTCAGAGAAGATTTTCCCTATGAACCCGTTGAAATTTGTAAAATTCCCATCCTCTTTACCTGCTTTATAGTCTCCGTAGTTCTTATCACCATCTAACACACTACATATTGATGAATTCCCCACCCTCCACCCAATCAGAATGTAAATTCCACAAGATCAAAAATTTGTGCAGGTGCGTGTGTGTTTGTGTTGCATTTCACTTAAACAATACAGTATTTTACAGTCCTGGAGATCAAAAGCCTGAAATGGGTCTCATTAGGCTAAAATCATGTGTTCCCTCTGGGAACTTTAGATAGGCATCTATTTCCAGCTTTCCAGAGGCCACCTTTGTTTTTGGGCTCATGGCCCCCCTCCTCCATCCTCAAAGCCAACAAAGATGAATCAAGTTGAGCCTACCCACATGACCTCCTCTTGGGCCTCCCTTTTCTTCCTGTGGTGACAGTGGGCCCTTTGAATGTATTTTGTTCCATTCTATAGTGGTAGCATCTAGGACAATGCCCAGTATAGAGTAAGTACTCAGCAAATGTGTCCAACAGGAACTTGAAATATAGGTCTGAGTTCAGGAGAACAATGAGACCTACATATCACCAGTAGATAAGACGCAATGGAATGGGCAAATTCATCCAGACAGAAGTTTGTCAAATAAGAGCTTGTGAATCAAAGGAAGAAACGCTGAGGAACAACCATGTACACAGAATGGTGGAAACAGAGCCTGATGGAAGGATTAAGAAAGCAGACCCAAAGGTTTAGAAAAACAAACAGAGGAATATAACAACAGATACCAAGGGAGCAGAAAGGTTCAAGAAGGAACATGCATTTTGTGCCTTCAAGATATCCAACCAACTAACAGCTCAAAGATGACCACTGGGTTTAGGAACCTTGACGTCACCTTGGGCAGAACACTTTCAGACCACTGTGGACCTCTCTTGAAGACAGTACCAACATCTATATTCTTAGGGATTTTGTCACAGACTGTAATATATGTTTAGGTTTGTCTGATCCCCACAGTCTAATCAGATCAAGTCTAGCATTCCTTGAGAATATACAACCCAAATAGGAATAAAATTCATATTCATGTTTCTTGCCTAGAGACACTAAAGTCTGCCTCTGAGGTAAAATTAGATCATGGCTCTAATATGCCTCTTCTCCCAAAGGCCTTTGGAAGAGTTGAAATTCATGTAATACATGGAGGCAAATCCCAGCACAGGGCTATAAAACTCCATGCTGTATATGAAGTGTGAAAGCCTGGTCTGAAGACTCCAGCAGTCTGGGATGCAGAGCAAATGTGATGGCAGGTATTTGCCCAAAAGGCCGATCGAATCCTAGTGTGGAAAGCAGTTTATTGCTTCAGGCATTCTGTTTCTCTTCTGGAAGCACAGTGTCTATATACGTGCTCTTAATGAGAAACCTGCATTCAGGATATCTCTTACAGTTGCTGCAGAGCTGTATAGCTCTGTTATTAGGAATTCTGCCCTGGGGAACAATTATGTTATTGCAATAATTAGAGGCAGTTCATCTCCATAATAATGGAAATCCTGCCTTGGAGGCAAAACAACATCAAAGCAACATGAGCATCATTGCTCTAGATAGAATCTGTTGCCTTGCTTATTGGTAGTACTATATCATTTTAATTTTGCATGTGCAGTTATAGAAATAGAGCTTATTCTGCTCTCCAAATGCAGACCTAGAACTTTCCTCCATTGCCTCAGTTGATCTCTCCTAGAGCCATGGACAAAATAGTTATGACTTTAAGTCCCCTGAAGTACAGTTGCAGAAGAATTTAGAGAGATGTATTTTTAAACATTTGTAATAATATCAAACCCAGTGGTGCAGGAGATGCCATGAACTTCTCCTCAGCCACAAACCTTTTGTACCTCATGTACCTCAGCAGAGTATGTCATGTTGTAGTACAGTCAGGGGTTAAACTGATAGCCAAATTCAGGCAGGGACTACTACTAACAGTTCGACTCATGTGGTCATGGTATTGGTTATGCCTCAAGACTTGCTGAGAAGAGAACTGCATTTTTATGTAAAAGTATCTAAAATAAGGTCCCCAATGTAAAGGCTACACTTGATAAAAAAAAAAAAATTTTTTTTTCCAGGTGTGTCTTACATTAATCCTCTTTTTTGTTAGTCAATTCTCTGTGTCCCTGTACTCATTTCTGTCCTCATTATCTCAAAGCATAGACTTTATAACTATTTAACCTAACCCCTTAACTGGTCTATTTGGAATCAGCCCTCACTCTTATCTTCCACAAGATTTGACTTCCTATATCACGTCTCTGATAAATTCAATCCAATAAACATTCATCACACAGTTCCTTTATATAAGATGCATTTGAGATTAGGAACATAACCTAATTTAAATTCGGGTTCTATGGGTGTCATAAAAAAAGGGATGCAATTTTGACAGTGGTTTAAAGGATAGAGACTTTTCATCTTATTACAGTTATAAATTTTATTTTTTAATATTATGTAAAATATTATTCCATAGCCTTCAACACACATACACATGTAGGCAGGCTTTTTTTTTTTTTTTAAGATTTTATTTATTTATTTGACAGATCACAAGTAGGCAGAGAGGCAGGCAGAGAGAGAGAGAGAGGGGGGATGCAGGGCTCGATCCTAGGACCCTGAGATCATGACCTGAGCCAAAGGCAGAGACTTTAACCCACTGAGCCACCCAGGTGCCCCACATATAGGTGATTTTATGTATATGCCTAGAAGGAATTTTACCAAAATGTCAGCAGTAGTTTCCCTGGAAGTTGGGACTCTGGACTTTTCTTCCTTGATTCTTTAATCTTCCCTCCTTCCTTTTTTTTCTTTTTTCTTTTAAGTTACAAGTTTTATATTTATGAGTATGATTATTTCATTAATGTTCATTTCCCATAACAGGCTGAAGGGGCTATGAGGAAAGGCGCCATACATGTGTGTTTGAGCACATGTGTGTTGGAGTACCCCAGCTTCTGGTAGTGAAACTAAAATACTCTAGATACTCCATATTTGTGTCTAAACCTTTCCAAGTCATCTGATGTTTGAGGGAGACGGGTGGAGAAGTTGGTGGTGGTATAGGTAAGTGGAAGGAGTGCAAGAATGAAACATATTCAAACATATTCAAAAGGAAAATAGAGATGAATGAGCAGAGAGAGATGGGGTTGTAAATTTTCTTGGACTTAGGCTTCAAAAGGTCTTGCATGGAAATCTGAGGAGTTTGCACTTCACTGAGGGGCACAAAGAGTTAGGGAATGATTTTGGCATACATCTCCAGGCTTTCTCTTGTTGCTTGTCCTTGATCAGTTGAGTTTGGCATGTACTCAGGTAGCATGTGTTATGATTTACTGTGCACCCATCTGGAAAATCACTTGACCTTCCTAGAGCATTGTTTCTGCATCCTCAAAGTGGAGATCCAGCGGTAGTTTCCAAATTCAGGTCTGCAGACCATAGCTAGGCTGACTGCTGCAGAAGCAACAGAGGTATGTTTAAAAATGAGAATCCCACTCCTCTTCCCCAAACTTTCTGTCTTAGGAATTCTGAGATGAGACCCAGGAACATGAATTTGTCTTTACATTTCCCAGGTGATTCTAATGCACAACCAGGTGTGATGCTGTTTCAGTAGCTTCCCATTGATCTCAGTACAAATAGCCCATCATGTGACCAGCGAGACACGCCCCCCCCCCCAACCTCTACTGGTCCAGCCTGACCTTGCCCTTCTTCCTGCTTTCTCACTTACTTGCCCTTAGTCTTACTTCTTGAGTCATGTTGGACCTCCTGTTACCTCTTCAAATGGCCTTACTCCTCCTACAACAAAGCCTTCAAACATACTGTTGTCTCTGCCTGAAATGCTCTTATCCAGGACTTGACAAACTATAGCCCACAGGCCAAAATCCAGCCTGCCACCTGTGTTTGCACAGCCTGCAAGCTGAGAATGGTTTTCCATTTTAAATGCTAGGAAATAAATCAAGAGAAAAATAGCATTTTGTGACACATGAAAATTAGATGAAATTCAAATTTCAGCGTCCACAAATAAAGTTCTATTGGACACAGCCACACTCATTCATTTACAAATTGTCTAGGCTGTTTTTGCACTCTAAGGGCAGGGTTGAACACTTGCAACAGAGACTGCCTGGCCTGCAAAGCCGAAAATATTTACTTTCTGGCCCTTTACGGAAAAATTTGCCAGCCCCAAAGCCAACTCATGGAGCATTGCTGACAATACTGGGTATGAAGACATTTTCCTAGGGGAACTTGGGTAGCAGAATTGGTGAAGCTCCTGGCTCTTGGTTTCAGCTCAGGTTGTGATTTCATGGGTCATGAGACCGAGCCCCGGAAAGGGCTCTGCACTCAGCATGGACATGGATTCTGACTGATTTTCTCTCTCCCTCTCCCTCTGCTCCTCCTCCCTCCCTGAAATAAATAATCTTTTTAAAAAATAAAAATAAATAAATTATCTTCCTAGTGGTAGGATCTAGGACCTTCCCTTTGCTTGGTTACTTTTATTTTTATTATTTTGGTTTACCATTCCTTTTACTCATCCTTTGTGACTTAACCTTTTCTTTCTTTCTTTCTTTCTTTTTAATTTAAATTTTAGTTAGTGAACATACAGTGCAATATTGGTTTCTGGAGTGGAATTCAATGATTCATCACTTATAATACCCAGTGCTCTTCACAAGAGTCTTCATTAATACCAACCACCCATCTAGCCCATCCCTCACCCACCTCCCTCCATCAACCCTCAGTTTGTTCTCTATCATTAAAAGTCTCTTATGGTTTGTTTCCCCCTCTCCATATTGTCTTCTCCCCCCTCCCATATGTTCATCTATTTTCTTTCTTAAATGCCACATATGAATGAGATGATACTTAACCTTTGATTGAATTATAATTTTCACTGGGTCCTTCTAATACAAAATAATGTGAAATAAATTTGGTTGGAGGCCTGAATGCTCTCCCTTCTTTCTCTAGAGCAATGAGCCCCAACTTATGCTGGGAGAACTTTTCCTGCTCCCAAAGCCTTGAAGTCCCTGGAGAAATCAGAGTAGGGGAAGGTTTGAAGGTGAAAACACAGAGGGTGAAGGATGTTGGAATGGAAGAGAGTAAAGTATGAACCTGAACCTTTTCCCCAAATTTCTAGAAAACCAGTCAAAGAATGAAGGGATAGAAAATCTTCATCCTTAGTTGAGAATCTGTGCTCTACATAGACTGTTTTACATAAGGGTTTTCATTTTAATTTCATGATTATAAAAAATTATAAATGTCTAGTGCAGTTGAGCAAGGAGAGAAGATAGCAATCATGACTTACTTCCTAGAGTTTTATAAAATTCAGCTGTTGTGACAATATATACACACATGACACAATTTGGAAACCATTAGGGAAATTTAAGTTAACATAACAGAACCTAAACAAGAGTACACAGCAGTGCTTGGGGAGCACACAGGGAAGAGACTCTCAGGGTCAGGCAGAGTCTGGGAAAATTGGCTTTGAACAGGAAGTAAGTTTAAGCAAGATGAAGTGATAGACTTGTACAAGAAATGAGGTAAGAGGGATCCAGCCAGGTGGAAGACTCGGTATCTATAGAGTTGAGATGGAAGAAGTGGAAGAAGAATCAGTAGGGAGATGCTTCAGATTCTTAACAAGATTATGATTAACATTACAAAATAATGTTATTGAATATAAAATAATAGCGACAAAAACACTGTGATTCAGCTTTACTCAGAAGAAGCTCAGATATCTATAGCTAGTAAGACAAAATGACTTTGATTCCTTTTGTATCACCAGTGTATTCATGAATAAACCTTGGGCTTTGGGAATCCTTGGGGATTTGGGATACTTATTACTTTGGCTCTTTTCATGTATTTTTTGGTTACTTATGACCATCACTTTTAACCCGTTTGCTAATAATAGTACTAGCAGCAACAATACCTAGCTTTTCTTTCAGTGTTTATGATACCCTCTGCTAAACACTTCGTGTATGTTCCCTTTTAGTCCTCAGAACAAATCATGAGATCAACCCTTTTGTTAAGCCTGTGTTTTAGATAAGAAAACCAAGGCTCAAAGGGGGTATTGTTGGTTGCAAAGCTCAATGGTGGTTTTAGAGCTGGGATTCAAATCCAAGTATCACTTATGCCAGGGTTATGTCTTCACCAGCTTTGCTAGAATAAGGAACAAGTATTAGATCCTTCTCTCTACTGCAAAGAGCTCATGAGATCTGGTGATAAGTTAATAAATTATTAGCAAAACTAAAGCACTGCTTTCATTACCTCTCTTTCAAAACAGTGGAATATTGCTGGCACCTTTAATATGGACAAGGTGACTGGCCAGAAGAAGCTTTTACTTTTGCTTCATATTTTTAATAATATATCGGCAGCCTTCAGATCCATGGCTTTATAGTTTCCTGGGAGGAAGGAGGCATGGTCTGATTTCAGGGCTGGGTTAGAACCATCTAAGTCCCTTGGAGAAGAGGTAAATTAAGTCCTTGAACTACCTCAGCAGTGCCTTTGTTCGGAGAAAATAGCTCTGTAGCGTCAAATGGATTTAAGTGATCATGAAAATATTCAAACCAAAGTGGCATGTAATTAAGAGCAATTAGAACTGAAGTGATGTGACTGGATATTAAAACCAGACGTGCAGTGTTTGTGCCTTCTCAGTCGACACAAGGCAGATAATTTGGGCTCCTCCTAACTTTGTCGTCTCTAGAAATAAAATCTGCTAGACTGCTCAGATGTATAGATGCTATGTAAATATTGAAGGTCTAGGATCATACACTGTGTTCGACCCTATATTTCTGTTGTATAGTTTTATCCTCATATTTCAGTCACAGATATGCCAGAGTTAATTAGATCTCTACTAGTAAATATCCATCATGGTGTTTCTAAATCCCTTTTGCCAAATGATCTAATTAGAGCAACACTTGGCTCTCTATATAATTACAACATATGGCACCTAGAGGGTACATATAGTAGAATTATAGGTTTCCTGATGAGAAATCCAGGTGGTGGGTAAAAGACTCTATTTAACAAAGTTGGTATGTGTGTGTGCATATGTGTTTTAATGTATACAGTTCCTCCTACTCTCCCCAGAATAAGAAATATTGTGTAATTCATCTGTCTTTCCCACATGAAACAACATAATTATATCATAAAATTGGAGTTTTAAAATTTAAAGAAAAACAAATAATGGATAATATTAGCATAAATTATTTAACCCTCCGTGCCTCTAAAAATTACCATGTATTTTAAGTTAGCCAGTGCTGGAAGCAGCTCTGTGTAAATGACTTACCTATTCAATGGGACATATTCCCCCTTCAAGCAAGATCACTCACCTAAATGGCTGCTAAATATGTAACAAAAATGGGACCGAATCCCTTGGCCAATAAAAAAGAAGGGTTTCTTAATGCTTATTTATAATCTCTGGAAGAAGATAAACCAGTTTGGGTAGATGAGAAGTCCAGTTTCGTGTCTACTGAACTTAAAGGGCTTATCATGTGATGGTATTCTGGAAACCACCTGCATGGACTTGAAAGAGCTGTCTGGACACTTTCCTTCCTAGGTCCATGTTCAGTGATGTCCCATTGGTAGCTTGACATTGACCAGAGTGAGGATATGAACACCATGGAAACTGGTACATGTTTTCCACAGAGAAAGAATGCTCGGACATTAGCCAGCTCATCATTACTTGTGGAACATTGTCCAGCCAATTTGGAGTTCATGAGATGGGTCAACACTAGAAACATAGCTTTCCAACTCAGCTCGCCTTCTTTGAAATGATGAGGGTGAATAAGGTTCACTGAGAGGAGATGGAAAAACTAAAGTGTTCTGAATAGGCTCTTCAGAATTGTGTCAAGTTCATGAGAGAAAGAAACCAAAAAATCCATCAGAAAACTAAGAGGAGAACCAGGATAGAAGTGTTGTGAAATTCTAGATAAGAGAGTGTCATACACAGGCATTGTCAGATGTCACTTAGAGGTCCTAAAGAATGAGGACAACAAACTATATAATATTTGAAATGGTGATAATGAAGTCAAATGTAACCTTGAAATAAACATTTTCAATAAGAGCACAAGCCCTACTGGCTGGATATGCAGCTGGATGTAGAACTAGTTTTTGCAGATGTTACGTAATCAAAGAAGAGTGGATTATTGGAGGGGAGTGACATATTTGTGGCAAGGATCTTATCTGGAAGGAGAACACTGGAGCATATTTATAGTCTGAGGAACTCACACTGGTAAAGGAGAAGTCAAAGATATAAGGAAGGGGAGATGATTCTCAAGGAGACAGAAGGATGTTGGATCTGCAATAAATTGTTATGGGACAGAAGATGAACTTGTCTTCTCTGACCGTGGGGAAGAAGAGAGGGTGAGCAAGGACACAGAAATAAGTGGAAAGACAAAGTTGAGGAATTTCATATAACATGGCCTTGACCATGATCTTGATAAAATGAGAGTCAATGTCCTCTTTTGAAAGTGTGGTTGTGGGTGGGGGGCGATTGTGTGCCTGAGAGAAAGGGAGATCTGGATTGTCTTCTGTGATCAATATGATAGAAATTAGGTAAGATGTGGATTGTGCTTTTTTATATTTTCAGTTGCTTTCATACATGTTGACTTTCCCACATATTGATTTGCTCTAAAGAGTTTTATTCCAAAAGAGGTGGTTTGTTCCAAAGGATGCATAAAGTTATTAAAGAAAAAATGAGGCTTGACTGCTCTTAACACCAAGAAAAATGTTTTTCATGTAAATTCAGTATGTTCTGACCCGGGACCGGAGGGGGAGCGGACAACAATGTACTTTAAAATTACTATGGCCCTTTCTCATTTTCCCAAGGACTAACTGCTTCAGCCACCCTGCTCTTTCCTAGACCATCAAACTCTTCCTTCTCTTTCATCTGTTGGATCATTCTGTCAGCATATCTTCATCTTCCTCATCCTCTTTGCCACCTTTTCTTCTGCCTCCACTCGGTTTCTTGGCAATCTCATCCCTTCCCATGGCTTTAAATACTGTCTATACCAACTACTCCCAAATGTACATCTTCAGTTCATTGTCTCTCCTGAGCAGTTTGGGCTTAGCATGACCAAAACAGAAGTTATTGCTGCCATCAACCTCCACCCTAAAACCTGTTCTTCTCCCAGTTACATCATTCTCCCTCTTGTTGTTTAAGCCAGAAACCTAGAAATCCTCTTTTATTTCTCTCTTTCAACATCCCATATATCCAGCGCATTAAACTTAGTAAATTCTACCCCCATAGAGTATATGGAATCTGTCTTCTTCTCCCCATCTGCACTGCCAGTGCCCTGGCCCAATCACTATCCTCTCTTGTTGGACTGTTGCATCAATCCCATTGTAGTCCATGAAGGCTACTATAACTGGGTGGCTTAAACAACACACATTTATTTCTCACAGTGCTGGAGGCTGGAAGTCCAAGGTCAAGGTGCCAGCAGATTCAGTGTCTGATGAGAGCCAGCTTCCTGGTTCCTAGACAGTTGTCTTCTCACCTGTCCTCGCATGATGAAATGAGGGAGGGAGGGAGGGAGCTCTCTGATGTCTCTTGTATAAGAGCACTAATCCTATTTGTGAGGGCTGCACCTTATCACAGGATCACCTTCCAAAGCCCCACCTCCTAATACTGTCATACTGGGGGTGAGGGGTGTAGGAATACAACATAAGAATTCTGAGGGGGCACAAACATTCAGTCCATAACACGCTCTAACTGGCTGTCTTGTTCTATACTCACTCCTTTCCAGCCTGTTCTCTGTATCACAGCCAGTATGGCCTTTTTAAAATATAAATCAAATCTTATCACTAACCCTTTAAATAGAAACTAAGCTGTTGACCACAATGTTCAAGGAACTACATAATCTGACTCTTTATGAATTATTTCTGGATTTGGTTTCAGTAACCTTCCCTCACAGATCTTAGTGACAAGATGCCAAAGCTCCAGTGTATCTTCTTTCCCGTTAGATCACTAGTGCCTGCTTTTCTCTTCAATTCCTTCTTTGTAATTTGTAATTATGAATCCATGTCTTGTTTTATTTGACTATTATGTATCTTTCCCATCTGGTGTGTAAGGTGGATGAGAACAGGACTTAGTTTTAGTCACCACCGTCTATCCACCGCTAGCACAAGTATACCTCTGAGGGATTTATTCAATAGTTGTAGGATAAATGAAGGAAGAAATCAATGAACTGACAGTCTGACAGTCTCCTTTCACAAAGGATTTGAGGTTGCCTGTGAAAACAATACAAGCAATAGACAACATACAAGGAAATAATTTAGGGAGTGGGAATAATGGGAAATTATCAGTAAAAAAAACAAAGATGTCAGAAACAAAATTAGTACATAGAAATACACTCTGTATAATTCACACATTTGGATGTACTTGTCTTAGTACCTAAGCAAAGAGAGAAACATAATTAAAAGAGCTAGAATGTTTATAAGATGAAAAGCAATTGTTTTGCCTCATAGGAGAATCTTTAAAAAGTACTTTCATGAGATACAATTACTATAGTAGATACAAAAAAGATTTCATAGATGACACACAATTTTCATATAGTTGGCAAATTATACTTTGATGAAGTGCAAGTTAGTGAATTCATTTCTATGATGAAGGACCAACTATATTGTGAGGTTTGTTTGTCTTTTTTAGTGGAGAGATGTGAACCAATGGTAAAATTTTAAGTACTTACAGCAGCATTTTCTAGTTACTGTAGTGGATTGGAGGGGCAGGGAAAGGGATGATACCATTTTGTATAATGCAGTATTCTGTGATTGAGTAAGTATTAAGTATAGGGTCTATATTTCAGACCTTCTCAGAGCCTTCAGGATGTTTTTTGCATTGAAAATTCCCAAGAATTATATTTCCCAAATTTACTTGGAAATGAATTTTATTGCACAGAATTCCTCAAAGGATAAGGGTTTTAGGAGGGAAAAAAAATCTTTGGTAAACTCCGATGTAAGTGTATGTGTTCATTTACTGTAGAAATTCCATCACTAATTGTCATGACCAGAATTGTACTGAGGGCTGGTGAGAAGAAATTTCAATATTGTAATTACTAACAAGAATATGAGATACAGCTGTTCTGTTACCAGTTTTGCAGTACAGCTGTTATATTACCAGTTTTGCAGTATAGACTAGGTCTATAACTATAAAACAGGCCAAAGAGGATCATTAAGACACATGGTAGAATGCTACATTGTAGGAAGGTACAAATACATGACTTCCATGTGACAGTCAGCACACAGGCTTTGGAAGCATTTCGCCCATACCTGATTCCTGTCCACAGAGTTCAGACATGGGGAATGTTGGGTAAAAACTACAAATAGTCTCAAGTTTTTCCAGACTTATTTTTCCACAAGAATGTTAGGTATTATACCTGAATAACTGAAGTGAGAGCAGACCAGCTCTTTCTTTTGGAATAATAGCATGATGATGTGAGCCTACAGTTAGCTAAGAACAAGGCTTTACTTAACTCCCAGTGTCTTCAGGTGTGAAGAGGCTGAAATTTTGAACACAGTTAAGCAGGAATACTCAGCAATTCTTGGCAGTTTCATCTTCCTCTTTAATTTGGCACCAAGCAATTTATGTTGATTGGTAAATACTTGGCTCTAACAGTGTCGGTGGTATTCAAATCATTACATTACACATTTTTAGAACACTAGATAATAATAATGCTCACAAACCGTTTTCTACTAAGTGGCTTGGAAGTGTTTGCTTTGTCTGGAAGGAAGGCACATAGCTTACACTTTGCCTGTGGATACATGCATTTCTATATCCGACTACATAATAATGGGATTGTGGTCCTATTGTAAAACAAAACAAAACACCATTGATGAGGTATTCCTAAGATTTCTTAGTATTTCTTTCCTAATCACCTTTACCTTTATTATTCAAACAACCATGGTCAGAAGGTAAGAATGTAGCCTAAAGAAAATGAATCGTGTTTGGTTTTATTTTGTCCTGTTTCTGTTGCACACCCTCAAACATCACACTTACTGTATTAAATTTATATTAACAGTAATATTTAGAGATAACTAGAGTGGAAATTATTCTTTCCATTTTATTATTGGAAGCACTGTAACACAGAATGAAGAAAAAATTGAATCCAAGTAATAGAATTTTAAAGCTCAGAATACTGTCCGGCTAGAACTCCGTAAGCTCGCTCCTCCTCTGTAAGAGCATATACATTTGCTTCCTAATAATTCAAAGTCAACATCCATGAGGTTGGTGATGGAGCTTTTATCATTTCTGTTCCTCCATAAAGCCACTTAGCATTTAGTTGTGAACTTACAATGTGATTTTTATTTCGCTGAATACTGAACTGTATTAATCTACCAAAAACAAAGCAGAACATAAGAAAACTATGTATATGCAAATAGTTTTAAATTTCAAATGGTCTTTGTCCTTATTTAACAAATATTTAAGGAAACTGAATTGAAGTAAAAAAAAAATGCTATGAACACTCTCTTGAAGCCTGTTGGAAGCCTATTTGAGGCTTCATATCCTCATATGTAATCCTTGGATTGCATATCCCGGAAATAGACCCCAAGATGGAAAGTTGCATGTAGAAGGTTTGCTGGAGTATTCTGTAAGACTACACATGTGAGGAAATGAGGCATCAGAACTGAGCAGCAGAAGCTATCTGTCAATGCAGTTGCATTTGAGGCTTCAGCCAATCCCACTGGTAGTTCTGGAACTTGATTGACCCCCAGAGTGGTTCCATCTTGAGGTGAGGGACTGGTCTTTGAAACCCTAGATCACCCAGTCTGCAGCCTCAGCCTACCACTGGGAAGGAAGATGAATTACCTTGTACGGGCAATTCCCCCACTACAGAGGGCACTCCAGTGAGGAACATAGCTGTGAAGCCGTTAACAACCAAAACTCCTGGCCACAGTTGGGGAGGGCAGTGCATCGACCCCAAGGAGGGGATCCTGGTTGAATATTTTTTAATGTAATTTTAAGAACTGACCATGCGGTACTTAGCATGAGAGGAAGGTTTGGAACTATTGTGCTTCATCATAAAAACAAAACCAAAAAAATGTCTGTCTTAGGCTAAGTCTTACATAGGATGCCCAGAGCAATCTGCTCTACCTTTTACTTCATGGTCAAAGCATAAGTTAGAACTAACTGAGGGTCTTTCTTGGATGAGAAACAAAATAGGATTATTCTGCCTGATTTCATTTTTCCAACCCTTTCCTCTTAAGACAGACTCCGGGAGTCACCTACACAATTCCCCGGTTTTTGTACCCTTGGGGACTCTTTCTCCTAATTCTGTCCTTCCTCCTTCTTTCCCACAAGACCTGTCTCTTACAGCCCTCTGTGCCCTCTGCTTCCCAATATCTACCTCTCCTCTTGAACTTTGTCTGGAATTGTCAGTCATTTCATTCCATTTTTTTTACCCCTCCTAGAGGAAGGTATAAAAGATTTCTGATCTCTACAGAAGTCAGAAAATGGGAAGGAAGGAGGGAAGAAGTAACAAAAGGAAGGAGGAAAAACAAACTGTAAGACAATCAGACTTTTACACTGGACCACTAAGACCACTAGGACTATGCAAATAGTGAGTTTCTTTTCTCTGATTTGTACTGCACAAAGTCCCCTTTAGTTAGCCTAATTGGGTATATGCCCCCTTGCCAAGAAGGTGGGCATATGTCAAGCCTGAGAAAGAAAACTAAAAAGAAAGGAGGAAGAATCTGTTATATAAACAAGACTGCAAGTATCCACATTCATTTGGGAGTTTTCAAAAGCGAGGCAGAAGATTTGAATGCTGGAAAATGTTCTCTACTGCTCATATATGTAAGTCATAGTAAGACATGATGTGTAGGGTCCGGGGATTCCCATCTTCCTTGAAGGAAATATATCTCTTCATGGGTCTAAAGTCACCTCTGGTTCTGAGAATTTCAGGGTTAGATGAAGCATGAGAGAGCAATAGGCCAGTGGTTTTTCAACCTATTTCTACTCCCCCAGGATACCTAAGGTGTGCAACGTATTTCTGTTGCTTGAAATGGTTCATTATGCACTAATTATGGGAGGAAGAATGGTAAAGTGATGGAGGGAGGGAGCCTAGGAACATATCATGTATAAGAATCTCAGGCCGAGGGGTGTCTAGGTGGCTCAGTCAGTTAAACGTCTGCCTCTTGATTTCAGCTCAGGTCATGATTTCCAGGTCAGAGGATTAAACCCCACCTCAGTCTCTGTGCTCAATGCAGAGTCGGCTTCAGATTCTCTCTCCCTCTCCCTCTTGTTCTCACTCCCCCTCTTTCTCTTCCACTCTCTAAAACATAAATAAAATCTTTAAAAAAAAAATAAAACCAGGCCGATTGTAATCTGAAAAATCCCTCCTATTCTTTTATGCATGACTTTGGGAATGACTGATTTTCCCCCAGAGCTTTTATTAGATTTTTGGAAGAAAGCTGGGGCTAGATGACTCAGAGCAGTTCTCACAACCAAGTGTTGGCATATACATTCTCATGTAACAATATGTGCAAACTAAAGAAACTTCTTCCCATTCTTGCTTTGGCAATAGAGCTTTATATCAAGAATAGTATTTACAGTCCTAGAATGGTACAATCTGAAAGTCCTAAAAGTCATCCAGCTTTTGGTTCTCTGAGTCCAGCTTGCAAAATGGTTTTCTTTGGAAGGTACTAAGTATTAGCCAGCATCATGTTTACTTTTCTTAAATTAGGTTCTAACCATTAAAATTTGGAATATGTCATGTAATCCAGATTTCCGACTTATTTTTAAAAACTGGATGATCAGTAACAGTCAGCCTGAATTTCAGTACACAATAACTGGCCAGAGCTGAGAAAGAAGTTATCTTTTTATCAGGGCATGAAATCTTCTGTTGGTCACACAACTTTGTACCCTATATTAAGATGTAGTGTCAGTTGCCATTCATCATGGCTCTTGTGTTATTGTTTTTTCTTACAGCCGAGTTAAAATAAAAGCAACATATTTCTGGTATCTACTTCTCTATCAACAGATGAGAATAAGAAAGGTTGACCAAAGGGCCACACATTTCAGGAAAATACAGAAAGAGAGTATGTTTTCTTATGCCTGCAGTGAATATTCTTTTTCTCTTATATAAGCAAAGTGAGTCATGAAAACGTCTTCTTACCTATCTCAATCATTTCTATTACCCACCTAGCCCCTGTAGGCAGAGGCATTTGTAGATCTAGAGCGAGTTCTGTGCCGTTATTTGACCGGTGACAATTTGGAAGAACAAAATGGTTTGGAATCCCTCAGACTTGCTGTGGCAGTCAAGCCAAAGACCTATTTTCTGACACACAGTACAGTGTTCTTTTCATTTTCCTATGAATGGTTAAATACAAGAATTATTGTATTTTGTCTTCCCTGGAGATTCTGCTAATCCACTGGTGTTTTTTTCCCCCTCTTTTTGTCTTTGTTTCATCTGTCACACTGACGTGCATGACAGGTTGTCATTTATCCCTCTTCCCAGATTATATTAAAAATCTGAGCATAAAAGCTCGATCCAGATCCCTCTTCCATTGTAAATACCATGCATCTAACAATGCCCAAGTGAAGGTTTTCTCTGCCGTTTTTCCGGAGCAGGTGATTGTCAGCCTAACTTAGCACTTGAATAGATAAAACAGAGAGTTAAACTTGCCTTTTAAACTAGGAAATTATTTTATTCTAACATTACCATTCATATTAAACTCCTGCGCCATTAAAGCTGTCTCTTTTAAATGGATATGCACTGGGTACATTGTTTATTCAATTTAATTTAGGGAGAAAAAAACCTCATACAAGGGAAATGGTTGTTTGAACTGGTTTTTACTAGTCACCAGCCATGTGAATGAGTGTCCAATTAAATAGTGGCTCTCTAGGACTCGTATAATAGTAACATCTGTTATCTTAATTAAACAAGTTACTATATAAAGGCGTTTTCATGGCTCACTTTGTTAAAGCAGGTTCTGACCTAGAAACTCAAGGAAGGTTTGTTCTCTTTGTGGGATTTGGTTGTCAGTGGTGTTCCCAGTTGGTCCCATTATGTTTAGACCTGGCAGGTTTGTGATCTGCAAACATACACATATGTTCAAGCCCACAGAGCCTGGGGGAAGGATGGAACTAAAGTTCACAATGCAAAGTAGAGGAGATAAAATAGGAAAAACTCTGAGTAAAAATGCTTTATATCCATGCCAGCCTACTTGAAGGAAGGGGGTAGGCAGGAGGGGGAAGTAATAGAGAAGGGTAGGTGAACAAATGCACATTGACTCTCCATTACTTGCGTCAAGGTAGACCTGTCAGTTACCGGCCACAGTTCTATATCTGTCTCTTTGAAATCCAGGTCTAAATAAGGTCTAAAAACCAAAGTGTTTTTGTTTTTTGGTTTTTTTCTTCTCACTAATTTATTTACTTTGGGCCCTTTTGCAGCAAACTCTCTTGGTGGCAGAAATAATCATGTATTGGATTGTGAGGTAGCACATCAGACTTTTTGGAGAGATGTTATGTAAAATAAACCATGTACTGTAGTATGTCTGTAATATAAGAAATGCTGAATTCTAGAACACAACTTTCCTTGAGGGTTTTTGATAAGGGGTTATGCATTAGACCATTTTAAAGAAGATAAACTGAAACTCAGTGATATTAAACATCTTGCTTAGGGGTAGACGGCTAATAAGCTCCTCTAGTTGCTTCCTATTCACTTTAAACACAATTTGTTCTTGCCTCACCCAGGAGTGTCATACATAACCAAGCTTCTGCTTGTCTCTCTGACAATATCTGACATTAGCCAGCTTTTTCATGTAGCTATAATCTCATGGGATTTATAGCTAACCAAAGACATCAAGCTTTTTCCCCCCCCTGCCTCAGGGCCTTTGCACTTGTTTTTCCCTCAGACTGAAACACCTTTCTCATTGATCTTCAGTGGCCAGCTCCCTCTCGTCCTGCATCTCAACTAAAACGCCACTTTATTCAAAAAACCTTGCTCCTGTCATACAAACCAAAAATGATGATATCAGAAAGAGTCTGGATATTATGAAATTTATTTGATTTGCATAGCATCTACTTTTTCTTTTTCTGATAAAAGCATCTTGGTCATCCTCACAGGAAGTGCCTTTTCCCACTACTTGTGATCTTCCTGGGTCTCTCAGTTCCAGTGCTATTTTTTTCCCGTGCTGGGGGTTGGTCAGGCACAAGCTGAGCCAACCAGATCCTCTCCCTCTTCCGGAATCAGAGCTTTCCTATGGGCAGAACATGGTTAGAGCAAAGTGATTCTGATGGCAGCTCCCTAAGGTTACTGACCCTTAGATTCTACTCTAGATTCCCAGAGCTACCACTGATTACCCTCCTTCTTAAACCCTGTCCAACTTTTCCAGTTTGTGAACTACCACATAGCCTTTCAAGAAGTTAACCAAAGTCTGTTTCAGTAACATAGAACCTAAAAAATCTAACCAATGCAGGCCAACAGATGGATAATCTATAATGATACTCTGTTGTTGTTGTTGTCTTTTTTTAAATCCACCTTAGAAAAATAAGAATCAAATCTTTAATGGGATTTGGGTATTTCTTAGTTCTTAAAAATGATTATATCTTACACATTTGAAGTAGACTACTTGCTAACTTAAATATCTATAACTTTCTAGGGGGCAGTTTGAACCGTTTTGCTTCATCAAAGCATTCGCCTTTAACTTAACAAGTTGCCTACCTGATTAAATATCTCATCCAGAAGAATGGGGTTGTTGAGCATGTGGAGTAGAAGGATTCCCTGGAATTAAGACAAATGCATCTCCTCCAGTCAGCTCTTTTCTCTAGAAGGAGAGCACACACTAGAGCGCAATGCCGCCCACTCCCATGAGCATGTAGTTGGTGTTCTGGTTATGACAGCTGAATTGATGAAGTTCTTTGGATAGAATCTTTTGGCTGCCTTTGTGCAGTCTCAGGTTGTCTGGCATCTGTATCTTCCCAGGATGAGTCATTGCACTTCTCTGCGTCGTTGATTCTCGTTGAGGGAGATTGGGACAATGGGCCTGAGCCTGCCAAATGAGTTTAGGAAGTCCCTAACACATCCGTAGCTTGTTATATAAGCATCTTGTGCTCAGCAGTTAGGCCTGCCACTGTCTGTGATGAGTACATTCCCATCCCAGTGACAGCCAGATGGGGTCCTTCGCCCACTTCTATGCATGGCATTTGAGCTCAGAGATGCTGAAATAGACTTGTTCAGCAGAATAAGTGCCTGTTCCCCTGACAGCACCGGGATAGCATTGGGGCAGAGTATCAAAGGCAACATGTGCTCCGCCCCCCCAACACTGGGGCTCTCATTTGAGTTCCCCTGACAGTTTCTTGTAGGTGTGGAAGAAGAAAAGAGGCCCAACTGTTCTTGGATGTTTTGGTTTCAGCTCTACATGGAGGCCTTCTGGAATCCCTAGATGACCTAATCTTCATTTTCATAGCCTATGCTCTTTTCTTTTATAGCATTTGAAGTTGCACTTACTGGTTTCCAGTCTGCCTCCTGGAGAGAACATGCTGACTTGTCTTGGCCATTGTATCTCAAGCACTTAAAGCAGTATTTGGCACGTAACAGATACTAAATATAAATATTTATTTGTAACTTCTCACCAGGAAAGTTTCAATCCTTCACATGTGTATATCAGAACAACAAAGGCAGCTCTTCTCTCTGCAACAGCTCCATGTATTACTTTCATTACAAATCCTTTATCTCAAGTGTCACAATTATAATATATATGTATGTATACCTTTCAGAACTTTACCTTTAAAATTTTAGATGCTATTTTAAAATGGAGTTTTGTTTTGGGATGCCAGGATTTTAACCCCCAAACTAGTCACATGGATCCCTATGCTGGGGACCCTAGAGCAAATGGGTGAACTAAAGTGAACTTGACACTTAACATTGGCTATGGCAAGACCCAAGAGGTTGTTGACTCTATACGCATGCATGCCTGGCAGGTTCCAGAAATCACCTGGAGAAGCCAGGTAGTTGACCCTGCCTGAAGCACCACATCCTGGAGAGAAGTTCTGCTGCTCCTGCAGAGGTAGAAATCCATACAAACAGAGAAGGAAAGAGAAAGAGCATAAGAGCTACTTTTTTTCTGGGCCACCTGGGTGGCTCAGTGGGTTAAAGCCTCTGCCTTTGGCTCAGCTCATGATCTCAGGGTCCTGGAATCAAGCCCCAGATTGGGCTCTCTGCTCAGCAGGGTGCCCGCTTCCTCCTCTCTCTTTCTCTCTGCCTGCCTTTCTGTCTACTTATGATCTCTAGCTGTCAAGTAAAGAAATAAAATCTTAAAAAAAAAAAGAACTACTTTTTTCCAAACTAGCCATATCTATAGCTTTAGTCAGATGGTGTATGGATATAGCTTCTAATGGTATTTTGAACTCTTAGTCCCAGATGCCATGAAAAGGATTAAATGTGGGGAATGGAGTCAAGGAACCAGTTTTGCCATCTATTTAGCCTTGAGCAGGTCACTTCATCCTTATCTTTAAAACAGACTAAATAGTGTTCTGGTAAGACTTCATTAGATGGAAAAGTGCTTTATAATTGGTAGAGCACTATGGAGGTTTTATTCTATAGATTTTATAGATTTTAAGTCTATACATATTTTTATAAAAGTGAAGTTACAGCATACCTGTTTTAGAACCTGAATTTTTTTTTTTAAGATTTTATTTATTTATCAGAGAGAGAGAGGGGGAGAGAGCGAGCACAGGCAGACAGAATGGCAGGCAGAGGCAGAGGGAGAAGCAGGCTCCCTGCTGAGCAAGGAGCCCGATGTGGGACTCCATCCCAGGACACTGGGATCATGACCTGAGCCGAAGGCAGCTGCTCAACCAACTGAGCCACCCAGGCGTCCCTAGAACCTGAATTTTTAATTAAAATATCTAGTAGGAATCATTCCATAATGTAAATACAGAACATATTTTCATTTTTAATGGCTCAGTCACGTGGCAAAATATGATTTTGTCAATTCACTACAAATTTTAACTTTCAATGTTTCTGTTTCTTCTTGAGAATTGCTGTTTAACTTACTACATGAAGTTTACATAAACCACAGCAAGACTAGGATTCTGATGAAAATTGCAATAGTAACTAAGGAAATTTCCAAGTGGTCATATTTTGGGCACTTCCACCAACATGATCAGATTAACCATAAGCATTATCAAGTATCTAATAGCACACGCTGTATCTAAATCTCTTCAAAGCATTCCAGCTCATTATTATTATGCTCATTTTACACTTCAAAGAACTAAAGCTCATCATCATTAGCTAACTTACTGATGATATCCCTACAAGGTAAGTGGCAAAACCAGAATTCACCTGTAGATTTATTTGAGTTCAAAACAACACAGCCTCCATCATATCAATAATCCTTGTGATCTGAAACACTAGAAAATATACCCAGATCTGACCTCATCACCTCATCTCTCCCTCATATGCACCCCAATTTTGTACCCCATTTCTGTGAAAGGTACCACCATCTAGCAGACTACCCTAACAAGAAACCTTTGCCTCCACTGCCCTGAAAACACTCTTGTGAAGGTTAATGACCTATGATCATCAAATCCCATGGTCAGTATTCATTCTTCAGCTTGGTCTTGTAGCAGCATTTGACACATAGTGGACCACTTTTCCCGTTATGAAATTATTGCTTTACTTGCTATCTAGGATGTTGGTTTTCCTTCTATACCCTGGCCATTCCTTCTTAGTTATCTCTCGTATTGTCATCTCTGCAATCTCTAAACTGACCCATTGCCCAGTGTTAGGACCTCTTCCCTGACTATGTCTTCTTCCTAGGTGTCTTATCTTCGTTTAGTCTACAAAGCTATCTAAATGCTGGGCAAATCCAAGTTTAGATCACCAGCCCAGATTTCTTCCAAAAACGCCAGAGTAATATATTTAATAGTCTATTCAACATCTACCTAGGTTTTTGCTATCCATCCTAGTCACAAAAGTTCTGACTCTAATACATAAACTGTGTTTCCCCTCAGTGAAAGCTTGGAAAGAGCTGTCAAGCTTTGTCGGGCCTATGGATTTGAATGACATCTTCTCCAAACCACCTTCAGGAATTCATCAATTAATGCAGTCATTACTTCATCTGTTTATTCATTCAAATATTTAGTAACATCATCATATGCCAAGTACTACACTAAGACTTCGGATAAAAGTTTTAGAACCATTTATCTAAGCAATAAGTAATTACAAATTAAATTGATAACTTTGGAATTGGCTTTTAGTTTCTATAATAAACAGCAAAAGGAAGACTTCTGAATTACTCATTCCCAAATTCACTTTTCTAAAATATGCATAATCCTTTCCTAAATGGAGATTTATTTGGATGTCATAAAAGATAATTGCAGCTTTATAAATCTGACCTAAGGGAGATTGAGTTTTTATTCAGAAACCTTATCTTGATTGCCTGCACACATCACCCAGCATACTCTGATCCCTCTGTTTGATGTCATTATGTCAGCTTGTCTTCTAGAGAGAAAGAAGAAACTTTACCGAAATGAACAAGGTCTTTCACCTTCTCCCTTTGGGTTACATGAAGAAGCTATTTATGAGAGTTGTCCCCCAGTGCCCATTGGGAACTTGCAGAAGATCAATTACTAGAGATGGACAGTATGTCTGGTCTTTCTCCCCCTTTCCACATATTAAATTGTCACTGTGTCAAATGTCTTGTCATCAAATATGGTGCTGCAAGGAAATTGCAATTATATTTATCAGTTTTTTTCTCTGACCTTTGGATTTCATTTGGTCTACAGAGAATCCCTCTAGGTGGTTCAAAGAACATGTGTCAGCCAAATCAATAGGGCCAACAAAGCCTGACTCCTTCCTTTTTTCACTGAAGGGGAGAGCTGTTCATGTATTAGAATCAGATCTTTTTATGCCTAGGATGAATAGCAAAGACCTATGGCTTCATTGCATTTAATCTTGTAATGTAATAACTTTATAGTCATGTAGTCTAGGTCTAGTAAGTAATTACAACAATACCATATGGAGTTTTGTAGTGTGTTCATCCTCTGTGCCTATACTAATTTTGAACTTCTGTCTCTAGATGGTTTTGTTTAGATTTTAAAATCTTGGCTTTTGTTCTCTAATTATTTTCTCTCACCATAAGAATCCCTACTGTCAGAATTCAGTAGGTTGTAAAACTAATGTTTAACCATAGTCCCTCTCCCTTCCCCTATCACCTGGGATATTTTGAGGGGATGCATGGCAGATAACAGCAGGTAGGTTCTCCAGCAGTACAACCTCATTTTAATATTGGCTAAAGCAGAACTAATCAAGAAGGCAAATCTGCCATGAAAAGTCTTATAAAGCATTCCGAAGTTAAATAGACCATTAAAAAATAGAAGGCAGGGGCGCCTGGGTGGCTCAGTAGGTTAAAGCCTCTGCCTTCAGCTCGGGTCATTGTCCCAGGGTCCTGGGATCAAGCCCCACATCGGGCTCTCTGCTCAACAGGGAACCTGCTTCCTCCTCCTCCTCTCTCTCTCTCTCTCTCTCTCTCTCTCTGCCTACCTGTGATCTCTATCTGTCAAACAAATAAAAAAAAAAAATCTTAAAAAAAAAAACAAAAATAGAAGGCAGAGGAGAGATAGCCAGGAGCTCACCAAAATCTAGTAGTTGAACTTTAGAAGTCACACATAATGAGCAGACTAGATGCAAAACCAGATAAAATATATTGATAAAATATTCCTCAAGACTCAAGTCTAAAGCATATATAAATCTTATTTACTAGCATGACTCAGCTATGGCCGTAGTAAATGATTCTGGCATGGATTAGTCAAGTGGACGTATTAGACCTCTTCTATTGTAAGTGACAAAATAAACACAGGCTTAGGTGTTCTTTCCACCATGTTGATTCTTTCTCCTCATGGCCAGAAAATGGCTGCAGCTGCTCCAGACCTTAAAACTATAGATATTTAATTATAGAAGGAAAGAGTAAGAATTATTTTCCACAAAGTCCCAACAAAAGTCTCACTGCAGATCATTGACTCGGATTGGGTCATGTGATCATCCCTAACCAGACTCCATGACCACAAGAAATTAAATTATATGATCATTATAAACTTGGGTCCCATGTTTCACTCCAAAGTTTAGAAGTAAAACCTAACAAAATCATATGGCTGAGATTGGAAGAGGAGTACATTTTCAAAGTAGCTGTTATTAGATATAGAACTAATGGGTGCTAGGTATCGTCAAATACGGAAGATAGGGTGCAGAAGGTGGGACCTATGTGCCTGGTGGGAACATAAAATGGTGAAACTACTGTAGAAAAACGTATGGCGATATCTCAAATTTTTTTTAAAATAAAATACCACATGATCCAGCAATCCCACTAATGGATATAACCTCAAAAGAATTGAAACAGGGACTCCAAAAAGTTAACTAAGAAAAAAGAGAGAGTACATAAATCTCTAATATCAAAATTGAACAATGTCATCCAAAACATACAAAGAACTCTTAAAACTCAACCAGAAGACAAAAAACAACTCAGCGTTAAAAATGAATGAAAGACCTTGACATACAAGAAGAAGATATACAGCTGGCAAATAATCATTTGAAAAGATGCCCCACATCATATGTCATCAGAAAAATGCAAATTAAAACATTAAGAGTACAGGACAATGGCAAAATTCCAGAATATGACAAATCCAGGTGCTGGCAAGGATTTGGAGCAATAGTAACTCTCATTTGTTACTGTAGCAAATGCAAAATTGTGGAGCCACTTTGAAAGATTGTTAGTGGTTTCTCACAAAACTGAATGTACTCTTACCGTACGATCAAGTAATTCCACTCCTTGGTATTTATGCAGAGGAGCTGAAAACTTACACCCACATAAAAACCTGTACACAAATGTTTACAGCATCTTTATTTAGAATTACCAAAACTTGGAAGCAACCAAGATATCCTTCAGTAGGCACATGGATAAACTGCAGTACATCCAGACAATGGGATATTATTTATTGCTAAAAATAAATGAACTATCAAGCCATGAAAAAACATAAAAGAACATTAATTAAATGTGTATTGCTAAGTCAAAGAAGCAATGTAAATAGCTACATATTGTTTGATTCCAACTATATGACATTGTGGAAAAGGCAGAACTATGGAGACTATAAAAAGATCCCTGGTTGCTAGGGTATCAGACCATGGAACTTTACCAGCGTAACTCAAGACTGTTGAATTCTCTCTGCAGCCAGCCTTGCATCTTCCCTGCTACCTTGGCAATGTGGTCCTTTAAACATTACTGTAAACAATCTGGATTTTCTAAATTATCCCTGTCATTACTTCTCCCAGTACAACTGTGAGTGATAAAAGGAAGACAGATACGGAGTCTATCTCAAGAATCACATAAAACATAAGCATCATAATACAGTACAGAAATCAAGACTTCCCTTTTTCTAAAAAAGATTTATTTATGTATTTATTTGAGAGAGAGAGGCAGAGGAAGAAGTAGAGAATCTCAAGGGAGCGGAATCTTAAGGGAATCTCAACTCATGGGAATCTCAAGGGAGAAGAAGAGACTCTCAAGAGAGAAATAAATATTTTTTTATTTATTTTAGAGAAAGGAAGAAAAAAGCAGAGGTACAGGAAGAGAGTCTCAAGAGCCCAAGGCGAGGTTTGATCTCACAACCCTGAGAGTGTGACCCGAGTCAAAACCAAGAGTCAGATGCTCAACAGACTGAGCCACCCAGACGTCCCAAAAGCAAGAACTCTCTTAAGAAACCCTGAAATCAGGGGCAGCAAGAATACAGGGGAAGTAGGAAGGAATGCAAGCTGGGAGAATCAGAGTAGTCTTAGTAAAAGAGAATATACCTAAGAGGTGCCTTATGTGACACATTTGTGTTAGGAGGGTATGGTGAGGTATTCCATGCATTCCGTGAGTAAAGTGGGGCAACTAAAACTAGAGCTAGGGAATCTAGATTTTATGAACTTCCAGATGCCTACATAAAACTTCAGAGCAACTGGCATAAAGATGACAAAGCTATTTCACTGATCAGTTATTTTGGCCAAACAACTTGTTTGACAAAAATTGTGTCCCTAGGGAATGGAAGGGTCAGCACTCATTTGGGTATCCATACACCTACAGACAAAGACACATATGCAACGAGAGCAAGTGAGGCATTAATTAAAATCAGAGCTCTCAGTGTCTTTGCCAGAGCCTTTCCCTGGATCACAGTGACTAAAATATATAAGCACTTATAGTTAGCTGTAAACTATTCCTTTGTGCACTGGAATAAATATCATTAGGAAACTACAGCAATATCTTGACATCAAGTAAAGAATATAATCCTTTGAAGTCCTTTTAGGTCAAGGAAATTAGCTTCTAGGGGGAAATATATTAAAAACAAGGAGTTGGGTAGTACTTTCAGAGCAAATGTTCAGAAAGCAGTACATTTTCAGTTATGTCCATGGTATCTGTAGAGTACTTGCTAAAAGCTCTTTAAAGTTATAAATACCTAATCATATTTCAATATGATGGGACCAGAAAATTCTCAAGTCTATACAAGGTGTTTGTGAATTCTTCAGAGTGGTTATAATTTTGATAGCCTTTTTCACATTTATTCCTCTCAACTTATTGTGTGAAAATCATTGAGAAGCTATCTCTTGGTTTAGAATTGGTATATAAATTATTGTTCTTAAATAAATCATTTTCTTACCATTTAGATTGAATATTTAGTCCATGCCACATTTAATTGGGATAACGGGATCCTTTATTTTAGGACCATTAATTTGTGAGTGACTGATTTATCAAAAAGAAATCTTCAACTCATCAGAAATAATTTGAGATCTATAAACATCCTCTGGTTTCTTCCAGAGGTAAATTTCCCCCAAAGACTTTCAACACCTATTAATTCTTTGTCTCCCTAGTTTGAGAGTATGCTGTCAGTTCACAGGAAATGTGTAAGAAAATGTTAAAACCAGCTTAACTAACTTTCTAGTTCTATTTAACTTTGGTACAACTTCAATGAAAATATTTCAAGTCAGCATTTCAAATTCAACTGCCAAGGCTCAGGTAATATTTCCTGGACTCAATCATATGGGCATGAAACACTGCAGCTATATCTTCAAAGTCCTTTGAAAATCTGTCTCATGATATCTTTAGAAGAAAATATTCCAAAATGAAATGAAGAACTTCATTTTCAGCTGAATTTTCTCTACATCTGTCACCTTCTTAGGAGTGGGTTCTGAATTTTAAAATATTTCTCTTTTTGAACCTGTGGAGATTGTAAAAGGCTACATCCCTAGTGAAAATTGGTTTGAGATAATTCCCTGAAAAACTTTTGTTGAGGTGTACAGTTGTCACTTTGGTTCACATAGAACCAGGAGGGTGTAATAGGTAATACTGACTAATGTCCTTTTAAAAGATAGAGCTTCTCTGTCTTCTCTTGTTCACAGATATTTTAAATGTCTGTAGGTACTTTATGAACAATGTCCATGCCTTAAATAAATATAAGGACTCCTCTTTGGTAATATGCTCTCTCTCTTAAAAATAAACAAAAATAATTGAGGCAGCTTACATTGAAAGCTATATATAATAAGACTTTTAAAATGGAACATTTAGACCATGTAGAAGAAAGGAAATGCATGCATTAATAATGACTTAGCTATGTAAATATTAATATTTTGAGCTTCCTAGTGTTCTAAGCCAAAGGGGAGAACAGTGAGTTACTATCAAGTTCATTATCTGAAAGTATTCTTGAAAAGAGACAGCTTTCTCTTGATATTAAATTTGTTACTTGAATCTAGTTGCAGATTGATTGCAGTAATGTCCCCAGTGTTTTACATTTGCCTGTATCCATGCCCTTTGGCAATGTCTTCCCACTTTGACTCTGGGCTTGGCCACATGACTTGCTTTAGCCTATGCAGTGTTTGTAGTATTGATACAAGCAGATGCTTAAAACATGCTTGTACATTGGAGCTTTTCTGTCACTGCTTTCAAAATCTCTCACTGCCATGCAAACAAAATTAGGGAAGCCTGCTGGATGAGGAAGAAACACATGGCCCAGTTACCCCTGTCACCCCAGGCAACAGTTAACTGATCTGTAGACTCATGAGCGTAAAAATACTTCTTGTTTTAAGCAGCTAAGCTCAGGAATTACTTGTTATGCAGTGATAGCTAACTGATACAGATTGCCTCACAAGGGATATTTAATAATGTAGTGAACAGTGTCTTGCACAGTAGTTTTTCAGCAGCTACAGAAATGTTTTCCATATAACAAATGACAACGCTTGAAAGCATATCTTACATAAAAATAAAAATAAACATACTTTTTATTTGCCTCAGTGCCCACTATTTAAAATGTTATTGAATTCCTGCTGGAGATAACATACTCACCTCTGAAACAAACCACTTTGTCATATAAAAACAGCCATTCTTTCAGTCATGCGCCACCACCATATTTAACGGATGGAGAAGCAAAGGCTATTCTCACTCTCTCCAAGGCTGTAAATGAGGCCTGGAGAGGATGAAATGACCAGAATGTGGTTTAGCCATGGCATCCTGCTCCAAGGGTGAAAACAAAGCCATCTGCACAAAATAACCTTCGAAAAGCATTTTATAAAGGTAAATTGGTCTAGAAAGCATGTCCCAACTTTTTCAATCCAGTTGATACTTGAAATTTTTGCATTTCCACTTTTAGTGGCACTTCATCAAAGTCTATTTCAGCAGGCAAAAACATGCCAAAGACAATTAATTTGAAAATCTAAGTTATATGAAAGATGTCATTTGAACCCCAAGAATTATTGAACCTCTGAACTTTAAAAACTGTTTAGGCCACCCCCCCCCCGCCATGATTCTTGAATTCCCTCCAATAAAAGCCTAACTTGTCTAACTCTCTTCTGCTAAAAATACCTCCAGTAATAGAAGCTCATGGCTTTTCATGGAGAATAGTACCCCTTAGGGAATTTTTATTTATTAAGATGTTTATCCATAAATAGATTTTATCATTTAGTTTTAAGCCAGATCCCTGGTGTGTCACGGGAGAAATCCAAGCTTTCTGTTCTGTAACACTCTTCCAAATGTTTGAAGATAGCAGCTCTCTTATCCCCAGGTTCACCCAAGTCCTTTGTTTGCCAGGCTAAATGTGTCAGCGTTCTTTGGTTGCAACTAACAGAAATAACTCTAGCTAACTCAAGCAAACAAGAATTTTATTGGAAGGATAGGAGGGACTTAGTAAATCTAAGGAAGAAGTAGGTTTAAAGCTAAACGGGTCCAAGGTATCTCTCTAGGGCTGGAAAACAGGAAATGCAGAAGCTGTTTCTTTACAGGAATAGTTTGATCAGGCTGTCACTGCTGACTTAAACTCCAATTATGTTCAGGCTCATTGTCCTGATATTCTAGAGGAACATGGTTATAAATACTGTGGCATTGGTCCCAGGGCACAGGGGAAGAAGAAGCCCTTGACTACACCCCCACCAGACTGAATCCAGTGGGAAAGATGTCCTCAAAAGAAAATGTGTGCTAATCAAAGGGGACAGGGGATGCTAGGTAGTCAAAAAAAGCAGCAACAACAAACACAGATGTTGGGCAGCATTCCTTCATTTTCATGTGAAGCAGCGTTAGGTCTCATCTCTCTTCTTCTCACTTGTCCTCTAACATCCTGGACTGTCCTCTTCTTGGACAGTGTTCGGTATGATCAGCATCAAGTAGAGTGGGGCTATCCTATCCCTCTTTCTGGATGCTGTATATCTATTAATGCAACCTACAATTATGTTGGCATTCTTGGCACTCTTATCATTCCATTGACACGTGCTGAATATAAGTCCCCTGAAATTTAGTAATTATTTTTCTCACTGTTCCTCTAATCTATGCCATGTCTTCTTCCATCGTGATCATATCCCTTCCTCTACCAGGAGGCACTCTCCTGCTTTCTGTTACCTCCTACTTTCTTTTGCCTGGTTAGCCCTCATGCTTCAGATCCCAGTGGCATCATCACTTAGACTCCATTGCCCTTATCATAAACTCTTGTAATAAATACCATGTACTTCTCCTTTTATTATGATGTAATTTTGCATTTATGCATATGATTGTTTGTCTTCACATTTTGTGGAAATAAAATCTAGATGTCTTACTAGATGACCTAAGCAAGCTTTAGCAATCAAACTTCTCTCTTATCCCACTTGTGTTCTCACTGTTCCTAGAGCACACAAATCTATCATATTAGTGTCTGTATTTTATTCTAAGCACATATTGCTCAACTGAATTATCACATTCATATATTTGCTTTATTGTTTATTACCTCCCTCCTTCCACTAAAATTTAAGCTCCTGGAGAGCATTGACATTATTTGTCTTATTTACTGCTATATACTCAATACCCACAAGACTTCAGGGCTTACAGTGGAGACTCAAGAACTATTTGTTGAATTAATGAATGTAAGAATAGTTACCCATAATATAAATGATCTTACCCCAAAGAGGATAATTTTCATGAATTCAGAACCTCATCACTTGGCTCACCATTGCCTTTCTAGTGCATTGCCTGACACATGGTGTATTCTTCTTACACATCTGTTTAACAAGTGAAAGAATATTATATTTGCATTATTAATACTTTTGGGCCATAATAGAGACATTTGCATTTATCCCTATTAACTATCATTTATTATTCAGCCTTACATTCCTGATGATGGAGATTGTTTAGGAATTTAATTCCGTCATTCAAAATGTTGTTTCTGTCTCATGATAGGACTCACTGATACACAATATGTCATCTATGCCTCTCTCAACTTGTGTCATCTGGAAAGCAATTACATGTTATCCCTGTCCTCATCCAAGAATCAACAATTTCATTGTTGATTCATCCACTACCAAGACTGGATCTACATAAGAAAATCAGATCACACTGGGGTGGGAGGGAGGATTGCGAGAGGGGCGCCTGGGTGGCTCAGTCATTGAGCATCTGCCTTCGGCTCAGATCATGATCTCAGGGTCCTGGGATTGAGCCCTGGGTCGGGCTCCCTGCCCTGCAGGAAGCCTGCTTCTCCCTCTTCCCTCTTTCACTGTCTCTCTCCCTCTGTCAAATAAAATAAAGAATCTTGGAAAGAAGGAAGGAAGGAAGGAACTAGCAATATTCTAGTCCTATTGATTAGTTATGATAAGCCCATGAATTTTCCTTTGAATAAATCAGACTCATGTTTTCCACCAAATTGACTTAGTAATTGCATCGGCTCTTTCATTCTTGTCTTCTAAGAGTTGGGAGACTCCAGTTGAAATTCCAAGTCAGTTAATAAGTAGCTTAGTGTTTTTCTGATTTTAAGGAGCATGCGAATATCTAGAAATCTTATTAAAATAAAAGATTTTGATTCAGAAGTTCTCGACTGAAGAGTCATGTTCTGTAATTCTTAGAAACATCCAGATACTATAGTGCTGCTGATCCATGGACCAGACCTTGAGTAAGGAAATAGGTAATCCTGGCTAATAGTAATAAACACCATCCCTTCCCCTATGGTCATCAGTTTTGTTTCTGAAATTCCACGTGTTAGGGAAATTATAAGGGAAGGAAAAAGAAAATAAGATAAAAACAGAAAGCGAGGCAAACCATAATAACTCTAGGGAACACACTGTGGGTTGCTGGAGAGGAGGTGGATGGAAGGAAGGCTTAACTGGGTGATGGGCGTTGAGGAGGACACTTGGGATATAATGAGCGCTGAGTGTTCTTTGCCACTGATGAATCACTAAATACCTCTCCCAAAACTAGCAATACACTGTATGTTAATGAACTTGCATTTCAATAAAATCTAAAATAATAATAAAAATAATAAACACCCAACTTAAACCAGCATAGCACTTTACAAACCAGTGCACTTGTTTGTAAATCAGTTTTTTAAAATCACTACCATGACCGAATGCTTCATTTATAGATAAAGAAACTAAGGTTTAAAGACCTATGATTTATCTGTAATTCAGTATCTAGCTAATAGCATAACTGAAAGTTTAACCATATTTCCCCACTAACAGTGATTGTTCCACTTTACCCAGTGCTTCACATCACCTCTCTGGGCTATATTCATTCACTCACTCACTCATTCATTCATTCATTCATTCATTCATTCAAAATGAATTTATTTGTGCTTTTCTATATATCAGGCACAATAATAGGGCCTAAGGATATAGCAGTGAATAAGGCAAAGGTCTTACTATGGTTTCTGACTTGAAAATTGGATGTCCCCTCCTAATTAACAATATTCTATGATTATTTAAAACTGTTCCATATTTACAAAATGTAATTATAGAATGAAGGCATTATCTTAGGCATCATTTTCTACCTACATAGACTCAAAATTAATAAATTAAGTTTAGCTGATTATCACCTCCATAGAAAACTTCCCACATTCTTTGTCTGATTGCAATCAAGCATGTCTGAACCTTCCTTCACTCTCCACTCACATCCATCCAATCAGTACCTAATTCTCCTTCTGAATTTTCTTCCTATGCTTTTTTTGTGGTCATCCTGGCCATAGTTGCTCTAGTTCCTATTCTTCGTATCTCTTGTCCAGTCTAACAGCATCCAATAGCAGTTTCTGTAATGATGGAAATTTTCTGTATCTGCTCTGTCCAGTATGGTAGCCTCTTGACACATGCAGCTAATGAGCACTTGAAAGGTAGCTAGGGCAACTAGCAAACTGAAATTTAAACTTCAGTATATTTTAATTAAATTTAATTTAATAGCCACATATCCCTAGTAACCATCTCTTGGACAGCATCAATCTGGACTCTTGCCAGAGTTTCCTACTGGGTTTCACTGCCTTCCTTCGTGGACTCAAATTCATTTCCTCACTCATTCGTCAGTGTGATGCTTCTAAAATGCAAATCCAATGGTATCCCTTCCATGCTTTAAGTCACTTAACCTAGCATAAAGTCTTTCCTTCATTTTTTTTAAGATATTAAAAATTAATAATGGGAAAGGCAGAGGGAGAGAATTCCAAGCAGATTCCCAGCTGAGCATGGAGCCTGAAGTGGGGCTCAATCTCTTGACCCTGAGATCATGGCTTGAGCCAAAACAGAGGAGTCTGAAGCCACCAAGGTGACCCTAAATTCTTTGCTTCTAACAAGACTTACAGGGCTCTTTGTGACCTAGGCCCCTCTAGCTGAATCCTCTAGCCCCCTTCTGACTCAGAGCGAATGCCTGACCAGGTGGTATTACCTTTCTACATAGTCTCCTTTCCCCATATGTATCGAACTCCTATATATCCTTGAAGAATCAGTGTATGTCCATGAAAACCTTTCTTGGGGTGACTGGATGGCTCAGTTGGTTAAGCACCTATCTTGGGCTCAGGTCATGATCCCAGGGTCCTGGGATAGAATCCCACACCATGTTCCCTGCTCAACAGGGAGTCTGCTTCTCCCTCTGCTCCCCCCCCACCCCCCGTTTATGCTCTCTCTCTCAAATAAATAAATAAAATCTTACAAAAGAAAAGAAAACCTTCCTTGTTTCATCCCTACCCGGGACCTCTGCTATGTTTTCAGAATATCCTACAGATACATATCTCCCCTCAGTTAACCACATTATCTAGTCTCTCTGTTATTTATTGACGATGACGGTGGTGGGATTTTCCATTTTAACCAGATTGTGTGTTTCTTGAAGGCCAGGGACTATTTCTATTCTTTCTTTTTTTTTTTTTTTTTGCCAATGCCCCACCTTTATTTACATATGAAATGTGTTTAATACAGTTAAGCCGGACGTAGTGCAGCAAGACCTTCTGAGGAACCAAACGTCGATGTATATCTATATATATACAAACGAGTTTCTTTTCTTAAAAAAAGAAAGAAAAAATACAAAACATGTTTAGGGGATAAATACAAGATATAAAATGCAAACGAAAACACACACAAAAAAACCCCAAAACTGAAAAATAGAATTCTCCCAGAGAACTATAAACGGAAGGGACAGAAGAGGAGCCCTGCCCTGCTCCGAGTTGTGCCTGCTCTATTCATCTTTAGTGCCTAAGAACCTACCGTGATTGCTAAGGGCTCATACGTACTGAATAAAGGGGAGATGGAAAGAAGAAGAGAATAAAGAAAGAAAGGAAGAATTAAACCAGTTGACGTAACATTTTCTTTTTAACCTTGGCTGTTCACTGTTTGGGAATTTCAGTTTTCTAGTGAATTTTATCTACTAACCATTGACAGCTAGTGTAAATCCTAGTTGGGCATATTTTTTGGATGGCTTTCCTACAAACAACTGATATTTTGAATTTAATTTCAACTGTGTACCATTAATGACATTATGTCTTCTCAACATATGTCTTCTCAACGTAGCCAGGGAGGACAGGGAGAACCAGGCTCCCCACAGAGCAGGGAGCCCAACACAGAACTCTATCCCACAACCCTGGGATCACGACCCATGCTGAAGGCAGATGCTTAACTGACTGAGCCTCCCAGGTGTCCCTACAATCACGCACTTTTAAAACCAAGAAACAGTCCAGCTCCAACGTGTTTTGGAGAAGGAAACTGTACAACTTGCTAATGGTAAGTCAATAAAGGAGTGATGAATGAAGTCAAAACTTTTATGTACAGAGACTCATTCTAAAGTGAGTTAACTCTGGGAAGAAAGGTATTTTATTTTACAAATACTTACTTCAGAAGAATTTATTTCAAAAAACAAATAACCAACCAACAACAACAGTTTTGATGAGATTGGGCTTAAAACAAAAGTTGCAAAGTTGTGCCATGTTCTGTACTTCACATTGTGTCAGTTAAAAGTGGGGTGGGTCATCTGTCTTCGAACCATGACCATTTTCAGTTGAATGTTAGGGAAGTCTGCCTTATCTCAAAAGCCCATGCCTTTGGGCTTCTGTTCAGATGGTATCAGCTGGAACAAATAAGCTGAGATTGCATTTGCTGTTTTTCTGCACTAATCTCAAGAACAGTTCCAAAAATGGTTTGTCAGCAGCCGAACTGAGTGCAGAATCTGTGGGCATGTACATATTTCTCCTCACAAGAAAATCACTTTTTAAGTTTCTTGGAAGTTGATTACAATATGCTTTTTTTCCCCCTCCTTGAAAGTAAGATAAGTATCAGAATCTATCATTTTGTACTCTGGCAAGTATTCCTAAACAGATGAAGAAGTGCATCAGCACTGAGAAAAATGTGGAGGGGCCAAGCTAAATGTATAGAGGATATAATCCCTCCAAAGAACTCTGTCGCATGTGGACGAACTGAGGTGAAGAACTGAGCAGTTATCCAGGGAATTTGTCTGGTTTGGGTCATGAACTTGACAGTTCAGATGTCGTCTTCCCAAATAATTTGTACCTGATTTTTCTGGAAGAAAAAAATAGCACTAACAACAAAGTTTGAACTCTATAATTCCGTTACAAGGCACAAAAGGCTTTCCGTGAGAAGTCAGGAAAAGGGAAGCCAAACACTTGAATGTCTCATCCAGTCAAGATCACTGTGAACTATCTTAATACCAGCCACTTCTCAGAACAACTCCCCAGGAGTTCTGCCACCACCACCATAGAACAAACATATTTTAGTGCACCCTCTCTGAGTCATTACTGCACCACGTTTTGAGCACAAAGAGGAAAAGAACTCTATTTCATGAGTTTATAGTCTGGTGCGGAGGTAGATAGGGAGTGGGCCGTAAGAATCAGCATAACCACCCGTATTGACCTCCTCCGTTTGGCATGTCACTCATGTGATGTATCATCTATTGACATGCACGTATCTTTTCTCTCTGTACATCCTCTCACCAGTAGGACTGTATTTGTCACAACTTTTTGGATTATAGATGATAGAAACCCAACTTAAACTGGCTTACAGGGGATTTTTAAACAACTTCATTGCACTATAATTTATATACCGTAAAGTTTACCCATTTTAAGTGTACACCTCAATGAGTTTTGAGTAAATTTACTGTTTTTCAACTATAACCATAACCTGGTTTGAGAGCATTTTCATCACCCTTCATGGGGCATTTGCCAACTGTTGTATCTGAAAATTCCAGTGTTTGGTCTGTGTACTATGGGAAATATCACTGAGGCTTGATTTCTCTTGGTTTCTTTCTCAGACAGGCTGTTCTTTGCTATAAATGACAGGTGACCCCTGGCAGATCATCTACCATTTTAGTAACTAGCAGAAAATGTTTACCTCTTTTTCGTTTTTTTGTTTTGTTTTGCTTTGTTTTTGCAAAGGTCTTAAGGTCATAAGCAGAAAAGGTGATAATTTACTCTGATTGACCTAGAATAAGTGACATGCATACCCCTTGAACCAAGCTCCTTAATCAAAATCATGTGATACTCTCATGGGCCCAACCTGCATCACATGAATTCCCCAATATCTAGGTGTTGGTTCCATTACCCTCCAAACTGTGTGGTCTGAGATTGGGGAAAGGAAAATCAGAATTATTAGGAATGGGTGTTAGATAGGCAATACAGTTGATGCCTCTCTACAGGAAAGCTGGTCATAGCAATGCTGCTTCTTTCCTTTTGATTTTCCTTTTGTGGTATTCGCAGTGCCTTTTCTATAGCCAGTGCTCAAGAAATAACCATAACCTGATTATGTTTGTGTTAAACAGAGCAGACCAAAATGAGGGAATCTGTGTTCACTTACTTTATTGTTTGGGAAGGTTACAAAAATTAGGAAGATGACTATAATATGCCTTAAAGGTGATGACTTCGAGCTTATTTTGAGAAGCAGCATGGGCACCTGATGGTCAGGAAAGGTCAGATGGGTATAGGAATTTAAAAACGGGTTGCAACCCAGACTCTTCCCCTGCATATGGTCTTTCTTATATATAGAAAATTGGCCTTTCTTAATGGTTTTTTTTGTTGTTGTTGTTCAGAAAAATTACCCTAGTGAATGACCTGGAATTAATTCAGGGGTGTAACAATCTGGTAGGGAAGCCAAGAATCATGAATCATGTTGTAATTTTTTTAAAAATTTTATTTATTATTTTAATTTCTTTTCAGGGTTCCAGAATTCATTGTTTAAGCACCACACCCAGTGCTTCATGTAATACATGCCCTCCATAATACCCACCACCAGGCTCACCCAACCTCCCACCCGCTGCCCTCCAAAACCCTCAGATTGTTTTTCAGAGTCCACAGTCTCTCATGGTTTATCTCCCTCTCCAATTTATCCCAACTCCCTTCTCCTAACTCCACGTCTTCCATGCTATTTGTTATGCTCCACAAATAAGCAAAACCATATGATAATTGACTCTCCCTGCTTGACTTATTTCACTCAGCATAATCTATTCCAGTCCCATCCATGTTGCTACAAAAGTTGGGTATTCATCCTTTCTGATGGAGGCATAATACTCCACTGTATTTATGGACCACATCTTCCTTATCCATGTATCCATAAAGGGCATCTTGGTTCTTTCCACAGTTTGGTGACTGTGGCCATTGCTGCTATGAACATAGGAGTACAGATGGCCCTTCTTTTCACTACATTAGTATCTTTGGGGTAAATACCCAGTAGTGCAATTGCAGGATCATAGGGAAGCTCAACTTTTAATTTCTTAAGGAATCTCCACACTGTTTTCCAAAGTAGCTGCACCAACTTGCATTCCCACCAATAGTGTGAGAGGGTTCCCCTTTCTCCACATCCTCTCCAACACACGTTTTTTACTGTCTTGTTAATTTTGGCCATGCTAGCTGGTGTAAGGTGGTATCTCAATGTAGTTTTGATTTGATTCTCCCTGATGGCTAGTGATGATGAACATTTTTTCATGGGTCCGTTAGCGATTTGTATGTCTTCATTGGAGCAGTGTCTGTTCATGTCTTCTGACCATTTTTTGACATGGTTACCTGTTTTGTGTGTGTTGAGTTTGAGGAGTTCTTTATAGATCCTGGATATCAGCCCTTTGTCTCTATTATCATTTGTGAATATCTTCTCCCATTCTGTGGGTTGCCTCTTTGTTTCGCTGACTGTTTCCCTTTGCTGTGCAGAACCTTTTGATCTTGATGAAGTCCCAAAAATTCATTTTCACTTTTGTTTTCTTTGCCTTTGGAGACATATCTTGAAAGAAGTTGTTATGGCTGATGTCAAAGAGGTTCTCCTCTGCGTATGTTCTCCTCTAAGATTCTGATGGATTCCTGCCTCATGTTGAGGTCTTTTATGCATTTCGAATTTATCTTTGTGTATGGTGTAAAAGAATGGTTCAGTTTCATTCTTCTACACATAGCTGTCCAATTTTCCCAGCACCATTTATTGAAGAGACTGTCTTTTTTCCACTGTATATTTTTTCCTGCTTTGTTGAAGAGTATTTGACCATAGAGTTGAGGGTCCATATCTGGGCTCTCTACTCTGTACCACTGGCCTATGTGACTGTTTTTGTGCCAATACCATGCTGTCTTGGAGATCACAGATTTGTAATAAAGCTTGAAATCAGGCAACGTGATGCCCCCAGTTTTGTTTTTCTTTTTCAACATTTCCTTAGCAATTCAGGGCCTCTTCTGATTCCACACAAATTTTAAGATTGTTTGCTCCATCTCTTTGAAAAATGCCAGTGGAATTTTGATTGGGATGACATTGAAAGTATAGATTGCTCTAGGCAGTATAGACATTTTAACAATGTTTATTTATTCTTCCAATCCAGGAGCATGGAATGGTCTTCCATCTTTTTGTGTCTTCTTTAATTTCTTTCATGAGTCTTCTGTAGTTCCTCGAGTACAGATCCTTTACCTCTTTGGTTAGGTTTATTCCCAGGTTATCTTACAGTTCTTGGTGCTATAGTAAATGGAATTGATTCTCTAATTTCCCTTTCTGTATTTTCATTGTTAGTGTATAAGAAAGCCACTGATTTCTGTACATTGATTTTATATCCTGCCACATTACTGAATTACTGAAAGAGTTCTAGTAGTTTGGAGGTGGAGTCTTTGGGTTTTCCATATAAAGTATCATGTCATCTGTGAAGAGAGAGAGTTTGACTTCTTTATTGCCATCATGTTGTAATTTGTATTCACCAAACATTTTTCCCAAACTACATAAATCTTTACATATAACATAAAGACAATGAGAAATTCCAGAATCTTTGGAATAAATAATTCAGTAATAGTGTATACCTTGGAGTATACTGCCATTAGAAAAAAACAGAGTTTAAAATTGCAAAGGAACCAACTTATATTTTAAAAGCTAATTTTAGACTTAATTTCACAAATGGAAAATGGTTCATAGCAAATTTTAGTATCCATTGAAAATTTATTTTCCAGTGACTTTTAAAGTTTTCTTTCTTGACAAGGAACTTCAAGAATGGCAAGATATTTCTTTCTTAACTGCAGTGTGACTATTAAGATGCTGTAAAAACTTGCAAATTAGGTTGTAAATAGCAGCGATGAAAGCATTAACTCTCTTAGCCACATTTCCTAAAGTGCACTTTACATGATGCTAGGGATAGATATTAAAAAATAAACCTGAATGCTTATATAAAAAGTCCAGTTTCCTATTTTCCAAGCACAGTGGTATAATTGTAGCTCTAATTTATGGCATACTTTGTAGGATTGCTGATTAATTATACAGACCTCCTGATGTTTTATATTCTTTTCAACTTTTTCTCTTTCTGCTCTTTGCTACAAAGAGAATATCCATAAATCACTTATTACTAAGGTTACTTAAAAAAAGTGAATTTGCTATTAGCATTCTTTTCTCATAGATCACTGAAACCTATAAGCATTCATAACCTCTCTGTTTCTTATTTTTGGACCTAACTCATAAACACACACACGCACGCTCAAGCTCACTCACTCCCAGGCACAACACATGAAGCTCCTAATAGGCTCCTTGTCTGACTTTAAGAGTCTAACCCAATGCAGACATGCCTAACAATTCTGCATTATTTGGCCTGAGATATTGGGCACACTGAGAAAGCCACAAAGTATGCTTTGTTGGGGGTTATATTAGCCAATCTAATTCTTTAAGTAATGAGAGGTCTTCTATTTGAATAATTCACTACTGTGAATTATTTGAAAATAACTGTGGCACATTTGGTTGCTTGAAATTATCAGTATTTTCAGGATTACTATATTCTTTTCATCATTCCTTTGAGTTTAACATTTATACAAAACCTCTTTTACTAGATTCTCCAAGAGATGTAGTACGCTGATCATTAGGGAAGCATTTGCCAGGAACTATTTTGTACATGTACAAGACAAATATGCTCAGATATTATCCTGTCCTTTTTTTTTTTTTACCCTAAGTAGGTCATATTCACAGCTGTCTGTTCTCTTCAACATCCCCCCCAACACACATATCCTTATCAAACTCCCCTTATCACTGGCATATCTAAATTACTATGTTCTGCCCCTCAACCAAGACACCTTTAATTATAAGAGCTTCCTGCTCCTTTTTTAAGCTCTTCACTTTTTTGTCATCAACTTCCCCTTGGAATTAGGAAAAGGTCCTTGAAGATTTTGGCTATTAAGTAGGAGAGGACACATATATCAATTCCTTAAATGTTCTGTCATCATGAGAATTATTTATTGAAACCCATTACCTGTGTGACTTTATAGTTCTTTTTAGATGGTTTGTCTGAAAAGAAAAAAGACTCTTCTTGAAAAGAAATAGCTTTCTTTTTCATCTAGGGGGGAAAATAGTACAACAACCAGGTCCCTGTCTACATTTTTCACATGACACTTGGCTGCATATTTGTTGAGAGAAGAGAGGATTGCTACAAGGACTTGGCTTCGTCATGGAAATTCTCCTGTATAAAATAGACCTGAAGGTACAAGCACATACAAAGAATCCCAATGGCAGGTGGGGGGGGGGGGACTCCAAGTATTACCTTAAGCACATAGAGTCCTTTTCTCGAGCTTTATAGAAAACAATAAATACAGCTTACACACCTTCATAAATAAAAATTTTCATGACATCTATGTTTACTCCAGAACAGTGGTTTCTCTTTACAGTTTTGTGACATAGAGGGGCTTTAGGAGAACTGTAAACTTTAGAAAACAATGTGCGTACTGCATTTGGGGGAGATAATGTTATGATTTGCTTCTGATTTTTAAAGAGATCTCTGACTTCCACCCACCCACCAAAAAAGGTTAGAAATCAGGATTGCTACCCTAAGAGGTATCCACCAGTCCCTCTAAAATTGTCAAGACTAAATGTATTTTCATCCAGTAATCAACATATTTACTGTGTACCTCTTTGTATATAAAGTACTGTATAAAATGATAAGGCAACAGAAAAAAAAGTATAAGACTGGGGTCCTGATGTCTGGAAATTCTTTGGATATTTGGGGTGATGGGATATTGACAGTATATGATAAATGCCATGTGAATAGATCTGACAACTTCAAAATGTCATGAATTTGCAGTAATGGGACCTGCCCAACACAGTTTGATGGTCCACTCAGTTCGTCCACTTAGTCAAAATGTCATAAAGGAACTTTATCTTGGGAACACGGTTGAAATAGGTATGTTTCATGAAGAAGACTTGCATCTCTGTCAATACTCAGATGATCTTGGGCAGCACACAGTATACAGACATTAAATGGTAGTGAATCACATAGTTCTTTTTCACTGCTTCTGAGTACACCAAGGGGAAAGTCAGTTTGGTCCTAGTATGTCTGAACACCTTTGAAACCCTGGGTAATATCACTTTCCCAAAGAAAAAGCAGGCTACTGGCTCAATATCCTGGCAGATAACTACACCCCACTAGAATGTAATATGTTAGGTATGTTTTTATCATATTTATTTCCATGGTTGGCAACTATGGCAAGGGATATTAGTTTCAATCTATAATAGCAATATGATATTTTCTTTATTTTTTAAAAAGATTTTATTTATTTGAGAGGGAGAGAGAGAGCACAAGTGGGGGGGAGGGCAGAGGGAGAGGGAGAAGCATGCTCCCCACTGAGCAGGAAGCCTGACATGGGGGCTGAGTCCCAGGACTTGGGGATCATAACCTGAGCCAAAGACAGATATTTAAGCGACTGAGCCATCCAGGTGCCCCTGATGTTTCCTTTATTGAGTTACTTTAATTTTAAACTTTGAGCCACTTAAAATATTGTACTATTAATTATGATAATGATGAAGAAAATAATAATAAAAATGATCAGTGTGGCCAATATTGATAATGTGCTTATTATTTGCCAACACAATTATAAATGCCTCACAGGTGTTTTCACATGTAACCCTCTCAGAAAAACTTACAAAGTAGATGTATTATTATTATGCCCCTTATTTTAGAGACTAGGTAAACTGGAGTCCGGAGAGGTTAAGAGACTTTCCTAAGTGACATGTCTAACAAATAGTGAAGCAAAGATGCTACTAGACAGTAGTATATGCCTGAATAGAGCAGAAATTAGGAGCATACCAGGAAGTTTGGGAAGGCTTATATTAAATGACCACTAAAGTGACCCTGAGCCTTTATACTCCTGGCAAAGGCAGAAATACTAGTGCAGGTGCTGTACAAAGCAGGGAGGGTCTTGGAGAATTTTAGCTGGGCCCTGACAATAGTGTACTATCACTGATGTAAAGGAGGAAGGCGATTCCACTTTGACTTCCTCACTTAGAAATGTTATAAAGTTCTGGGATGAGAAGTTGAAGCATACAAACCACAATCTTGCAATTCCTGAAGGGTTGAGAGTTGGGTACATGAGAAAATTACGTGTTTTTCTAACATGGCCAATATTGCTATTTGTGTTGTGGAGACCTCCCCTGCTTACTAAATTACGTAATCTGTATAGTGGGCCCCCCTTTCCAATTAATAATTAATATAATCTTCCAGGCATTTTAGTTACTTAAGGGTAAGGGAACCTGCGATGATTACAACTTCGACTCATTTTTACACATTCTTTACTTTTACTTCTGTTTTTAGATATTAGTGTGAACACATATTTCTCAATATTAGAAAAAGCTATTTTGACAAGCTTAATTAGAAAGCAGAAAAAAAGAAAAATCAAAAACAAAACAAAATCCAACTATCATAACCGAAGACCTAATGGAAAATTTAAGGAAAATCTCTTAGATAGGGTTATCATGATTTTTACCTTTTGTTTTCTTTCTTTGTTATACCCTTCAACAACACAGGGTGGCGTGGTAGGAAGTGTACAGGCTTTGTTGTGAGAGCTGAGTTTGAAACTCCATTCTTTACTGACTACATTGACCTTGGACATTTCCTGATTTCATTTTTCTCATCTGAAAAACTGGGATAATTATGTTTCTCAGCATTGTTGTATAGTTTAACAGTGATAATAAGTACAAGCACCCAATAGTATATTCTAGGTGCTTGGTAAACTTCCTCAGCACCATGCCATTCCCAACACTCAACTTAGGTTATTTACAGCCATCCCTCTGGTCTTTCAGTCTGCTTCTTTATTTTCAATTATTTCTAAAGACAGCTTTGCTTTGCTATTAAATTATTCTTTTACCTGCTCTTCTAGTATCCTAAGAGGTTGTTATATAAAATATTTTGAGTACCTTGGAGTTTAATAATAAGATTTTTTTCTCATTATACAAGTAATATTACTTATTATGATGCTTTGATAAAAACACATAGAAGTGTAGAGAGTAAAATATGGTATTGCTTTCCTGTCCCTACCCCATTCATCTTCACAATGCCCTACAGATTTATACTGAAATTAGCTCAGGTCATAAATTTTTGGAAGAAAGGAGTCCTAAATCTTGTATTAATGGAGATACAGAGAGATCCTATATAAATTAAAGGTAACAATTTAAGAAACAAATTTTAGACAAAAATATGTCCTTTATTTCTTTCTTCCCCAAGCATGGTGTTTTGGATGATTTTTGCTTACAGTGTCAATAAATAAAACCTCCAAGTTATATCTGCCCAAGAAAACTATTTCCCACATCAATCCGTGCACTGTGTCCTGAACAGTAATTAAAATTAACTCCAGGATTAACTCTGAGATCTAAATACTCATCTCTACCTGGGAAGATAGTCCCTTCCAGGTTATTTTTACAGAGCTTTTAAAACTCTTGTTCAGAGGAAGTTAGACTTGGATAAAATCAGGTTAAGCAAACACAAGTTTATTTTCTCTTTTGAACAGTGCTGGAGGCAAGGGCAGTAGGCTCTGAACTGCTGGCTGTTCTTCAAGCAGACTGAAACACACAGGTTATTCTGTGGTTTATTAAACTCAGATCTTACGACAGAAAGCAAATTATCTCTAGGGGAACTTTGTCACCAAGGTGTCTGTTCAATAGCAGCGTCTGTTGCTGCCACAGAGACTACACAGAAAGATCAATGACAGGTTGGCCTGAAACTGCCCTTGAAGTAAGCATCTTCCCACTGACCTTCATTCGTAATCTTCAGGACCATTGTCTTTTCTCAAGATGGACAGAAAAGCCATCATCTAGGGCTCTCAGTGGACTGTTTATAAACTGCACATTACCACAAAACAATCTATCTTTCTATTAATCAGGATAAACCCCTCTCTGCAATGAGACTGAGAATTTCCATGTCTCTTAAAATTCAGAAGTAAACTTAAGCAAATCCCAATTAAAAGTTGTATTGGTCAGGGTTCTCCTGAGAAACAGAACCAATAGGATATATAAGGAAAGACTTGTTCTAGGAATTGGCTCACACAACTCTGGGGGCCCAGAAGTCCCATGACTTACTGTCTGCAAGCAGAAGATCCAGAAAAGCCAGTGTTAGGATTTAGAGTGATTCCCAAGCCCTGTGAGCCAGGGACATGGAGGAGTCCAAAGATCCAAGAACCAGGAGTGCTGATACACAAAGCCAAAGCCGAAAGGTATTCTAGCTCAAAAAGAGAAAGCAAATTCAACTTCCTTCTCTTTCATTCTCTCCAAGCTCTCAAAGGACCAGTTGATACTATCTGCACTGGCGAGGGCAATTTTCTTAGTCTACCAACTCCAATGCTAAGGTCTTTCAGCAACACCTTCAAGGCTCAGAGAAATACTGCTTTACCATCGATTTGATCATCCCTTAGCCCAGTCAAGATGACACATAAAATTAACAATTACAGAAAGCGAAAATGCCTTTGAATTTTATTAAAATTGATAGCCTAATTCAAACCAAAACAAGTAGTTTGGTTTGTTTTTTGTTGTTGTTGTTATTTTATTTTTGGTTTTCTTTTGTTTTTTTCATTAAGAGTGAAGTTTTTTTGGGGTTTTATGTGTTTTGTTCTTGTTTTTGGTTTTTAGGGGTTTTTTGCTATTATCTAGAGCACACCAATGCCAGTTCATCTTCTAGACTTTTCTTAGTTTTCACTTGGCACAAAGTCAGGAATAACTACCAAGTCCAAAAGTCTTCACCTCTGTTGGTCACAGGCTAATTCTCCAGTTGTTAGGTTGAATATACAGATCTTTATCTCTGTCTCTTCATTGCCACTTCTCCACTCCTTCAAAATTTCGACTCTATCATGGGTGTTACAATCTAAAACAGTGTTGTGGGGCGCCTGGGTGGCTCAGTGGGTTAAAGCCTCTGCCTTCGGCTCAGGTCATGATCCCAGGGTCCTGGGATCGAGCCCCACATCGGGCTCTTTGCCCGGCGGGAGCCTGCTTCCTTTCCTCTCTCTGCCTGCCTCTCTGCCTATTTGTGATCTCTGTCTGTCAAATAAATAAATAAAATCTCTAAAATAAATAAATATAAATAAATAAATAAATAAATAAATAAAACAGTGTTGTATGGCTGTTTTCTGAAGGACAAGTAAATACATTGCCTCTCTCACAAACAGTTTAGCCTCCATAAAGAACTGTTTACCAAACCATATGTTCCTAGCCCTGTACTGGCTCATAAGGTAGAGGGACCCCTGGTTTAGAGATGTCTAACTTCATTGCCCTGATTCTAGTACCTTGTTGGTGGCCCCTGGGCTCTGGAGTCCTGTGACATCTCTATCACACTGCCAGTTTGCTTGAGGTGAGAAGTAACAGTACTCTTATTAACCATGTCTGAAATTTTATAATGTATTTTAGCCCTCCAGGAATGTTAACCTCTTTTGTAATGAGTAAGTCTATGCTTTTATGTTAGGCTTTTAAATGGCAAACATGGGATGCCTGGGTGACTCAGCAGGTTAAGCCTCTGCCTTCAGCTCAGGTCATGATTCTGGGGTCCTGGGATTGAGTCCCACATTGTGAGGGGAGGGTCCCTGCTCATCGGGGAGCCTGCTTCTTCCTCTGCCTGCCCCTCCCCCCTGCTTGTGCTCTGACAAATAAATAAAATCTTTAAAAATAGTTATTTAAATGGCAAATATGTTTTCTGGTACTCATCATGTATAAGAGAAGGAAGGCTGTTCTGACCCCTTGAGATTTTTTTTAAATTATGCAAGATTTTAAATGATTTATATTTACCCAATATAGCACTATTAAAAATGATTTAAAAGTTAACGGTTTGAAACCTCCATTATTTGTTTGTTGAAAAGTTATTAATCCATAATACTCACCTTGGCAGAAGGGGAGAGATGTACTTTCAGGGGTTTTAAGTATAAGGAAAGCGTTTCCAGACAAGTGAGGATGCACTACGTTTCTCACCAGTAGTTGGGCTTCCGTGTAGAACTGCTCACAGAATCATAGGTCATCATTTGGGGATAACCCTTCTCTTTAGGGTGATAGAATATTGTGGACTTGGCAGCTTCTGTCATCTGTTACTAAAGCCCCAAAAAGGAAAGATCAGCATTTTAAAAGGTCCAGTGTCCCCAGACTGGTTTTGATTAATAGGACTGACAAGGTCAGCTCTTCAATGGCTATAACCCAGAGCCTCATATTAAGAAAGAAAGATTCAATTTATCTCATAATTCCAGATAGGTTCCTATCCTCTATGGATATGAAATCTTTAAATGAAGTGGAGGAACAACTGTTCTCTATGCAATGGACAATTTACTATGTTGTGAATTAGATGACCTTTTTTTCATGTAGGGAAAATTAAGTCCTATGTCACACCTTTATTTTTACTACTTGCTGCTTTATCATTTTTGACTTTTCTCTGATACTATCAATGATTTAAAAAGAGCCTACAGGTAGGTCAGGGCTAACCTGTTCTAAGCCAGGAACAGATTTACATTTTCAATTCCTTTTATCTAACTTGATCACTATTCATGAGTATTAGAAGGAGCTCAAAGTTCAATATCAAGCTAAAAGCTACAGGTCAGCCAGTAGTCTGAAATGGGAAAACTAAAATGAAATGGAAACTCTGAAGTCTCACCAAGAAACCAATGTGAAAATACAACTATCTTGGATTGGATTCAAGAACTGGATTCACAGGGAAAAAAATGAATGTAGAAGTATTAGTTGACAAACTTTTTCTAAGCTGGGATAGGCTCCAACTGAAAGGAAGCAAGTATCTAAACATTTGTGTTAAGTTATGTTTCAAAAGTTTCTTGAGTTAGTGGAAATTAGCACTCCAAGGATAAATGCTAATTTTATACTAATTTCCCAATTATAAAAATCCCATAAATTCAAAGCAGCAAGTAACTGTAACTTAGCCCTTTTTCTGTAGAAATAGTCAAAGGTATATGGCACAGCTGTGTATAAAGGAAAATCAGGTCAATTTTTTCAGAGTTAGTCTTTTAGCAACAAGTTCTGTAGAGGTAGCCCTCAAAGAATGATCTGAAGAACTCCTCTCTCCTCTCCACTTTCACTACCCCTATCTCCTGAACAAGTTCACCAATTTCCCTAGATACTGAGCTCTTCCAATTACAAGGGATTAAAACCAAATTCCTCATGTCTTAAATGACTGCATTATGTAACCGGAGCATGCGGAGGAAGCTGTTGGCTTAGCTGTGTACAGAAACAGGGTCTCAAAGAGCTCTTACATTCTCTCCTCTCTCTCTGTCTCTTGGTCTCTGCCTGTCTTTGGTTGGTTTCTTCAAGGCATGCTTTCTGGTTTTGATTAATAGGACTGACAAGGTCAGTGAGATGACTGCTAACGGTTCTAGATTTCCATCTCTAAATGTATAATCAATAGAAAGAAACTGTTTCCTCAAATAGCTGCTGGTTTGGGTAGCATGTCTGTCCTTAAACCAATCACTGCAGATAAGGAAATAAGATCTCGTGAGAGGCTAGGTCTTGGACCTTACCTTTCTTTATTCTGTGAAGCAGACTCCCCACTGGCAAAACTAAGTCCCTTCTAGTATGCATTTGTAGAAATGTATGCATTATGGATATAACACACTGACATCACTTCTAGGTATGCAGTTATCTAAGATTCTCCTGATTTATATAGGCCTAGTGGACAGGAGGTATTTAGTAGATATCTATGAGTAAGTCCAATTTTTCATCCCCCTCTGTTACTACTTGATGTTACCCATATGCTTCATTAAGCATAATAATATGTCACAGGATTTCAGAATATAAGACTACTTGGTAGTAGCCTTAAATTTAACAGAATCCTTTATTAATATCTGAAATAATAGATTTAGGAGGGTACAGAACTTCAGTTAATAGAATTATTTCACTAATGCACTTACATCCTGCATTTCATGTGAGAGACACTGGTCTCAGCAGTGCACACCTTTGTGACACCTTGTGAGATAGAGTTACTTTTATTATTCCATTATCTCAAGGAAATTTACAAAGATGTTAATCATACAGCCGTTAAGTGGCATGAATTGATTCATGCCTGGATAGTATAGTTTTAGAGTTTATGGGGTTTTTTCCCTTAAGATTCATTTATTTTTTTCAGAAAGCACAAGAGCAGGGGGAGGGGATGACATAGAGGGAGAGTCTATTTTTTTTTTTTTTAAGATTTTATTTATTTGTCAGAGAGAGAGAACACAAACAGGCAGACTGGCAGGCAAAGGCAGAGAGCGAAGCAGGCTCCCCGCTGATCAAGGAGCTGGATGTGGGACTCCATCCCAGGCCCTGGGATCACGACCTGAGCCAAAAGCAGCAGCTTTACCAACTGAGCCACCCACGTGTCCCAGAGAGGGAGAGTCTTAAGCAGACTCCACACCCGGTGTGGAGCCCACCCAACAAGGAGCTCGATTTCACATTCCCGAGATGATGACCTGAGCTGAAACCAAGAGTTGGACACCCAACCAACTGAGCCACCCAGGCACCCCCAGAGTTTATGTTTTAAATCAGTACATTATATTGCTTGGATAAGAAACTGGTTGAATTTTATAAAATTCCATGTTATACTCACATTTGGATTATACCTAGGAAAAATAAACAGAACAAATATAATGCAATTTAATAACAGCCACTAAAAATGACCCGTTCTACAGATCATCTTCTTCACTTATCTCTTCCAGTGTCTAGAATTCAAGCCTTGGAGGCCTACTCTTATCTCTTTGCTTTAAAAAAGAAAAAAAAAAAATGGGAAGATTAAAACACTTAACCAAAGTCAGGCACTGAAATCTTAAAAATCAGTAGTACAGCAATTTGTAAAATTACCTTGTCATTTCACAAAGCTTAAAGGAAATTGGATAAGGAAGCTTTGTGGGTTAAGAGGCAAAGAGAGCCTTGAGAGATATTGTGCAGAGCTAGCTGGGTCCCACAGCTGGATAGCAACAATATGCCGGGTGCCTTTTGTGCAATGTATACACCATCATTAAGGATGCAGGGATGGGAATGACAGTGGGAAGTGAGAAAAAATTTTTAAACACCACTTTACAATTAAGAGAACATTTCAAATATCTTATCTCATTGTGGAAGATAATCATGATAGTAACCACTGAGATTAAAAGAATAAAAACTACCCTTGACCAGTAGCTCTCTGCTGGGGATGATTTTTGCCCCCAGGGAACATTTGGCCATATTTGGAGATATCTTTGATTGCCACAGCTTGGGAAGACAGGCAGAGCGAATGGAGTCCAGTCCACTGGGGACAGAGATGCGGCTAAATATCCTCAGAGGACAAAGAATTATATGGTCCAAAATGTCAGTAGTGCCAAGGCTGAAAGCCCTGCCTTAGGGCATAAGTAAATAGGGCAGGTCATACACTTAGCAAGTATCAGAGTCAAGGCTAATACCAGGTCATCCAATGACAAATCCTTTACTTGTTTCCTTATTCATACCCTGTTGGCATTAAACAGTATGATACAGTCAATGGTTTTAGGTGTTGGAAATTACAGTACCACTTTAATGGTACAAACTATTAATAGGCCTTTGTGCTTTGCAAGACTCAGCTCACCTCTCAGTGTTTAATATGCCCCAAATCTATGTTACCTCATGGAAAACGACTCCATATATAAAAAAGAAATGTTACCTTCCTTACTGAGATCTCATATGCCAGCATTTTACAATTTCCAGAGAATTATTTTATAAATGGGAATATGATTAACTCCTCTGAAGTTATTTTTGTAATTATTGAGAGAATTAGGATTTAATTACCACACAATTTTTATCAGTACATCTGCTCTTGGGCTAATGGGGTATCATATGGTCTTTACTGAGCAACTGTTATGTGTGTATTATGGTGTGAATGAACAAAGGACCTCCTTGTCTGCATTTTATATACTGATTTGGGAGGACTAGGTTAATTTGTATATTGACTTCAGATTGTCAAACGTAATAGTTGGAGTGCAAAAAGTAGGCTGACTTAATTACTATATTAAGGGAAATTATGTTCAGAGAATGTTGTCCAATTTTTCCTATATGCACAAATAACTAAATAAGAGGATACAGTTTTAAAAGATGACATAATCACAACACCATAACTACTACCTAATAAATACCAGGAAATGTGCTAGAAATCTCACTGACATTATCTTACCTAATTCTTCCTAACAAAGTACCCAATTGGGATTGTTAGCTCCGTTTTATAAATGAGGAAACTGAAACTTGGAGAGTTAGCCAACTGCCTTTGATCCCACGGTTGGAGCTGAAAGAACTGGAATCTGAATACCCATCCTTCTGATTCCAATATCCTTTGTAGAGTTCTTATAACTTCATACCTTCTCATTAGCCTGAGTCAAAGAACCTGGAATGAGTCATCAGGAAATCTGCGGCTTCTCCATCCTGGCTTCTCCTTTTCACATTCATGAAATGTATATACAACATTTGCAAACTGGTATATTTAAATCTTCACCTGTGGTTTTAAAATGATTAGCCAAAAGTTTTATTAAGTGAAGCTGTGACCACAGAGACCACTTTTTCAAATATTTATCAAAAACTCTTAAGGCTATCACTAGTGCTCAGTGGCTTAGCGATTCTGAATTCCTGTAACATATTATTGATTTTTCTCTTAGGATATTTATTTATTTACTTGTCCACTCTGCTACGCGTCATCCTAGGTACTAGTTCCTGGAGATTAAGTCATAAGATAAACATGAGTCTGTGGCCTCAGAAAAGCTCATATGCCAGGTGGCAAGTAAGACAGCTAACAAGTAAGCAAAACTTCTAGTTGTGTTTGATAGGAAAAAAGCAAAGTGGCTGCCAGAAAAGAGAATAACAAATTAAAATATCCACTTTAGAAATATGAGCCATAAGAAAAGCGCCACCTCTAAGGTAAGGTGCTGAGAGGGTGAGAAAGTGGTCGTTAGGTCCTGATACCGTGGCAGGCAGAAGAGCAGATAGAAAGGCCCTGAGGTGGGAAAGGGTTCCAGACACTGCAGGGACTTGCAGAGGTCCTGTGTAATTATAGTTCATTGAAAGGTAAGAAGAAGAGAATGAAATAAGTAGGCAAGAGAAAAGCAACGGCCAGATCCATCAGGCCTTGTAGGTTCTAGAACAGAATTTACTGATGGCAGTGGGGTGCAAAGAAGGATCTTTAAGGCTGAGCAGTGATGTAATCTGATCTAGCTTTTAAAAAGATCATCTGACCACTGACCAAAGAATGTATTTGAGGTACGAGAGTAAAAATAGACATATCATTTAAGAGGCTGGTGATATGCCAGGTGAGAACAGGGGAGCAGAGAAGATAGAAAGAAGTGGGTAAATTTGAAGGATAGAGTAGAGGTTCAGCAGACAGTAATCTTCAATGAGCCATCTGTGTCCATTTTTTTATTTCTCTGGCTGGTGTCCCAGCTAGGCTGCATGAACTACTCAACTCTGTACCTTCCTCTTCTGCTATGTCTTAGGTCATGCTGAAGATAGGGTTCTCTAGAATCCTCCCTGTTCCAGTTTTGTGCCTGTCAGTACAAGTGTTTCCATCCCAGGTGGTAGAGATTTGTTCCTAATTATGGACCCTAAGATGTGCCATCCACGTTTGCTGTTGTTGTGTGATTTTTAAAAAAAAATTCACTTCTCGCATCTCATTAAAAATGTATGATATATGTCAGAAATAAATATACTTAATAACTCATTTAATTTAAGCCACCATCTAGAAGAAAACTTTTTTTAAAAGATTATTTATTTATTTATTTATTTATTTGACAGAGATGGTGGAGGGAGGAGAGCACAAGCAAGGGGAGCAGCAGGCAGAGGGAGAAGCAGGTTCCCTGCTCAGCAGGGAGCCTGATGCAGGGCTCCATCCCAGGACCCTGTAATCATGACCTGAGCCGAAGGTAGATGCATAACTGACTGAGCCACCCAGGTGCTCCAGAAGAAAACATTTTCTTTTCTTTTCTTTTTAAGATTTTTTTTTTTAATTAATTTATTTGACAGAGATCACAAGTAGGCAGAGAAGCAGGCAGAGAGAGGGAGGAGGAAGCAGGCTCTCCGCGGAGCAGAGAGCCCGAGGTGGGGCTTGATTCCAGGACCCCGGGATCATGACCTGAGCCGAAGGCAGAGGCTTAAACCACTGAGCCACCCAGGCACCCCTGGAAGAAAACATTTTCAATGAAGATGTGTCAACTGGCCAATCAAGAGATTTTTTTTTTTTTCTTATACCTCAATAGTGTTAAGACTGATGGTGATCAACAATGAGCCTTCTCTATGCATAATGTGGTGAGAATCACCAAAGACAGAGAATGGTTACAACCTATCTAGTATTTCCAACATTTATGCCAACAGAATGTTGAGACCACTTTAGTAAGAAAAGTGTTGAAAGTCCTAAATATGTCACGTGTCTTAATTATATTTATGAGTATGTAGACAAACATCCTGAACAAAGGTGAGACTGCCAAGCGATCTAGCCATGATTTATAGTTTAAAAGATGATGGAATGACAGACATCATTTTCAGTTAGTCATATGAGATAAACACCGTTTTGGTTTATTTGTTTTAATTTCAGGATTACCATTTCTGAAGATGGAAGCCTCAAAATTGTCAATGTGACGAAATCAGATGCTGGAAGTTATACCTGTATAGCCACTAACCATTTTGGAACTGCTAGCAGCACTGGAAACCTGGTAGTAAAAGGTAAGGACTAACCCAGAGCACACGTACGTTGGTATACCTGTCCTCATTTCTAGTAATGCGATCTATAGAAGTCGCATCCTTCATATTAATATGTACAGATATCACTGTGTTGCTAAATTAATACATCATGCCAAACATGATATGATTAAGGATTCTTAGAGAACTGTTCGTAATGAATATGATTGAAAGGCTATCTTATTTCAGAATCATCCAATACAATTTTGAGAATTACAGCCATTGTATCTATTATACTGTTGTAACTAATGTTATCTTCAATCCTTTAATTAAATTTCTTTCAAGTCTCTGTAGATTTGAAATTCATGTCTAGGAACACTGTGCTAACAAATTAAAAACCCATGACTTGAATACTATTTTTAGCAAACATTGTTTAAACAATGACATTGGCTATTTTTAAAAGAGCTGCCCTGGTTATTCAGAGATACGGATATGGATTATTACACCAGTAAAGGGATTTGATCATCTCTGTGCTTTGCTTTAGTCACCCTGCCAACCTTCTCCGTCTTAAGGAAATAAAATTTTCCACATACCTTAGTCTGGGTGCTTTATAGTATATGACAGAAATTCCTTTATTGCTGTTAGCACAGCACATGATATGAGTCTGTTCTTAACACCAGGTTGATGGGATGGGCTGAAAGCACTAAAATGCAAGGGATGAGACTTTAATTTACATTTTATTTGCATTTCTATTACTTTCTGTCTTGAGGAGTTGTAGAGTTTTTGAGTTGAAGTGATCTTGGCAATGAGTGATCTGACTGAGGAGGATAAGACTCAGGTTGGTGACATTCTCAAGGTCACCAGTAGTAGAAGACAGATGTTGACCCAGGAATCCTGATTGTGCATTCTGCTTGGCTGGTTCTGTTTACTGCACCAGGAAATCTTGTTAATTCAGCTGCTTTTTTAAAATAATAGATTTATACAAAATAGATATTTTTCTATAACTGATATAGATGACCACATCATATTATTTCCTAATTGCCCATTTATTTGTAGCTCTCTCTCAGAAATAAGAGAACCTACGAAAAACAAAAATATCTATTTTATCTATCCCAATTTTATTTTAAAGAAGAAAGCCAAAAATTACCTCATTGCATATTTTGGGGTCATTGGAAGGTGGAAAAATACTATCATTTGGATAAGACTTTTTATTATAAACAACATCTATGCATGTAAAAAAAAATGGAAGGCCAAAAGTTAGAAGTAAATTTGTATTTAGATTAACTCCACTTACCTCAGTCAGTTAATGAATCACTCAGAGCGATAGCATGGGCATAGGACTATGTGTTTACTCTATCTCACAGTGCAGAGGAAAAAAGAGGTTCAATAGTATTTGTAAATCAAAATTTCAGCTAGAGGTCTTTGCTAACGTGTGGCTTTCTCGGCTGCAAAAGGAAACAGTGATCAGCTAGGATCAGGAGGAGTCCCAAGGTTTCAGAGTTGTTAATGGCAAAGCTGGTACCTAATTATAGATTATTTGCTAGTTATGGAGATAAAAGAGACTACTAGGCAGCAGTCTTAGGTAGTGATCAAGAGACTGAGTGTGAGGCAGAAAGATCCGGCTTTGAATCTCATTTCTGTCACTTACTAGCTCTGTGACCTTCAACTAGACAATTTACCTGTGTGGGGATAATAGTATGCCAACTGCTTTGGGTTGTTTTGATGACTGCGATAATCCACCATAAGTGCTTAACATAGTGCCTGGCACTTAGGAAGTATTAGTAGTTTTTTGGTTGTAGTTGTTTGTATTTTAATAAAATGGCTAAACATACATTCTAAATCTTATTGAAATGAACATTTATGAAGTTGCCATCGCTGACCTATTAGAGTTATTAGCAAAAAGGAGTGAGCCTGCCACCAAAGAAAAAAAGCTCAAGAGTGTGAAAGATTATAAACACCTAAGCCTAAAAACCTTTTTTTGCTGTTCCGTATTGCAGAAAGTGAGGTATTTTTGCATGTAGTTACAAGTTATATCCTGTGTTTGATCAGCCTCCTTCTCATAAGGATTTCCTTAGTTCTCAAGATGGAGGACAGAGGGAGCTCCTAGGTAGCTCGGTCGGTGAAGCAGCTAACTCTTGATTTCAGCTCAGGTCATGATCTTAGGGATGTGAGATCAAGACCCATGTAGGGCTCTGCACTAAGCTGAGTGTTCTGTGCTGAGCTGAGCATGGAGCCTGTTTGGAGTTCTCTCTCTCTCTGTCCACCCTCCTGGCCCTCATTTTGTGCATGCGCTCTCTCTCTCTCTCAATCAATCAATCAATCAATCAGTTCATTCTTTGAAAAGATAGTGGACAGAAAGGAATATCCTCTGATTCCTATCAGAGTTCATATCCCAGCAATATGGGCAGTCCGGAGACTGACAATCCAGATGAGTCTCTGCTGCTCGTCTTGTACTGAATGATGGCACAGAACTTGTCATCTATCAATAATGAAATATGCAGTGGTCACCCCATGTTTTAGGTAAATATGAAAGTTGTTGAGGTAGGGACTTCTAGCTATTTTAAGAAATTAAAATACTTTATTTCTAGATTTCTAGTGAAATGTAAATGGTGATTATCCAAGTATAGTATAAGGCATAGTTTTACTGTTTTTTTTTCAATTTTAGTAATTTATTTGCTTCTTAAAATGTGTATTAAGTCTAGTTTTCCATTCATGGCAATGATTAAAAAAATCTTTTAAAATATATTTAAGCGGCACCTGGGTGGCTCAGAGGGTTAAAGCCTCTGCCTTCGGCTCAGGTCATGATCCCAGGGTCCTGGGATCAAGCTCCACATCGGGCTCTCTGCTCAGCAGGGAGCCTGCTTCCTCTCTCTCTGCCTGCCTCTCTGCCTACTTGTAATCTCTGTCTGTCAAATAAATAAATAAAATCTTTAAATATATATATATATATATATTTAAGAAGTGAGTCAATATAAAGAAAAATATTAAGTATGAATTATTATACGAGGATATGCAAAATCATAAAGATGGGATATGAAGATTGGGAAACATGATGTAATGGCATTTTTCAGGAGAGTTTAAGCATACTTATTTTTCAGGAGAGTTTTAGCATACTTATGGACAGGACTTAGAAGGACATATGACAGGATCACCTGTTTTGCTGAGACACATGGAATACTTCAAAACTGAAATTTCCTAATAGATGGGGAAAGAAAAAGACCAGGGCAGGAAGAGAAAGAAGGCAGAGACCTGTAGGCAGGAGCCCCAAGGTCGTAGTACAATGGTTCCTGCTGGGAGGAGTTCATTTATTTAGAAGTAGTGCTCTTTCTGGGCTTGCCTGATGGTATTCTATTGCAGTCGGGTTTTGTACAGAGGTTCTCTGATTCTTTTATTATTCTTATAGGTGAGATGGGGGTGGGGGAAAGAAATATGAGTTTTATCTGATCCATATGTTCACAGAAGTTAGCAATCCTGTTACTTCCGGGAAGGTCAGAAGGTATTGGAGAGAACATTTATCTGCCGTTGCTTGGTTCTGAGTCCCATTAACATTAATGGGAAGAACACGTGTGTGCATAGGGCATCCAGACCACCAGGTCTCTGTGAAGGACATTAACATAAACTGAGAAATGCAATTTAGAAATCTGCCCCATAAAGCACGATAAAGGCAGAGAAAACCATTCTGAACTCCACGTGAACTGTGCCAAGTACTGAATCGCACATCATAATGCTTCAGCCCTGTACCTTTAATGTAAATGTAACAGTTTAGCCTGAAATATGACTGAGCACTGTATTTTAATTCAATTTTGAGATCTACAAAGGGACTAATTTATCAGAGAAGGTGTTCTCTAACCTTAAAATGTGCTTGTATTCATTTTGATCTCCTCATACATAGGATTAAAACACCGTGAAGGTCAGACATCAGAACACGTCTTTTCTAACCTTTTTATAATCATTCTGTCATTAACAACGCTTCTAAAATCCAATGCTCTTCCTCCTCACCCCACCACCATGTTTTGAAGGCAGGCCAAAGATAGTGTCAAACACAGGGTCAGTAAGTATGGGGGAGGAGAAGGAAGGGATAAATCTACTACAGCAGGTACAGGAGGTTTAAAATAAATCTCTGTCAGGCAACCATAAAATGGATAAATATTCAGATTATGCATGAGCAAGATTCCAAACTGCAGAATTCTGACAGGTGCCCAGGGGGCTCTTGATTACCATCCCATCATCTGAATTTCTAAATTTCACTGATTTTATTTTTTAAACTAGGTATAGTATATTTGGGATTTGGTGTGCTGTTTGATTTGAAGCAAGTACAGTTCTCATGTCAGACCCCTGAGTCCTACCAGAAAGCATAATATTTGACCTTTCAATGAAGATGAGCTTTAGCAATTGTCGACATCATTAAGAACTATATGGAGGGCAGGCTGCATCTACATGCAATATTGTACTTACTAATTCATTTTTATCTCTATAGCAGAGTAAAAGGCATGCCATTTCGAATGACATAGCATCCTTGCTGTACAGTTTTCATATGACAGCTATTTTAAAGTAGTACTCCCAAAAAAGAGCAACTTGGAGTATTTGTCTTAAATGTAGTTCAGCAAGATAACTATGGTAATAGCAACCCTAGCTTCTGTTGATCCCCTCCAGGGCTGAAAATGAAATGCAGAGCTTTAAGCTATGGATGTTATCGTCATAGTTGTCTTGTTGAACCACAACCAAAATGACCATGGGTAAGTCTGTGGCTGGTGATTCCAGATGATACAGTGAGAAACCCTGCCCTACATAAGAGAACTTTGTACACATAGCAAGTGAAAGTTCAATAGAATGCTTAACAGAAATACAGATTTCCAGTGCCCTAACCTAATCTAAATCTTTAAGGATAAGCCCTGAAAAATAAAAAGTTTTTAAAGAGTTATTTATTTATTCGAGAGAGAGAGTACAAGTTGGGGGAGGGGCAGAGGGAGAGAATCTCAAGCAGACTCCATGCCCAGCATGGACTGCCAGGAGCCCCACACCGGGCCTGATCTCACAACCCTGGAGATCATGACCTGAACTGATATCAAGAGTTGTGTCACCCAGGCACCTCCCCAAATAAATATTTTTAATAAACACCCTACTTGATCCTGATATACACTATATTTTGGGGAGTTGGCCAACTATGGGCCAAAGCCAACTAACCCCCTATTTTTTTATAGCCCAGGAGCTAAGAATGGTTTCTATATGTTTAATTGGATGATAAACAAAAAGAATAATAATAATTTCAGACATGTGAAAATGTTACGATATTTGCATTTAAGGGTGCATAAACAAGGTCTCAGTGGAACACAGCCATGTCATTTGTTTACCTACTGACTGTGGTTGTTTTTACCCAATAGCTGAATCGAATAATCATGACAAAGACCATCGAAGATGCAACAACCTACATAATATCCTCAGTGTTGCTTCTTGACCAGCAAAACCTAAAATATTTGTTATTTATTCCTTTCCAGAGAAGCAAAAACAAGAACAAAAACTTACTGATCCTCTCTTTTTTGACCTTTTTCCTTTCCCAGACAGATCTCCAAAATGTGATCCAAGGTGTAGCTTAGCCAGGTTATACAGAACAGGGAATTTCGACATCTCCTTGAGTCTGATTACAAGCTGAAATTGGTGGGGATATGTCTTTCACAAGACCTTAGCCTCACCCCGGTATCAAAAGGGTTGACCTATTGGGCAGTCAGATCATTGATTGGGAGAAAGGAGAAAAAAATACTTGGCAGACACTAGAACAGCATATTCAGTCAGCTTCTGTAGGAATGAGGACGCCTCACACTGCTAGAACCAACTATTAGGCCAGGGAGACTCCTAAAGCACAAAACGTGTCAACTGGAGTTTATCAAGATATTTATCTCTTCCTGAACTTTTCACTGTCACCAGCCTAAATCAGTTGAACTGTTCACATTTAGTTTACACATCTCTCTGATTGCAGGTTGTTCTTTCACTGTTTTGTTTTGTTTTGTTTTTTCTTTTTAAGTTGTCCTAGGTGCACATGTTACCCTGTTTTCATTTGGGTTTTAGAAGATTTCATAATAAAATAATTTTTAAAAATTTAAAAGTAAGTAAAAAGATTAAATTTTGTCTATTCGGTACACAGAATTACTTTTATAATAAGAAAAACATTGTACTTTATCTTGATAGAAAAAAAAAGAATCTCGGTAGCATTTAACTAAGACCTTATATATTTATAACAAGAAATTCTTTTGTATTCTCATTCTCCATTCCTGCAAAGTAAAGATGCTCCTGTGACTTTACTCAGGGTTTAATTGCTCTCTTCATTGCCAGAATGCTCACTGTCCATCCCATCAAGAGTTTATTTACATTTAGAAGAAGAGAATGCATACATATAATGGACCAAGACTAACAAGTTTTACAGCATTATCTGTAGTGTGCCCTATAAAATACTTCTGTTTTAACTGTAGGACCTTGAGGAATATCAACCTATCCATGCATAGCATGACCGATACAATAATGTAGAGTCTTCTCAATTGGAACCTTTTTTGAAAATGAGTTTAAAACAGCCCACATCTTCTATGTAAAATTATTCAAGGCTTTATCCATATTTGACTGGGGATCAATCAGAAATCAGTAACCAGCAATGACATTTGGCTGCTAACCCACAACAAAGGCTTTTAACATTGGGCCCTTATAACAGAATACATTTCAACCTAATTAGGTGTCTTCCACTGGAACCAATTATTTCTAGGCAATAATTAAGGATCTTTCTAATAGGATTAACGCAAATTCTGACCCAAGGCACATAGAGTAGGAAAAGTTTGTTGTTAAAAGTGCTAAATGCTAATTATGTTAGGTCCCTGGGTAGAAGGACAATGACCAGAATATTTCAATAGTAGATCCTGTTAGGTCTGAGACCTGCCACAATGGAGCTGGCAACAGTTAACTAAGGAGAACCCTAAAGAAATGTTAGATAAGTGTATCTCTTGTTCTTCCTGTATTCACAGAGCATAACATAACCTGGAACTCTTTCTGTGAAGACATGAAGCCAAGATCTTGATGAAAGAGAGCATAATTATTTCCCCTGACATTCCTTTGAGCCCTAATGAGAGTCACATAGACTTAGCAAATAGTGTGCCTTTAGCAACATCAGTCACGGATAGAATAACTCCCCCTTTTGTCCAATACTTTTTGTAAAAGAGCTTCTCACCTTTTATAATGTTAAGGTTTAAGTTTGTGAAGAATGCCACTGAACATTATGTCAAAAACTGAAAGAAAAGAAAAGAAAAAAAAAAGATTGCGTACCATGACAGTCTACTCTGACTCCATCCTGCCATCATTTCTTCATCCTTGATAGAGGGAGGAAGTAATTTCCATGCCAACTCTGCCCTTTCGCAGGCAGACATCTATACTGAGGCAGGCTTCACATACTTGATTTTGGTATAAAAGACACACTGTTGGCCAACGAGACTTCGAAAAAAATCTCAATTTCACTAGTAATCAGAGAAATGCAAATGTAAATACCAGTGTGATGGGATTTTTTACATATGAAATTGGCAAAAGATAAACATCAACAAAACCTTTTGTTAATGAGAGTGTGAAGAGAATACTCAAACACTCACTGTAAGTAGGAATACAAACTAGAGTAGACACTGCAGAGAGAATATCATTGCAAAAGAGATGCTTCCTTGGCACATCAATTCCATTTCTGGGTGTCCACTCCAGAGGAAATTCCAGGTGTTTTGAGGTAGACTTGCAAAGATGTTCATTATGTTGTTTTTTGTAGTGAAAAACAAATACATAAGCAAAATAAAAAATAACGCAAAAACCATTATTTCATTTAATGCATATAATTATATTTAACATAAAATTAGTAATAGAAAATAATACCATATAAAGTTTAGAAATAAAAATACATGCTCAGGGGCACCTGGGTGGCTCAGTGCGTTAAGCCTCTGCCTTTGGCTCAGGTCACGACCTCAGGGTCCTGGGATCAAGCTCCGCATCAGGCTCTCTGCTTAGCGGGAAGCCTGCTTCCTCCTCTCTCTCTGCCTGCCTCTCTACCTACTATCAAATAAATAAATAAAATCTTTAAAAAAAAATACATGCTCAGTATAAACATCAACTCATGATAGTATTTGTGAGGGGAGGGAATCTGGAGTGACCTTATATGGGAGGACCTAACCTGTGTTGGTAGTATTTTATTTGGGTAAAATTTTAATATATATTCAGAGGGGAGAAGGCTAGAAAAAATGTTAGAGACTGCTGATTCTAGAAATGGGGATATGAGTACTGGTAAATTCTCCTTGTTAGTCTTACATGTATAATATCTCAAATTAAAAACACCAGGTCAGAATTCTACAGCATAGTAAGATATTGTAGTCAAAATCATCTAGGTGGTAGATTTGATTTTCTAATTCTCCCCCAGATATTCTAGAATAAATAAAACCTTATTACTAGTGATATTTAACCTTTTGAATCCAAAATTGTCTTTTAAAGAAAAAACTCTACTATAGAATGAAATAAATGGTTTAGTTCCTAATGAATACTTACCAATCAAAATAAATAAAACAAACAAACAATAAAGGCAAACAGAATATGACTCTGGCTTCATTAAATGTGAAGCACATAATTAATTTCTTTTCCAGCAATTCAAACAGACTTGTGTTGTACTGATTCAGTTTAATTGAACTTATTACCACAAGCAGATAATAAGAAGTATATTGAAGATATCCATCTGGCTTGCACTGAAAACCTCACGTTTCATTCTTCATGGCTGTCATCGGCCGTACTAATTGCCTCATTTCAGCTCTTTTACAATCAGTATGATTTAGCTATTAATGTGATAAAATTCTTACTCGAGAGGAAGTTGATATTAAAAAGCATAGATCTCTGGCCTACCTCTGCTACCACTACTGAACACAGCCCCAGCGTTATTACAGTTATATATTTTTCAAATACATAAATAAGAACCCATCTCTCTCTCATGCATATAGTTTTAGGTTACATCTATCATCTTATATCTTGCCATAGAGCTCTTTCCCTGCTAAAGGAAAGAAGTGGTTTATGTTGAGCTTTTCAGTTCATAAAATGTTTAAAGATCAATGTGGTCTGTTTTCAGCTATGGTATGTTTTCTTTTTTATAATTTCCAAAGCTGAAATAGATTTTAAATGGGTAATTGTGTAATAAATAAAAAGGAAAGTAAGATTAAGCACTTTTATCTTCTGTTCCTCAATATCAGAACTTCCTGTGGTTTGAGAATGATGTTTTGTCATGCAGATTAGCATTGGATGGTCAGTCTCTCTCAAGAGCAGAGGGGGGTGTGTGTCTGTGTGTCTGTCTGTGTGTCTGTGTGTGTCTGTTTTTTAAATCCTCCATCTCCTTTTATTTTAGAGGTGGTCCTGTGGGGGAAGCAAATGCTTGGTTCCAGCGCCGAAAAGGAAGGTTTCATCTATTACCAATCCGGAACCAGAAAAGAGATCTGTCAGGAAAATTCATGAATGATTTCACCTTCCTTTCTTGGCGTTTGTTTCCTGCGCCAGAGGCAGGAGGGGGGGTTTTGCTCTCCCAAAGGATTAACGCCACCAAACCATAATTGAATTTCTCTGGCTGTCATAGGCAATCACATCTAAGAAAACCTCCCAAAAGACTGTAGGCCTTTAGGTTAAATACAGAATCTGACCAAGATGAAGGCAAGTTAATTAACATTTCCATCATTTCTCTCTGATTTACTCTAGCAAGATTCATTTCTAAAAGGTTAAAATGGTTGTCTCTTTTATGCAGCCATTTGAAGAGCCAAAAGTAGGTTACTGGTTATAGGAGAAGAAATGTAAGCAGAACATTTAGACCATAGTGGCTTTTTACATAGCCTTCTAGCAGTTCTATAATCACTGTGCAAAAGTGCAAGACATGTTATTAAATGAATATTAGCAATATTGACTTTGAAAGTTTCCCATACTCGAAAACATGTCACCTATTGTCATATTAACTCCCCCCTCCCTTTCTGTCTCTTCAAAAGTAGAACTCCTTATAAGTCCAGCTTGGATTTTTCCCAGAAGAGTGGGATCCAAAAGGTCTAATCAGAGGTGCCTACTCTTCCATATCTACTTTCATGAGGCTAGCCTATATGCCTTCCAATATAACATGTATATGTCTCTGTTGGCTTTGTCTACAATATAAGTACCCACCTCTTGATGGGTAAGGCAAAGAAAATTAAGTATAATTTTAAAGACCAGTATAGTTGATAAGAAGACATTCTGATACAGTCCAAATATGAGAGAATAGTCAAAAGATACAAATGACATAGTTGTCACCCTCCCTATATGGCACCATGGGCCATGAACCACCCTGCTCTGATGAACAAAAATCTCCAAAGGTGCAACCTAGGAATTTCCTGTTTTAGTACGTCCTCCAGGAATGCCTGGTTGCAAGCCTAAAAGCTCACAGTTTAAGAATGGATCTTGATAGGCATAGAGATAGAGCTTTGTTGAAAATGTAGAAGAAACATGAGCCTGGGTGGTTCAGTTGTTAAGCATCTGCCTTCAGCTCAGGTCATGATCCCAGAGTCATGGGATTGAGCCCTGCATTGGGCTCCCTGCTCAGTGGGAACCCTGCTTCTCCCTTTCCCATTCCCCTAACTTTGTGTTCTCTCTCTGTGTCAAATAAATAAAATCTTTTAAGATATATATATATATATATATATATAGAAGGAACAAAAAGGAAGGAATGAAGAGGGAATTCACTGGGGCAATAAAAGTGATAATTGAACTGGGAGCTAAGAAATGAAGAAGAGCTCACCAGGTTAAAAAAATATAAAGGTAGTATCAGACAAAAGAAATTTATCTAATAGCCAAAAGGCATAAAAGCTCCCAGTGTGTTTAAGGAAAACTGAGCAGAAAGGTGAAATGGGAACACATCCAGAGAAGAGGTCCCTGAAACACTCTTGACCATATTTTAGGAACTGTGGACAAAAGGGAGGAAATATTTTGGTTTTCTTTTTAATGGAAAGAAAACACATTCCCTCAGTTATACCTACATGATCTTGATACCAATATTAAGGGAAATTTTCCATCTTCTAAGAGGATTTAGAAGGGAAAGTAGTTATCACAAGCATAGGATTTCTTAAATTCTTTTTCAAGTGTGGGATAATCCATGTTATTTATAGAAATATTAGGAAAAAAGATTATCTCATTCACAGAGAGTCGCTTAAATATTTTTTACATTTTTTCCCAGAATGACATCTAGGCATGTGTGGTGTATGTGTGTGTATACACATGTATATTTAAATCTATATTTGGCCCTTGAACAATGCAGGGATTAAGGCCACCAAGTTCTGTGCAGTCAAAAATCCACATATAACTTTTTTGGTAAAGATTTTATTTATTTATTTGTCAGAAGGAGAGAGAACAATCAGCAGGCAGAGAGAGAAGCAGGCTCCCTGCTAAGCAAAGAGCCTGATGTGGAACTCAATCCCAAGACCCTGGGATCATGACCTGAGCTGAAGGCAGCCTCTAAACCAACTGAGCCACCCAGGCATCCCCACATAAAACTTTTAACTTCCCCAAGACTTAATAGCCTACTGCTGACCAAAATCTTACTGATAACAAAGGCAATTAACACACCTTTTGCATGTTATATGTACTGTATATTATATTCTTAAAGTAAGCTAGAGAAAAGGAAGTATTATTAAGAAAATCATAGGAAGGGCACCTGGGTGGCTTAGTGGGTTAAAGCCTCTGCCTTCTGCTCAAGCCATGATCCCAGAGTCCTGAGATCAAGCCCCTCATCTGGCTCTCTGCTCAGCAGGGTTCCTGCTTCTCCCCCACCCCCTCTGCCTGTCTCTCTGCCTACTTGTGATTTCTGTCAAATAAATATGTAAAATCTTAAAAAAAAAGAAAGAAAGAAAGAAAGAAAGAAAATCATAGGAAGAGGAAATCCTTTACAGTACTGTTCTGTATTTATCAAAAAAATATTGGAAGTGAACCCACACAGTTCACTCATGTTGTTCAAGGGTCAGTTGTTTATCTGTCTTCAAATCTGTAAATAGATATCCTCATCACAAAAAAAAAAAAAATCCTACTGTATACACTCTTTTGTAACTTCTTTTTTTTATTAATATATTTCCACCAACATAGAATTTTGATCAAAAATAAGATCTAGCTTGGGGCACCTGGGTGGCGCAGTGGGTTAAAGCCTCTGCCTTCCACTCAGGTCATGATCCAGGGGTCCTGAGACTGAGCCCCACGTCAGTCTCTCTGTTCAGCAGGGAGCCTGCTTCCCCCTCTCTCTCTGCCTGCCTCTCTGCCTATTTGTGATCTCTATCAAATAAATAAATAAAATCTTAAAAAAAAAAAAGATCTAGCTTTATTTTCTTATAAATATGTTCCTTTCTCCTGCTAGTCAAAATAACAAATGCAAGACTCCTTTAAAAAGGAAAATCTCTTGTGATACCTTTGTGGGCAAGGTAGAAAGAGAAACCTGAGGGAATGTTTAGAGGATTGGTTACCATGTCTCACCCCCATCATGGTGATTAGGGGATTCATGTCAGCCTGGAAGGGAGATCGCCAGCCATCCCTCTGCCCTCTTTCCTCAACCTGTTCTTACTGAAATTTCTTATCAGTAACACATGATGTTACGAATCATGTTCTGATCACATGAGTTATTAGGGAATAGATGAAATGATAGAATCAGTATTCAGAATTACCATAAAAAGATCATCATATGGATTACCATAAAAAGATCATCATATGAATCATATGAATGTAACAAGCCTAACTTAGTAGTGGCGAATGTAAAGATAAGGAGGGCATATATTGCATAGAGCACTGCATGAGGTACATAAACAATGAATTTTGGAACACACACACACACAAAAATTACATTAAGTTAAATTAAAAAAGAAAAAAGAGATTTGCAGTTGGGCCCGCAAATCAGGATGAGAGAGTCAAATTTCAGAGTTAGGTTGTGTGTTAAAAGTTTTAGTTGACTGGGGCCCGTAGTGGCTGAGTTGGTTGAGTGTCTGACTGTTGATTTCAGCTCAGGTCATGATCTCAGGGTCTCTAGATAGAGCCAGGGCATTAGGCTCCAAGCTCAATGCAAAATCTGCTTGAGATGCTTTCCCTCTTCCTCTGTCCCCTCCCTGCTCCCTGAGCTAACTCTCTCTCTCAAATAAATAAATAAATAAATAAAATCTTTTTAAAAAAAAAAAAAAACAGTTTTAGTTGATTATAAGATTGTTGCTGAGTCAGCGATAGTCTTTTTTTTTTTTTCTTTTTTCTTAGGCAAATTAAATCTATAATGTAATAGAGTATCCAAAATATGAGAGGGAAAAAACTACAGTAGTAATGATGAAATACTGGGAAAGGACTATGTTTTTATTTTAAGACTGACAAAATTTGAAATCAGCCTAGAGGAAGACATCTGGGCTGATGGCACGAGGCACAGCTAAGGAAACTGTAGCTTGAAGCTGTTGAGGCTACAGAACAGGACTGGTGAAGGGGGGATGAGAGGGATAGGTGGTGTTTTCAAACACCAGCAAACTCTAACTGGAGTTAGCCAGCAAACTCTAGGTGACAGCAGGGAGCAATACCAGAAGAGGTGGGTGGTAAGCATTAAAGCAGAAGATATTGTTGTATGTTCAAGAAAAAGAAAAGGTTTCAAATCATTAAACCATGCAAAAGATAAAAGTAGCGATTTTTCCATTATTGGTAATGATCAGTTTCAGACTGGACCTATTTTCTGGGGAAACACTGCAAAAAGAACACAGGCATCAGATGGGTGTGTGTGGTCTGAGTGGCCTGCCTGTAAGGGGCATTTTCTAGTTATTTTCGCATTCTCACAGCCCACTTGGGTGACCTCAGTAATAACCCATATGAACCTCCCAACTCTGAAATGTTCTCATTCTGCAGTTTTGTGGTTTTAAAGACTTATTTCTGCCCTTTGTTTTTCTACTCCTGAGCAAAAGCATGCCCCAAGGTAGAATTCTATCACATTGACTTAATTTTTCTTTTCTTTTCTTTTTTTTTTTTAAGGTTTTATTTATTTATTTGACAGAGAGAGACACAGAAAGAGAGGGAACACAAGCATAGGGAGAGGGAGAAACAGGCTTCCCGCCAATGCGGGTCTTCATCCCAGGACCCTGGCATCATGACCTGAGCCCAGGGCAGACACTTAACAACTGAGCCACCCACGTGCCCTGACTTAATGTTTCTCATTGCAGACTCTTTCTGATTTTTTTCTTCCAGTCTGAATTTATTCATAATCTGTAATGCAGTATGGGTTGAAAAGGTTATTCTGATAATTATGGATAGTATATTCTTAAAACACATTCCACTAAAGGAACCTCTATTATATGTTGGAATTTGAGAAGTTCAATAAACAATACCTTTGTCTGCTGCCTGAGGTTTACACCTCTTAGGGAAGTCAGGTCAGGCAGATGGCAACTGAATGTCAGCTTTATCATGGTGGAGCTGATAGAATGTGGCTAGGTACACAGCCATCGCCAGTTCCCTAGTGCTGAACTCCAGGTTTGGTAGACTTGGATCACTGTACAGCCTTAAGTCTCTGTCCCTACAAAACTTACAGAATGGGAGAATCAACCCATTCTATGTGCTTATTTCACACTTCCAGGAGAAAGAATGGCATGGAGCCATGAATTCTCCCTCTACCTCCAAACTCCCCTTTGAATAAGGTGGAGGGAGGGAGGTTGAGAGGAATAGCAGGAAGGATCCACCGTGTTCCAATGTCAGCTGTAGACCACAGGTTGCAATGTGGTGGCTCTCATGGCTAATTTGACTTGAAACCAGAGATTTGTTTTGTTTCTAAGTATGTTTAGTATGTTTAAAACTTCTGAATCAGAGTACCGTTAGAAGAGGGAGTCATGTATTCTTTAAACTGACCCCAGGCCTCATTATTCCTTATTGTCTCATATCTTCATATCACATGTGATACTATCAGGCCCTCTGTAAGCACTTGACATACAGTATTAAGTGGGTCTTATCGCTCTGTGGAAAAGGCTGGCCTTTCGATTATTTTCAATTAAATTATTAAGTAGATGCAAACTGAATATGATGGAGATATGAGAAAAAGAGGATGAAAATGCAGTGTTTCTAGTCATCCTATTTATAATTCTGTACATGATTCTGTTCTAAATCTACATTTTACTCCCACATATATGCCAGAAGGTTATCAGTGGGAAGAGAAATTCAGTTATCTGAATGGACATAGTCTTCTCAGGAGCAGCCAGTGGTTAATTGGGACAAGAAAACACAAGTCATTATCTTTGAGAAATCTGAAGCAAATTGAGGCAGGTTGTCACCTCTCACCAGGAAACAAATTAGTCCTGTCTTTAAAAAGACTCTGCTTTCTCCAGCTGCTGACTGGGGATTCCTGTCAACTGCCAAAGAAATAGGGAGGATGTGGATTAATGGTACTAAAATAGTGGTCATGAAATACCCGTAAACTCACTTTCTCATTTTCATGAATATTTTTAATTGATTTGACCGGTGTGTTTGAATGACAAAATTTGTGCTAAGCATTAGTTCCAGAAGATCGGGGTGCCATCTTTCAGCTGAAATTGTTAGTGTACTAGTCTGTTTGGGAAAGCTCTGGGAATAGAGGAAAAGCCATAATTTAGATACAAAATAGCTCTTTCCCTTACCTAACTTATCTTCACGGACTCCCTGCCAGCCTGGTTGGGGAGGAGGGGGTGGATTGTAGTGCAAAAAAAAAGAGAGAGAAATAATAAAACAGTAACAACATGCTGGGTTATAAAGGTTATGAATAATATAAAACTTGAGAAGGTATGACCTACTTTTCCTGAATTTTGTGAATATGGGAATGATTGCAGTCTAGTGGAAAGAACAGTGACCTGAGGTTCTGCCATCCTGGGTTTTGGCCCCAGGTCTATTATCAGCCAACTGTGTAACACAAAGTAGATCTTATCATTCCAGACTCCAGTTTTCTCACCAATAAAATGAAGAATCTTGGACAGAGAGAGTTAAGACATCTCTAAGTTCTAAAGCTCTGTGATTTGATGAAGAAATACTTAATTAGATAAAAACCCTTTAAATGCCAATGTCTTTTTTTTTTTCTAACTCAACAACAACAACAAAGAAATCCAAAGGTACTGTTATTCAGGCTCCCAAAGAAAATGAGATGAAATCTTCCATGTGCAGATTTGTATTGTACGAACATTTATTTTACATGAATTCAGTTTATGATCCCTGAAGGAAAAAGAAAAATTACCATTTAAGTGGTGCAGACAATTTAACCAACCAGTTCATCCATAAGTACTTATGAGATAAGAATCTGAAAGGACACTGGGCTCAGTGCACCTCATTCTTCATGTACCTCTTAAAATGTGATCACCTTGCCACACTGAATGGGATTCCAGTGTCTGATGACGTGTTGATTTTACAGTATGATCACCAAACACAAGCCAGCCGCTTCTACTGGCCGATAGCCAAAGAAAGAGCTAGAGATAAAACTGTCTTATTTGAATAACATATTGATTCCAAAGTGGTAACTTGCTGTGGAATTTTTAAGGGCAAATTTTAGTATATAAAATTTTGTTTTAAATACTGCCTTTAAAACTGAGTCCCATGTAGATCTATCAGAAAGCATTTAAAACTTGTATATGAATGTTCATAGCCTTATTACTGTTAATTGCCAAAAGTGAAATCCACCCAAATATCCACCAGCTGATGAATGGAAAAGCCAAAAATGGTGTAGCCATACAATGAATTATTATTTATACTCAAAAAGAGAGAAAATACTGATAAATCCTAGTGATACTTGAATGAACCTTGAAAACATGCTAAATGAAAGAAATCAGACACAAAAGGCTACATATTATATGATTCCATTTATATGAAATGTCTACAACAGGCAACTTCATAAAAACAGAAAATGGATCACCTGTAATCAGAGGATGGACGTAAAGGAGAATTGGGACTGACTCCTAATCAGTACCAAGTTTCTTTTTGAAGTCATGGCACATTATGGACTTAGTGGTAATGGTTGTGCAAATGGTAAATATGCAAAAACCAGTAAAGTGATGCCTTAAAAGGGTGAATTCTTTGTTATGTGAATTATATCCCAGCTTTTAAAGATTTTTTTTTTAATTTCATAGATAGAGATCACAAATAGGCAGAAAGGCAAAGAAGAGGAGACAGGCTCCCCACTGAGCAGAAAACCTGATGTGGGGCTCCATCCCAGGACGCTGGGATCATGACCCCAGCCAAAGGCAGAGGCTTTAACGCACTAAGCCATCCAGGTGCCCCAAATTATATCCCAACTTAAAAAGAAAAAAAATAAAATAAGTAGTGATCTCTTTCCCACACTAAAAAGAAGGAAGAAAGAAAAAGAAAAGGAAGGAATAAAGTAAATTTACCAGCTGTGATTCAGGAATCATAATTTCTAGAGAATGGCATATTCTTGGGGAACATCATCTTTATGATTCTTACTTAGGTGCTTCTCCCCATCCCGGTTCTACTGTGGTAACAGCCTTACATCTACTCTCAAAGATGTCACTGGGCAATAGTGCCTCCCTAAGTCTTCCACTCACTGTGGCCTCACACTTCCTCTCAATTCCTGTGACACCATGCTGGATATTGAGAGCAAGGTGTTTGGACAGAGAAGTTTCCTGGTATGTCCAATATAATCCACTTGTTCCCTTCTCTACTAATGCATTGCAGGGGGAAACTATGGGCTTTGCAGATAGACAAATCAGGTTCAAATCCCTTTGTCACTTACAAGCCATTCAAAGTGAACTTATAAAATGGGTACAACAGGACCTATTATACAGACCTTGGGGGAAGACTAAATTAGAGCATGTATTTACATCAGTTAGCACAGACCAGCACTCATTTTGTTATGCCCTTGCCTATGCCATCACATACTTGGCTTCAGAAATAAAGTCTTTCTGACGTGCTGATTCTATCTTTTCCTCTCAGTCAGAAAATTAAGATAAAGAGTACTTGGTACAGTATTTGTCTATGCTGTAAGCATATTATGAATGTTAGTTATCATTATTAATACCATTACTATATAGATGGGTAATTCAAGGCTTGAAACCTCTAGAAAGTTATCTAGGAAATGCTCTAAGCCACCCTATAGCAGGAACGAGCATTGCTGGCTGTGTCACTAGGTTGAGTTGATTCCCTGGAAGCCATCTTTGTGAGACACGAGGAGGAACAGAAGTGATGTGTTGGGCTCTGAATAATATAAATCCCACCAGTTATGTTGACCAAGGCAAGGCATAGTGCTATGGTGCTGTTCCAGCTGCACTTAAATAACCTTCACTTTGGCCTAGGTCATTTGTCAGCCTGGGTGAACTTGAACCAAACTCATAATGTCTCTGCGCCCCAATTTCTAATTTAGAAAATAAGGCACATGGGCTTCATTTATTTATGTATCTATTTGTTTTCAGTTGTTTTTTTGTTTGTTTTGGCCAGTGGGCTTTGTACCTCCAGAATTAGGGTGTGTTTCTCTATAGATGTGTGTGTATACATGTGCATGCAATTTTTTAAATCTTTCATATTATATTCATACTATTATAATACTATGAGGAACCTGGATAATTTTTCTCTATATGTTATAAAACTCTCCTCCTACCACCTCACTCCCTTCTCATCCTTCAGATACCAGATCTCCCCAGAAGCCCCTTCAGAAATTTCTGAATATCCCATCAAAAGAAGTGTCTTTCTATTATTTTCTATTACAGTACCTTATATATTTCTTCTGTAATACTTTCAAAATCTAAACATGCTATGTTTGTTTTGCATACATATGCATCCATTACCTGTAAGCCTAATAAGAATGTAGCCTTTATGAACATCAGAACTGCTGACCTATATCCACAGTCTTTAACACATCCCTTGTACATATTAGGTGCTCTGAAACTATCTCATGAGTGGAAGAATGAATGAATGAGTGAACAAACGAATGAACTACATATTCAGGTCTCCTTTTGCAGCATATTAGAATCATCCTGTTCTCAGTTGATTCATAAATTGGCCCAACTGGAAAAACCCTTAAATATTTTGGAAGAGATGATCTCATCTCTTCAAGCCCCTTCCTTTTGTAGAGGAAACTCTTAAGGGGAAATTCCATATCCAAACTAAGGCCCAATAGGCTATGCCTCTTTCTACTATTAACATGTGGCCTCCCAAAGGAGCTCAGCCAATTCTTGTTAAAGTAACAGCTGAGAAAATTAATAAGTTAATAGAGCATGAGGAAATAGAGGTTCTCAGTGGGGCACAGTGAAAGGGGTATGGGCTTTGGTGTCCTACAGCTTGGATTTGTATACAAACTCTGGCCCTTATGAGCAGCTCTGTGATCTGGGACAAATTAATCTTTAGCAGTTTGCGTTTCTTCCTTTATAAAATGGGAAACCCTATGTGATGCAAGAATTGTAATTTTGTCTGCAAAGCACCATTCTCTCTGTAAATGCCCCTGGCATTTAGTAGATACCTTTAAATGATAGTCAATATCATTGTGTTTCTATTTCTTTCACTGCCTGCACCCCATTGCCTCAGCTACCATTTATCCAAGAGAAGTGCCTCAAACTGCTTAACTTTGTATCCTACTATGGTTCCCTAAAAATGTACCAAAACTCCAGCAGTGTTTCTGTAGCAGCACTGAGGTCTGAGAGATTAGTCACTCTCTTTTCAGACAAAGTAAATCATTACTTTATATCTACTTCTTATATTTATGTTGTTTACCATTGTGCATGTATTATAAAACCCACAAATCAATGCTCTCAGCAGGCAAAACTGTTCAAACCTGCAGAATGTCTTGTTTTGTCCTAGGTTTTGACAAACCAGTATCTGCCTGCCCTGAATTCTGTTTTCTGAGCTACGGTGATTTGGGCAGCTGGGGTCTATGATTGATCTCTGAGTGACTTGTACTTTATCAAAGAACAGATATGATTTCCCATGTATCTGATTAACCTTCTCTGTAAGATTGCCATCATTTCTGTAATGCCAGCGGATTATTCTGTGCTCAGAAAGATGGATATCAGCTCCTTTTAATCAATAGCCTACAAAAGGTGTCACCTGGCTCTGCCTGTGGTTAATCTATAATGTCTGACTGAAAGGGTGCTGTCATTTGTCAAATAACCTGGGTTAATTTAAAGCGTCTAGGAAGTGAAGTTGCCTTTGTTTTAAAACAGTATGCAGAATAATACATTAGGTTGGTAAACTGCATGCTTGTTTTCTGGATGATACCCTTTAGAAAGAGAGAATACCAAGGAGGTAAGATCCTCCCTTATCCACCTCCATTACATAGGACTGGCTTGGTAACAAATACGTTCACAGGGGATCAGGAGAGGAGTAGAGGAAACAATAGATTCTGTGCCAGCATACCAAAATGATGAAGTACCACTAGGCTGTCATATAATTTTTCATCCAAACTGGAGTGAACAGGATGCTATTGATAGACTGGGACAACCAATAAACCAGGACTGTCCTGAGGAAGCAAGGATACACGGCCACCCGAAGTCCTACTGTCCTCATGCTGAGTAAGTGGGATATTTCAAGTTGATGATGTGTTTGTGGTATCATTCTCCTCTGGGTCCGAAAGCCCTGTAGGGTATAAACTAACCATCGCTTAGTACTCGGCCATGTATAGTATGCAGAGATCCATGGTTGAGATCATAGCTCCTACTAGGAGAAGAGAGCTGTTAATTCTTGGGACAGATCATCTAAATCAAGTACAGACAGTTTTCTGTCTACGCCAAGATCCTTTTTCATTGTCAGTTTAGGGAAAATGCCACTGCCTCATACTGAAATCTCGATTTGGAGATGCAGCGAGTCAAGCAGAAAACTGCCATTCTCCCAAATGAGCACTGGGTGACAGAGGGAGAAATCTGTCGGCCAGCAGTTTACCTGCACGGATCCTCCCAAGGAAACAAATGAGAGTTGAATTTTTGGACACTCATAACATCAGGCCAAAGAAGCAGGTTTTCCATGGTGAAAACTTTGGGATTCTTATATAAAAGTTGACAACACCCCCAACTCCTTAAGTAGGATTAGGAGGATTCAAATAGGTAGAGCTGTGGGCTCCTTAGTGTGGGCTTTGAAACCTCCCTTCAAAGCCAGATGACATCACTTCCTCTCTAAGCTTCTGACTTTGCCTTTGTGAAAAGAGAATGGTGCCCACTTTTAGGAGTTGCTCTGAGTCTTCAGTGAGGTGGCTTTATGTAGAGTACTAAGCTTACGACCTTACACATAGAGACACTGCAAAATGATAGGGCTTTCCCCTTCTAGAGGCAACTCGCTGAACTGTCACGGTTAAGAGCACCCACAGACCCAGGTTCAAGCTTCCCTTGTATTGCTTACTCATTTTGTAAACTTTCTGAACCTCAGTTTCTTCATCTTTGAAATAGGAATATCATGTTCCCCTGTTCTCTCCATTTTAACTTTTCTCCATAGTTCTATGCAGACAAAGAGTGAAGAAAGAAATCGTCCTAAAAGACTTAGTATGAGAAACATAATCCCTCCTGCTCCCCTTTCCCCTTTCTTAGAGGCAACCGCTTTGACTCGGTTTTTTTTCCCCCTCTTGGTTTTGTATTGATTATCTTATCTTTAAATAATATGTTTATCTCTCTTGATTCTTCTGTTTTAGGGATTGTCTTTTGCCTTTCAACTCTCTTTCACACATGCCCATCGTCTTAATATAAATACATCATAATTCTGATTAGACTTTAATCCCTAATTACATAATTATGACTATGCAGTGCTATTCCTGAGTAAGCAATGAAACAATTACTTCGCTTTTCTTTTTTACTACATCTTTTTTATTTCTGTTTGTTTACTTAGTTTCTATATATATATACCACTGATTCAAACCCCAAACTTTTGACCCATTTGCAAATTTTTAGAAATATTATTAATCACATACTATAAAATATCCGTCTAGGATGTATCTTCACCATTTTCTTGAGAATTCCTCTCAAATCTTCCCTATTTTGGATTCTCTCTTGTTGGGGACTTGTTTATTCCTTTATTTCTTGAAGCATACCCTGCAGTTGTTTCCTGAAAAGCACTTTGCTTCTCTCCAAGTTTCTTTCTTTTACTATCACACTTAATTATAGTTTGGTTGGGAATGGAATTTTAGGCTAAAAGGAATTTTACTTCTGAATTTTGAGGTAATTGATCCATTGTCTTACAAATTCCAAAATTTCTATTAAATTTGAAATAATTCTAATTTCTGTTCCTTTATATATGACCTCTTTTTCTTTTTGTTTTTCTCTGTCTCTCTCTAGACATGTATTGATATTCATCTGCATTGTTCTGAAATATCATAATATTGTGATACGTCTAATTAGGTTTAATTAATTATGTCTCATCTCATTTTCTATTTTCTGATTGATACTGTGTAGGCCTATTTAATTTGGAAACATATGTCCTTCTTTTCTGGGAAATTGAGGGTTGTATTTGTTGAGAATTTCTTTCTTTTATTTTTTTAAGATTTTTTTTTTCTTTTGACAGGAGAGAGAGATCACAAGTAGGCAAAGAGGCAGGTGGAGAGGGACCGGGGGTGGGGATAAGCAGGCTCCCTGCCGAGCAGAAAGTCCGATGTGGGGCTCGATCCCAGGACCCTGGGATCGTGACCTGAGCCGAAGGCAGAGGCTTTAACCCACTGAGCCACCCAGGCACCCCGAGAATTTATTTATTTCCTTTTTTAAACCTGTTCTTTTTATAGATAAGATATAGATAGTGGTTCTATAATTTTATCTCTTATCCCTCCTATTTTTTTTTTAAAGATTGATTCATTGATTTTAGAAAGAGAGAGACCATAAGCACTAGGCAGAGCAGTAGATGGAGAGAATGTCCCAAGTAAACTCCCCTCTAAACGCAGAGCCCAATGCGGGGCACAACGAGGGCTCCACCCGGAGCTCCAACTCATGACCCCCCAGAACATGACCTGAGCTAAACCAAGAGTCACATGCCTAACCCAACGTTTCCACCTAGATGCCCCATCCTTCCTATATTTTATCTCTGTGGTTTTGCTCTATACTCTAGAACTTTCCTAAGCTTTCTTTTCTAGTTACTTTTCATCTCAGTTGTTTCCAGGCAAACAAAGACAAATGACCAGGCTATACTCACATTGTACCTGCTGAAGCAGCATTTCCAGGAAGAAATTCATGGCGACAATAAAGCAGTAGTTGGAATACAAGCCCCCTATTGTCCATGACATTCTGGAACAACTAAAAGATCTAAAAGCAACTGTAAGATTACAAGAGGTGGTGCTGAAGCTTGGGCTTTAGGGTTTCAAGCTGAAGGATTATGGAACCACAGCCTCTCTCTTGATGTGATCTGCAACCCAGAAACCAAATCTGTGGCTGCTGGCATGTGAGCAAGTGGCAGGAACAGCATGTCAGAGTTCACAGCTGGGGAAGTATTGCACTTCTACACCTGTCCCTGGCATGGTCTAGGGCTGGGGGCCAAGTATTAGGGTTGAATAGATTGATTGCTTTAAGCATTGGGCCATGGCTAGTTTCCATGGGACAGTGCATAAAGCCTCCTCCTTTTTTAGAAGCCAGCCTCCAGCCCATTAGTCTTATACCACTTAATCTCTACCACTCAATTATCATGTCTCAAATTTCTAAGAACTCTCTTTTAGTCTCTGAATATTCCTTATTTGTAGTATTGTTTTCTTGTCAATGCATGAATTCAATATCTCTTATTTCTCCTAAAATATTAATGATAGATTTTCTTTACTTACTTTGGATTTGATCTTTTATGTTAGAAGCTGTCTTCAGATGTCTAGTGATTCTGGGTTGTTGGCTCATTCTGAAGGAAGAGGCACTAAAAAGCTAACTTGAAGCTATAAACCTGTGGGTAAAGTTTATTGACTATGCAATCAATATGACTAACCCACTTCCTTGGGGAATCCCCCCAACACACACACACACGCACCCGCGCACACTCCAGTATTTTTAAGTCTTTCTTTTTGGGTTGATCACAGTCCCCAGAGAAAGAGTATTTAATGTCCTTCTTGAGACCAGAGCTCTCACTGCCAGTGTTCTAGAAGCCATATTGATAAGTGAGTTAGGAATCTTACCCTTCCCTACATAACTATTTACAAAATCCCTACTACGTTCATTTGAACCTGTTTCCTCTGGCCCAGAGACCTTTCTGGGTTATCTTCTTGGAGAGAAAAAACCCAGTATACTTTTGGGGTAAGGAGGGTTAGTCACCTGGTTGCGTAGAATAAAAAAGTTCTGGGGACTTAATTGATTCTAAACAACATTGATCCAGTGCTCCATGTCCTCTACTTCCTGTGGTGCCTCATGCAACCAATTCCTGAATCTTTGAGGAATATTCTAAAGAGTAAGGCCACTGCTTCTTGTGTTTTCCTACTGCTGGCTCAGGATTCAGTGCTTCTTGTCTGTTAACCATATACTTCCTTCCAACATCCCAAATTTTAATGGCTATTCCTCCCAACTATTCTTTCTTTTTTTCTTTTTTTTTTTTTTTAAGATTTTATTTATTTGACAGAGAGAGAGATCACAGGTAAGTAGAGAGGCAGGCAGAGAGAGGGGGAGAAGCAGGCTCCCTGCTGAGGAGAGAGCCCAATGCCGCGCTCGATCCCAAGGACCCTGGGACCATGACCTGAGCCGAATGCAGAGGCTTTAACCCACTGAGCCATCCAGGCACCCCACTCCCCAACTATTCTTTCTTATGGGCTTAAGCCTTTGAATAAAAACAATTTCTGTTTAAAGACATTTTAGAAAGTTCCCAGCATCCAAGTAGAGTTATTATGAAGAGGAAATGGGATAATTTATGGAAAGAAGCAAGGACAATATCTGATACATAATCATAATGATTATTTTTGTTGCATTTTTACTATTTAATTCTTGTAAAACTCTCCCTGCATGTAAATTATTTGTGTGCAGTTCTGTATACCTAAATAATATAAAAAGGGAAGGCCCTGTGAAATCAAATCTTGTGTAATTTATATGATTTATTAAGGTTCCACTTGCTACCATTGCTAGGTTATCTATATAACCCTGATCCTTTAGACGGAGCTTGTAAAAGAAACAGGGTTTGAGTGTGCATAACACCCAACCACTAACATGATGGGGATTCCAGATTCATGGTTACTGTTTTGTGAGTATTGGAATCCATATCTCTTAATTATTGGTAAATTCTACTGACTCCTTTTGAAGAATGAATTGCCCCTCAGAAGCTTGGTACCCTTCCTCCCACGTATATTACTTGTTCCAAGTTAAGCAGTGTGCCTTGGGGTGACCCTGTGAGGTAAACAATCCTACAGTGTCTGTGGGAATTTGTGCTGATGTTCCCAAAAGCAGTTCTTAGCCTTGTGTGATTTCTGGCCTCTGGAGAATTATAAAACAGAAGGCAATAGGGGAAAACAGCATATCGTGTTTTAAACCCAAGATTTCACTAACCTAAGCTATGCTCAGACCTTTCATGTCCCTCAGTGAAGTATATTTTGGGCTATGCCCCATAAACTACTCAAATAATCCATTAAGATAGCTGTAGAAATCAGCATAGCAAACTATCAGTGAGCTAGTTTAGTTATTCACCGGTTATTAATCTTCTCAGCTCAGGGTCATACTGTCCTGTCTTCAGCATTTTTCACAGTGTCTGATGATGTCCAGAGAGTTAATGGAGGTCCTGGAATGTGGATACAACAAGCATGATAATCTCTTCATTTGATGTCATTCTGGTGATCATCTTCAAAGTTGGTGTGTTGCCCTGGCATGTGAGCACGAAAGCATATGTGCTCTTTATCTGGGTATTTGTACACTGTTCTGGCAAACAAATGGCTATGATGATGATAATTTCCTTATGATACTTTGACTAGCAGCAAATTGTTTGGAGCATCTGCTATCATGTTTAGTAGCTGTCCGTTTTCTTTCTTCTTTGGTTTCCTTATAAAGTTGAGGCAGGTTTGTCATGACTTAGAGACCCGCGATATTTCTTTGAAGATTTACACAGACACTTTTCTCTAACTAAATTTTGCTTTCCCCTTCCCCAGTCTTTGCATGTTTGGGGAAGCTGTTTCTCTTTGAAAGTTCCTGCAGTTATACCACATGAACCCAGGCACAATTGTACTCACTTATGATCATGTAATGATGATGGTGATAGCTAACTTGTATCAAATGCTTACTTTGTTCCAGTAGTATAACATGCAGAATAAGACTGTTGAAGTGAAGAAACAAATTAACCGACTTAAAAAAAGTGACCTACCCATCATCAGTCAGCTAGTAAGTAGTAGAGCTAAAATTTGCATCCCTATTTCTAACTCCACAGTCTGTTAACCTATAAAAAATCTCTTTTTTAGTCTGTAAGTGGAGCTTTCTATCTACAATCTACACCCTCTTGCTACCGGAGTCTAGACAGCAGTTTTCAGTTTTGATCTAAATGGTAACGGGTATCTATCCATATACCTGAAAGAGTTTCCTTTACTTAGGATTTCTGTCAACAGAAATATCACTTGAGACCAGGTTGGGTATTGTCAACTACTGTAAGGATTCGGACATTTACACTGAATGATATATGGAGGCAGCTTTGTTTGTGCTAGATTCTTAGTAACAGCTAACATTTCGTATTTGGCAAGCTCTGTTTTCAAACTTTATTATTTCACTCATTTAATCCTCAAAGTATGAGGTATAGGCTGTTATTCCCACTAAATCTAGGGAAGCTGAGGCAGTGAGAAATGAAGTAACTTCCCTCAGATTAACACAGTCAGTAAGTGGTTGAATTAGAATTAAAATCCAGGAAGTACAGGGTGTCTGGGTGGCTCGGTCAGCTGAGCATCTGCATTTGTCTCAGATCATGAGTCCTGGGATTGAGCCCCGCATCAAGGGCTCCCAGCTCGGCGGGAAGCCTGCTTCTCCCTCTGCCTGCTGCTCCCTTGCTTGTACTCTCCGTTTCTCTCTCACAAATAAATAAATAAAACCTTAAAGAAAAAGAACAAAAAAAAAAAAAAAAAAAACTCGGGAAGTCTGGTTCTATTGTTTACATAGTGAATCTCCCTAAACAAAACTGCCTCTCATTCAAGGGGTCCAATTTTCCAGTATATAATACTTTGAAAAGATTTTTTTTTTTTAACTTGGAATTTTTATTTGTATTTTGGCTTCTTCAGCTGGGTTGAGCCTTCCCTTGTGGAGCTGTGTTCCATAAATAACCAAAACATTACTACCTTTGGGAGCTGTTGATAATAAAGTCTGATGATTCCTTTTTGGCTTTCCCAGACCTGTTACTTGTCATTCTTCTCTTGAATTCTTTTCTCACCTTATCAAGCTGGGCTCCATTGGATTCCCTTTTTTTTTTCTTTTCTCCCTCTTCCCAAGTCTTGAGCCCTTCAAGTACGTCGGGTTCCAACACATCATGTCGCATTCTATCATAATAAAAAGAAAATTAGACAAAGCTCATTTATACCTAAACATTGGCAGCCACCCAAACACCTCTTTCACAATGAATTAAAGCAAGCAGTGAGCTGCAGGCAGTTATATTAGAATAGAAATCAGTAACTTATAGGACTTTACAATCAATCAGACCCCGGGGTGAATATTTATTTCCTCCCCCCAATGAAGTCTGTGACCTTGGTGAACATATTGATGCTCTTAAGGAAGCATTAGCTACATCTTTTATTAGATAGTGATAATAATGATACCTATATCTTAGGGTGGCAAAGTTTCACTGCTGGTGACTTATTTATCCTACAGATATTTCCCGAGCACCTTTGGCATCAGTAACTATACTGTGTTTAAGGTATCTATGCTGAACAAGAAAGATGTGTCCTCTGCCCTCTCAATGCTTACATTTCAGTGAGGTCATATGTATGGATAGCACAGATCCTGGCACATGGCAAACACATAAAATCTGTAAGATGCATTATTATCATTAATGGTAAAGTTCTGTGATGGTTGGCCATCATGGTATCAGCACCATTTCACAAGAACATGAAAAAATAATTGCAGTCTACGGGAACTAGGCATCCAGAGGAAATCTCCTTGTTCTCTGTTTTTTCTCCTCATACACATTGTCTACTAAGTAACCACAAAACAAAAAAGAAAATGCTTAATAAGCATATTATTTAACCACTGTGATAAATGTACTGCAGCCTTAACCCTTGGTTGACGTAATAAAGGTAAATATTTTAGCCCTTTATTTTTAATCTCCTACATTAAGTATTCCATTGACAGATCTCCAAAAATCATAAATGAATGTAACGTCTTCCAGCACCAAGAAGAATGGTCATCTTCATCATTAGCAAATAGCAGTCTTGCCTGTTTTTAGCATCCAACCCTACAGAGGCTCCATTTTCTCTATTCATGTTTTACCTTCTTTTTTAACTAGTGGCTTAATGATTCTTTTTGTGTTTGCCACCTTTCTGATCAGTTTCTCAATTACTCCTCCTCTTGGGTGATTTTCCAGTGACATCTTCTCCTTTTGGAATGCACATTTATGCAGGCCTCTGACTTGAGAAGACAGGATATTGTTGGTGCATGAAGTGTCTTTGGTGTCTTTGGATTTAGCTGCTAGCTTGAAGCATCTGGCAATTGAACATAAACTCCTGTACTGGAGCATTCATGCTTGAACCAGAAATTATTTTGTCATCTTCACTGGCTTTTATTAAGCAGCCAACAGCTGTCTTAGAGCTATGACTTACTACAGTGAACTTTTTTCCTTAGAATGTCACCCTCTTCTTATCCTCAAAATAAGTCTCTCCCTTTCCTTTTTTTTTCCCCAAGTAAATCTTTGGCATCAATAGTATCAGTAATAATAGCATCTCACACTTGGGTAGCTCTTTATGGTTTATGAAGCATGTTAAAATCCATTGACCCACTTTGAATTTCATAATCTTCCTGGGATGCCAAATTCCATCACTTCCAAAGTACAGATGAGAAACCTACAGCTGAGAGACGTCAAATGACATCTTAGTGGTTATAAACCCAGTCAGTGCTATCTGGCCAAACCTGGAAACTTGGTTTTTAAGACAGTACATAGATTGTTTTGTACATTTCATCATGCTGACATTTTTAGCAAAACCTCTGTCAACATCAGTGCATCACTAAAAGAAATGTCATTTACTCTGTGAGAAATAAATCCCAGCCACCATTTTTGAGATGAGCTATGGGTCTGGGTTTATTTCCCATGAACTCAGTGCCCAGCTTATTTCCGGTCCCACGGCATCGTTTGGAAGCCTCCACTCTCGATGAAAATGGCAGTGTTCTCCTGGCTGCTGTGTTGCACAAGTCAACGTTATTCACTGTGTGAATGGTAGTCTCTAGACTTGTACAATAAGAGCTGGTCTTAATGGGGTAGCCAAGTGCAAAATGATGTCTTTGAGGCTATTTGCTTCCCTGCCTAATGCAGAAACAACTCACATTGGGGCTTATCTTAAGTTAGAAGAGAGTTGTAGAAATGAATGGGAAACTGAGGAATTATCTATCGTTGCAAAGGGCCATGTGCTTTGTGTATCTCGCCCTTGCTTAAATAAATGAATTGACTTTTCTTACATATTTCTCCATGAGTGTTGGTCTATGTGATGCTGCAGCCTTTGCAAATTCTGTTCACTCCTTTGCACCACAGCTCAGAGAGACACTCTAGGGACTTGCCATGAACAATGCAAGCAATGTATGCATACTTGTTATAACCGAGGCCAGAGTCTCGTCTCACTATTTTCCCTAACAGTTGTGAGTTATTAGATTCTAATGGATAATCTAGGATGTGAGTACATTTCCTGTAAAGTTTGAAAAGATTTATTGAGGAACGGACATTTGGATATGTACACACATACACAAAGACATGCATACACCCCTAGGGGTTTTTTGTGTGTATGTTTTAAGTCAAGTAACATGTTTCTGGAGTCAAGAATTAGTGGGTTTTGGTTTTTGGTTTTTTTCCAATTAACCAAGCCCTAGCCAGAAAATAGTTTCTCTTTTTACCTTTAATAAATCCCTTTCTAAAGCATCTGACCAATTTTTAAACGGTGATCATCATTCCTTATTTTTAGACAGTATTAGCACTACATTGCTTCACTAATCATGGCAAAGCCCAGCTGTTATTGTAGAGGAGAGTCAGTAAAGATGAAGAAAATGTAGGACTAAGGGTCAAACTAGCACTCTAACTTAAATTCCAAGCACCCTTCAGGTGGAAGTAGTAAGATGCAGCTTACCTGAAAATAACTGTAATTACACTGATGCAGCTAGTCCAGCAAAGGTTTTCTATTTAATATCCTGAAAAACCACAAGATGGAATGTTGCTCCACAAAAGGATGCCTTTTCACTTTCCCAGAATCCTTCTGTGACTGTGTGCCTTCCTTTTGGTGTGAGTGACCTTCATTTAGCGCGTGATCTCTTTCATGTGTGTGTGTTTGTGGAGCACAGGACTCTACTGCTTTCTGCTGGTGTCTTTCTTCTCTGTTTTCCTGTATTTTCATCTCTTCTCCACCTCTCTGCTTTCCCTTTCTCCCCCAAGCCCCACCACTGTGTTTTACATAGATTAGGTCTAAGTTTTAAATTAGTGGATACATGTTTAGATCTGTATGCTCCCTATACCTAATTTAAAAGGCATGAAAATTTGTAAACATCTCTCTAAAAATAAAACAAGTTGCTTTATACTTCTCTGACCCTCAATTGATTTTTTTTCCTCTTTGGGTCAACAACTCTCAATGGAAAGAAAAGTTTCGCCATCTCTGCTATGGAAGATTGGACCAACTGTGCAGTGACCCTCAAATCTACCTCAGAAAGTAGTTCTTCCCAGAAGAGTGTGTTTTCCAGCTCTTTGCTTCCTTCTCCTCAAAAGGAAGTATACTAACAAAATCTGATTGAAGACTCTCCTAGCTTTCATTGTTCTTTCTTTAAGTTTCATTGAATGCGTACACAGATCACACTCTGAATGAAGCAGGCACTGCAACAGAAGAAGAATCTGTATTAGCTAAACGAATGACATCTTCCTTGCCATAGGCAGGGCGTTTCAACAATTGAAGGGGCCTCGTAGCTATTAATAGTTATCCATACTGAAGGGTTTCAGGAAAACATCCAGTTAGAGCTGTAGACAAACCCAAAACAAACCCCCACACTAGTCAGTAGTGACCCCGAGTGCTGGGGTAGGTGGTGTTGTTTGCTTTTGTTTTGCAGAAAGCTTTATACATCAATCCCTCCTGCCTCGAATAAAGGGAGGATCTAGTAATGTCTACAAAGATAGTGATACCCTCCCGTTTTAATCTTCATATGCTCCTCAGTGACCTTTTTTTCCAAATCTATAAGCAAACAAAGAAACACGGCTTTGAAATAGGAGAATTATTGCGTCTTTCCCAAGATGCAGAGACCTTAAAGTGTGGAATTTGAAAACATGTAGAAAATTGCTGACAGGAGCAGGATAAACAGAAAAAGGGATACCTTCTCCTTCTGCTGGGGAGTTAGCACCACCTACCGACCAGATCTTCCTCCTTCTTTGTGTAGCAAGCTGCATGAATGGCTCCTGGTTGGCACTTCGCATGTCTGTGGAATTCATTGTCCTTGTCTCAAAGTATACATTTCATTTCTTTTGTAGTTTAGATAAATACTCTCTTACATTGTATCAGTAGATACTGCCAGATGTCCATCAGGTACAATAATGTATTCCTTTAATCAGCAAAGACCTCATTATGCCATTCTTATGCATTGTCTATGATACGATTTACTTTATTTCAGTGACACTAATGGGATTTCTTTGGGACCCTTTTACCCAGTGACTCATAAGAGAGGGTTACTCATGTATGGTAGCTGAAGGAAACAGCCCTGTAATCCCTCCTTCTCAAACAGAAAGAATTCTAATTATTATTTGTTGAGAATGTTTCTCCATGGTTAAAAGATAACCTGTGGTCCCAATTTATCATTCCTTTTTTAACTCATGTTACAGAAGGGGGAAATTTTAGTGTAATTTTAGTGTAATTTTTTTTTTTAAAGATTTTATTTACTTATCAGAGAGAGAGAGAGGGAGAGAGAGCAAGCACAGGCAGACAGAATGGCAGGCAGAGGCAGAGGGAGAAGCAGGCTCCCCGCTGAGCAAGAAGCCCGATGTGGGACTCGATCCCAGGACGCTGGGATCATGACCTGAGCCGAAGGCAGCTGCTTAACCAACTGAGCCACCCAGGCGTCCCTAATTTTAGTGTAATTTTAATTATACCTTAGCTTGAACATACCAGTTTATTTGTCCATGAAAATCTTTCCCAAGGATCTGTTTAGATCATTTCTTTTCAATCCTAAAGAAAGCTTCATGAAGAAAATGTGACAGGGTAAATCTAGAATACCTCCCTCCTTTGTTATGGCTTGCTGCTTTGCTTCCTTATTCATAGAGGAAGCTTAGACAACTGTAGAAAAGTCTTCCATTTGGAAAGACATCCCAGCTGAAAAACCCAGCCACTAAAACAAGGCACAAATCCCAAGCCCAGAGATTTGTTTTCCCTGGTGGCAGGTGAATGTAAGAGCACATGGGTTGACCATGAATGATTTTAAGACATATTGTAACTACCCTATTGAAAAACAAGACAAAACAGACACTCATTATTAATGGTTATAAACAATTTGGAGACCCGAAAGGCAACCAAGCACCTTTGGGGTCATTAGAGTGGTCTTCGTAATTAAGTAGGTGCTCTCTGTGACCCATTTGACCAGCAAATCTCATAGCTCTATCACTTGGCTTCTCATCTCCCAAGTACCTATCTCTGGCCACCCTCATTTGGCTTGTGCACAGCAGTTTCCATTTGTGGCAGTCAAGCTTATTAAACAGCTCTGCTTTGTGTTTTTTTCCCCTAGTCCTTGAAAACAGATCGGTAAGCATTCTGCTCAGGGGTGATTTGTAAATTGCTTTACAGAAGGCTCCTGTTTGTGCTCAATCTGACTGGGGTCAGAATTTGCCTTGTGTTTTCTTCTGATGTCATTTGTCAAGTCACAAACTTGTTCAAAGAACCAGGTCACAGTGCTTTGTGGCAATACTTCTTGGCATGAATCAATTAAGAACCTTGACTCGTGAAAGTGCCCTGTACCATTGCTGTGTTTTTTCCACTACCTAAAAAGGGCAGATTTCCTTGTCTTCAGCCAAGATAAAATTACTGCTGTTGTTGCTTTTTGTTTTTTCTTTTTTTTGTTTTGTTTTATTTTTAGCTGGTTCCCTCTCCCTTGTATATACCACAAATCATATTTTGACTGTGTTATCAGAGAGATGAGATAAAGAGAAAAATAACCTATGTTTGTTTTAAGATTTTTTTTAAATTTTCAATTTACAGACATGGCTGCTCTCTTGAAAACAAATCTTAATGAGAAATAAATGTCCAAAAAAAATTACACATCTAAAGAATTTCCAAGGGAGTATTAATTTATAACCAAAATGGAGGCTCGGAAACAAATACCAAATGTGTAGGTGCCTGATGTTATCTAGATGATGATACGTTGAATATGTATTATTTCATCAGCATATTTGGGCAGTGAAAGCATCTATGCCTAAAGTTGGGGCCTGGATCTCAGCAACTTGTCAGGAAACTGGTCAGGGGATGGGAGAGTTGGTGGGGAACCTCTATCCAGATTTAAGAACTTTAAAAGGAATTTAACTATGGCCAGAGTGGGCAGCAAGGCACCCAAGGAAACAAAGACCAAGCCTGTACAGTATACAGAGGACTGCCCTGTATTTTGCTACCCTGTGGGATGTAAATCCCAAATTCCTCATGTAACCTGAGGCTTTGCAACCACACAACGGGGAAGAATGCTCATGGGGAGGATAAGAATCCCCTTGTGAGATATAATTTCCAAACCCAAAGTGCAAAGACAGTGTCACCATAAAAGACAATCAGCAATACAACAAAGAGAAGAATTTCGAACCCTCAAAAGTAGCAATAATAGAACAATCTGGAAGGGACTTTTGTCTGAGTAGTATAGAAAAACCCAAGGGTAACCTCTCCTACCCCATCATTCATTTCCTACTTCCCATCTAACTCCCTGACAGAAGGGATTCATGGCTGAAAAGCAACTTAGGGGGAAAGGGACAAACTGGAAACTATGTTGGTTGTTTGTTCTCGTAGCTGTTTTAAAAGGCAAAACCTAATGACCTAGCAGAAAAGAGTAATTAGAATATTAATCAATTTTTCTTCTATTTAGTAATAAATTTATCTCTAAAAGCTTAATATAATTTGAGTAATGCTGTGTTCCTGATATTAGGTATTTTATGAAATGTATCGACTCAAGGTTTCACCCTGGTGTGAAAGGCAGAAACTTGGTGTTTCAATTTTTATGAAGTAATACATTTCCTGTATCTATTCATCTTCTAGGTGGTAGCATAAACCTTTAAATTTTAAATAACATATGCTCTAGAATTTGAGTTGGACATCTTTTTATTTTTGTGCAGTGTATTTATTTTTAAATTTTACATTTTCAATATTAAAACTATCCAAGTCCCATCTTCCCCACCATTCCATTTTTTTACTTTCCTACATCCCTTCCATTTCCAGCACGGCAGAGTCTGCATGGTAGCTGAGGATACAGGACAGTGAGGTGGGTTGAAGAGCCATAGGGAGGCGCGGGTCTAAGAGCCTAGAATCACAGGACAAGGGATAGTTGAGTGTGGGTGTAGAGGTGATGGGCAGAGAGGACAGTTGACAAGGTTGCAGATTGGTTAGACTAAGCAAAAAATAAGTTGATTAAGCAATAAGTAAATATTGTGGGGGTGTTTTAAATTTTAAATCCACTGTATATTATATACTATATAATATATATAGCATATATCATATATGTATACATATATTATACATACATATGTGTATGTATAATATAATATGAATATACTATACTATATACTGTATATTATGTGTGTAATATACATACAGCTTTATATTAGTTTCAGGTATACAATAGAGTGATCAGCAATCCTATACATTACTCAGTGCTCATCAGGATAAGTGTACTCTAAATCCCCATCACCTGTTTCATCCATCTCCCCAAGCACCACCCCTGAAACAAACTCCATCAGCTTGTTCTTTATAATTAAGAGTGTTTCTTGCTTTGTCTCTTTCTCTCTTTTTCTTTCCCTTTTGTCCATCCATTTTTTCTTTTTATTTTTTTTTTTTGAAGATTTATATATTTATTTATTTGAGGGTGAGTGTGAGGCAGGGAAGAGGCAGAGAAATAATCCCAAACAGACACCCCGCTGAGCAAGGTATCAATTCAGGGCTCAATCTCATGACCAAGATCATGACCTGAGCTGAAACCAAGAGTCGGATGCTCGACCGACTGAGCCACCCAGGCACCCCCATTTGTTTTGTTTCTTAAATCCCACATATGAGTGAAACCATAGAGTACTGGTCTTTCTCTGACTTTTTACCCTTAACATTAAGTGAAATATCTCTCTAGCTGCATCCATGTTGTTGCATAGCAATATTTCATTCCTTTTTATGGCTAAATAATATTCGTGTGTGTGTGTGTGTGTGTGTGTGTGTGTATACGCGCGCGTGCCACATTTTCTTTATCTATTCATTTATCAGTGGATATTTGGGCTTCTTCCTTAATTTGGCAATAAACATAGGGTTGCATGTATCTCTTTGAATTAGTGGGGTTTTGTTGTTGTTGTTGTTGGTTTAAGTAAATACCCAGTAGTGGTATTGCTAAATTATAGCGTAGTTCTATTTTTAACTTTCTGAGGAAACTTCATACTGTTTTCCACAGTGGCTGCACCAGTTTGCATTCTCACCAACAGTGCACTAGGGTTCCTTTTTTTCCCACATCCTCACCAACACATTTTGTTTCTCATTTTGATTTTAGCTATTCTGACAGGTGTGAGGTGATAGCTCATTGTAGTTTTGATTTGCATTTTCCTGATGATGAGTGATGTTGAGCATCTTTTTATGTGTCTGTTGACCATCTGGATGTCTTCTTTAGAAAAATGTCTGTTCATGTCTTCTGCTCATTTCTTATCTGGCTTATTTGTTTCTTGGATGTTGAGTATGATAAATTCTTTATGTATTTTGAATACTAACCCTTCATCATATATGTCATTTGCAAACATCTTCTCCCATTCAGTAGGTTTTTAGTTTTATTGTTTCCCTCAATGTGCCGAAGTTTTTTTGTTTTGGTTTGGTTTGGTTTTTTTTGATGTAGTCCCCATGGCTTAGTTTTGCTTTTATTTCTCTTGTCTCAAGAGACGTATCTAGATAAATGTTGTTAAAGCAGATGTGAAAGAAATGACTGCCACTGCTCTCTTCTAGGATGTTTATGGTTTCAGGTCTCCCATTTACATCTTTTTTTTTTTTTAAGATTTTATTTATTTATTTAATAGAGAGAGAGATCACAAGTAGAGAGGCAGACAGAGAGAGGAAGGAAAGCATGCTTCCCGCTGAGCAGAGAGCCTGAGGTGGGGCTTGATCCCAGGACCCTGGGATCATGACCTGAGCCAAAAGTAGAGGTTTAACCCACTGAGCCACCCAGGCACCCCCCCATTTACATCTTTAATTCACTTTGAGATTATTTTTTATATGGTATAAGAAGCTGGTCCGGTTTTGTTCCTTTGCATGTAGCTGTTTAGTTTTCCCAATACCATTTGTTAGAGACTTTTTTCCCATTCCTTTTGATTCCTTTGTATTCTTGACTCTTGTCAAAATTAATGACCATATAATCAAGGGTTTGTTTCTGAGCTTTCTATCCTGTTCTGTTGATCGATGCTTCTATTTTTGTGCCAATATCATATTGTTATGATTATTACAGCTTTGTAGTATAACTTGAAATCTGGAACTGTGATACCTCCAGCTTTGCTTTTCTTTTTCAAGATTTTTGAAAAAAAAATCTTGAAAAAAAAAAAAGAGCCAAAACAAAATTGTGGGGGCTCTTCACGGTCTTTGGTGGTTCCATATAAATTAAGGTTGTGGTGTTGTAGTTCCATGAAAAATACTGTTGGATTTTGAAAAGGATTACATTGAATCTGTAGATTATTTGGGTAATATGGGCATTTTAGCAATATTTGTTCTTCCCATCCATGAACATGGAATATCCTTCCATTTGTTTGTGTCATCTTCATTTGTTTGTGTCGTTAGTGTTTTGTAGTTGTCAGAGTATAGGTTTTCACTTCCTTGGTTAGGTATATTCCTAGGTATTTTATTATTTTTGGTTCAATTGTAAATGAGTTTGCTTTTTAAGTATTTCTTTCTACTGCTTTATTATTAATGTATAGAAATTCAATGGACTTCTGTACATTGATTTTGTATCCTGTGATTTTACTGAGTTCATTTCTCAGTTCTAGTAGTTTTTTGGTGGTCTTTTTTTTTTTTTTAAAGATTTTATTTATTTATTTGACAGACATAGATCACAAGTAGGCAGAGAGTCAGACAGAGAGAGAAGGTGAAGCAGGCTCCCCCTCAGCAGAGAGCCTATGTGGTGCTCAATCCCAGGACCCTGAGATCATGACCTGAGCTGAAGGCAGAGGCTTAACCCACTGAGCCACAGAGGCACCCCCTTTTTTGGTGGAGTCTTTAGGGTTTTGCATATATAGTTTTCTGTCATCTGCAAATACTTAAAGTTTTACTTTTTCCTTACCAAGTTAGATGTATTTTATTCCTTTGAATTGTATAATTGCTGTGGCCAGGATTCCCAGTACTATGCTGAATAAAAGTGGTGAGAGTAGACATTTTGTCTGATTCCTAATATTAGGGAGAAAGCACTCAATTTTTCACCATTGAGTATGAGATAGCTGTGGGTTTTTCATGTAGAACCTTTATTATGTTGAGGTATTCCCTCTCAACCTACTTTGTTGAGGGTTTTTATCATGAATGTAGTGCTTTATCAAATATTTTTTCTGCAATTATTAAAATGGTCATATGGTTTTTATCCTCCTTTCTCTTATTGATGTGATGTATCACATTGATTGATTTGTGAATATTAAACCACCCTTGCATCCCTTGAATAAATCCCATTTGATCATGGTGAATGACTTTTTTAAATATATTGTTGGATTTAATTTCCTAATTTTTTAAAAAGATTTTATTTATTTGACAGACAGAGATCACAAATAGGCAGAGAGGCAGGCAGAGAGAGAGAGGAGGAAGCAGGCTCCCTGCTGGGCAGAGAGCCTCATGTGGGACTCCATCCCAGGACCCTGGGATCATGTCCTGAGCCAAAGGCAGAGGCTTTAACCCACTGAGCCACCCAGGTACCTCTAATTTCCCAATATTTTATTGAAGATTTTCACATCTATGTTCATCAGAGATATTGGCCTGTAGTTCTTTTTTTTTTTTTTTTGTAGTATCTTAATCTGCTTTTGGTACCAGGGTAATGAAGGCCTTATAGAACATATTTTAAAGTTTTTCTTCCTCTTCTATCTTTTAGAAGAGTTTGAGAAGAATAAGTATTAACTTTTCTTTAAATGTTTGTTATAATGCACCTGTGAAGCCATCTGGTTGTGGACTTTTGTTTGTTGGAAGTTTTTTTTAATACTGGTTCAATTTCATTGCTGATAACTAGTCTGTTCAAATTTTCTATTTCTTTCTGCTTCAGTTTCAGTAAGCTATATGTTTCTAGGAATTTATCTAGGTTGTCCAATTTACTGGCATGTAATTTTTCCATAATATTCTTTTATTATCCTTTTCATTTCTATAGTGTTGGTCATTATTTCCATTCTTTCATTTCAGATTCTGTTTGTATGAGTCTCCCTCCACCCCTTTTTTATGAGTCTGGCTAAAGATTTATCAAAGAATTTATCATTTCAAAGAACCAGCTGCTGGTTCTTTTGTGGGGTTTTTTGTTGTTGTTTCTATTCCATTTATGTCTCCTCTAAGCTTCCCTATTTCCTTCCTTCTACTAATTTGGGGTTTTATTTGTTTTTCTACTTCTAGCTCCTTCAGGTGTTTCCTTCAGGTGTAGCTTAGGTTGTTTGAGATTTTTCTCGCTTCTTGAGGTAGGCCTCTGTTGCTATAAACTACCCTCTTAAAACAGCTTTTACTGCATCCCAAAGATTTTGGACCATTGGGGTTTCATTTTCATTTGTCTCCATGTAATTTTTTATTTATTCTTTGATTTCTCGGTGACCCAGTCATTGTTTAGTAGCATGTAGCAAGTATAAATACCTGGAAGGTATTTGTGCTCTTTCTAGATTTTTTCTTGTGGTTGACTTTTAGTTTCATAGCATTATGGTTAGAAAAGATACATGAGGGATGTCTGGGTGGCTCAGTCGGTTAAGCTGGTACCTTCAGTTCAGGCCATGATCCCAGGGTCCTGGAATCGAGTCCTGCATTGGGCTCCTTGCTCAGCAGGGAGCCTGCTTCTCTCTCCGCCTCTGCCTGTCACTCTGCTTGCTTGTGTGCTCGCTCTCTCTCTCTCTCTCTCTCTGACAAATAAATAAATAAATAAATAAATAAAATCTTTTAAAGAAAATAATTTTAAAAAAAGAAAAGATGCATGAAATAACTCTGATCTTTTAAATTTTGTTAACACTTGTTCTGTGGCCTAATATGTGCTCTATTCTGGAGAATGTTCCATGTACAATTGAAAAGAATGTGTATTCTGCTGTTATAGGATTCTCTGACTGTATCTGCTAAATACAGTCATGTTTTTAGCATGTAGCATAGGTACAATGTGTCATTCAAAGCCACTCTCTCCTTATTGATTTTCTGTTTAGATCATCTATCCATTGATGTAGGTGGGATGTTAAAGTCCCCTAATATTATTTTATTACTATCAATTATTCCCATTTTGTTTGTTATTACTGCTTTAAGTATTTGGGTTCTCCCATGGTGGGTGCATGATAGTTGCAATTTTAAATCTTCTTTTTTTAAGATTTTATTTATTTACTTGTCAGAGAAAAAGACAAAACACAAGCTGGGGGAGTAGCAGGTAGAGAGATAAGCAGGATCCCCTCTGAGCAATGAGCCTGATGCAGGACTTGATCCCAGAACCCTGGGATCATGACCTGAGCTAAACAAAGGCAGAAGCTTAACCATGTTTTTGTTGGAGAATCCCCTTAATGATTGATTATGTAATGTCCTTCTTTTTCTCTTGTTACAGTCTTTGTTGATATGAGTATTGCTACTCTTGCAGGTAGTTCTTATTTACAGGTTAGTTCTCTTTTTAATTTTTTGAAGAACTTCTATACAATTTTTTATAGTGACTCTCCCAGTTTGCATTCCCATCAGCAAAGTACTAGGCTTCCTTTTTCTCCAAATCCTTGATGATACTTGTTGGTTTTTGTGTTTTGATTTTAGCATTCTGACAAGTGTGGGGTGATATCCCGTTGTAGTTTTGATTTCTTTTCCCTGATGATAAGTAATGTTAAACATCTTGTCATGTGTCTATTGGCTATCTAGATGTCTTCTTTGAAGAAGTGATTGTTCATATCTTCCACCCATTTTTATTTTATTTTTTTTAAGATTTTTTTTTTTATTTACTTGTCAGAGAGAGAGAGAGAGGGAGAGAGAGCGAACAGGCAGACAGAATGACAGGCAGAGGCAGAGGGAGAAGCAGACTCCCTGCTGAGCAAGGAGCCCAATGTGGGACTCGATCCCAGGATGCTGGGATCATGACCCGAGCCGAAGGCAGCTGCTTAACCAACTGAGCCACCCAGGCGTCCCTTCCACCCATTTTTAATTGGATTATTTGGATTATTTGTTTTTTGGGTGTTGAGTTGAAATGAGTAATGTTTTGAGGACAAGATCTAGAAATAATTATAGAGGTATATGTGTGTGTATTATACCTGTGTGTGTGTGTGTGTGTGTGTGTGTGTGTGTGTGCAATCATCTCTTTGGCTAAGGGGGCCTAGAATCAATAAGCACATGGTGTCAACATCTTGATTTCTCAAAACAATCTTCCACTAAAAAGAACCAGTCCTCCCTGCAGAAACTGCTGATTCTAGGACTACAGCAAAGTATAAGATGAGCCTGGAACATCTAATTGGGCCAGATAGTAAGGAACCACTCAACAAAGGAGCGAAATGTCACAAGGACACAGAAGCCAGCTTAAAAGGATTGACACTGGCCAAAATGGGACTATTTAAGCATCAAAATAAATAACAATAATAATGTATTACAACCCATTGGATAAAGTAGGAGGCCAAGAGTGAATGAATGAATGAAGGAATGAAAGAGGAAAGTTCTTCTTTAAAGGAAAATGTCATTCAGTCATGTAGAAGCAATGAGAAACAGACTTGGCATTCAGCAGTCATCAAAGGGGAGATTGTTTCAGGCAGGAATATTTAATAGATCCTAAGTCTGGGAGGTAGAGGTTTGATGAGTGTCAGAACATTGGTATAATTTCAGAATACCTCCCCCCCAAATTCTACTCAGTTACAAGAAGCAATTGTTAACTATGAGGTAAAGAAACTATGCAGGCACCAACATAGCCAGGTGAGCAGGGTTAAAATGGTCAGTGTGAAGATGAGTTCACTTCACATCACATCACATCACATCACATCACATCACATCGCATCACATACCTCCTGATACAGTGCACTTAGAAGATACACCACAACATTTTAGTGTTGTTCCTGCTGAGAATGCACAATCTAAATCAGGTCATGCAACATCAGATAAATCCAGGTTGAGAGTCATCCTAGAGAACGTAATGCCTATTCTCTTTAAAACTGTCAAGGATTTGAAAGATAGGGGAAGACTAAAGAAATGATCTAACTTGATGGATCCTGAAGAAGAATGACAGATAAATTCAGCTTGCTTTCCTGGATAAAATCCTGGACTAAAATAATATAAAGAAACATGACTGAGAAAGTTAGGAAATTTTGAATGGGATCTGAATTGCAAAGTGATGATGTACCAGGGTTGATTTCTTTATTTGAAGGATGATGTGCTGATTATTAGGAAAGTGTCCTTGTTTGCTGGACACATGCTGGAATGCTTAAGGGCGATGAGGCCTCATGTCTGTAGTTACTCTCAAAAGGCTTACAAAAAGACTAATGATAATGAGTAAATATTATATATTATAGAGAATATAATGTTTATTATATATGTTCATTACATGCAAGAAAGAAAGAAGCAAATGCAGTAAAATATTAACAATGGAGGGATCTGTGTGAAGGTGAAAAGAATTCTTTGTACATTCCTGGCAACTTTTCTGTAAGTTTGAAATTATTCAAAAATAAATTATTCAAGGGGAGGAGTCAAGATGGCGGAGAAGTAGCAGGCTGAGACTGCTTCAGCTAGCCGGAGATCAGCTAGATAGCTTATCTAAAGATTGTAAACACCTGCAAATCCATCGGCAGATTGAAGAGAAGAAGAACAGCAATTCTAAAAACAGAAAAACAACCACTTTCTGAAAGGTAGGACCAGCGGAGAAGTGAATCCAAAACGATGGGAAGATAGACCCCAGGGGGAGGGGCCGGCTCCCAGCAAGCGGCGGAGCAACGGAGCACAAAATCAGGACTTTTAAAAGTCTGTTCTGCTGAGAGACATCGCTCCAGAGTCTAAACCGGGGCGAAGCCCATGCGGGGTCAGCGTGGCCTCAGGTCCCACAGGGTCACAGAAGGATCGGGGCTGTCTGAGTGTCGCAGAGCTTGCGGGTATTGGAATGGGAAAGCCGGCTACAGAGACAGAGCCAACAGTAAGCTTGCAGCTCGGGGTTACATTGAACCGGTTGCAGGCTGGGTGAGCTTGGAGCGCGGCCGGAGGTCAGGCAGACGGGAGTAACTGGACGCTGTTCTCTGAGGGCGCACTGAGGAGTGGGGCCCTGGGCTCTCGGCTCCGCCAGGCTGGGGACCAGGAGGCCGCCATTTGTATTCCCTTCCTCTGGAACTCTACGGAAAGCGCTCAGGGAACAAAAGCTCCTGAAAGCAAACCCGAGCGGATTACTCACCCCCGGCCCCGGGTAAGGGCGGTGCAATTCGCCTGGGGCAAAGACACTTGGGAATCACTACAACAGGCCCCTCCCCCAGAAGACCAACAAGAAATCCA